>NC_140931.1:22588990-23111490 GCF_014529385.1 Adiantum capillus-veneris | reverse complement strand
TGTTTGGGGTTTGGCACTCAGAGTTGCAATACGGAAATGGGGTGACCTGATTGGTCTAAATTACCTTTAGACTTGGAGTTAATCAATTTTAAGCATTGGCTATTTTTTTATCACAGAGATATTTGCTTGCTCTCGGAACTTGGCAAAAGTAATAATAAATGTATGGATGTAGAATGACTATCATTAGCATAATAGGTATGACCATTGGGCTTTGTTGACTGTGTAGGACTGGTCTAACTGAAGATTGAACATACATAGCTAGTTTATTGCATCATAAAGAGAATTGTTTGTAGACTTCAAAATTTGGCATGACCATGTTTTGCATGATGGATCTTTTGACTTGAAAATAACACATCTGTATTGGTTGCTAGAGCCTTAAACCTCATGTGAGGGTCTCAACAGAGATGGCATGGATTGGAAACTTGAAATATTGTCGGTTTTACAAAGGAGATGCTGCCGGAATTTTTTTTGTTAGAGTTCTTTACTACCAGAGGCTGGAGTGATGCTACCTCTCTTCTATTTTAATAATGATTGTAGACTTTATAGGCTGAATTTACAGAAGAAATTAAACATTAGCCTTATATGGTGCACACAACTTTCATTGGGCTACCTCCATGGATTCTAGCTCGACACTCAGATCTAGTTTACACAGATTAGGTTATTTTTGGATTTTTACTTAATAGCTTAAGATATTATTGATCTTTCGAGCTCAATCAAATTATATAAATAGGCTTATGCCTCTGGTAAAGATCTTTGAGGAAGTGGTAATGATTGGAACTTTTGAAATACAATCTGTATGTAAGTAATATGCTGTCCAACTTTAAACATCCACCTAGCAAAATGGCCTTATAGACATGTACTTCTATCTTTGTCTGCAGGAAATCACTTCTGATGAAGGTAAGTATATAGTGGTGACTTCACAATTACAACGTACTTTTTGATGCTCTTGGATAAATACATAATTTTTAACACAAATTTTTTACTTTGAAATTCATTCAAATTAAAAGAGCCTTAATCCTCAAGTGGGGGTCTTGGAAGAGATGGTAGTAGACTGGACTTTTGAAAATTTATCCAATTTACAAAGGAGATGCTGTCTAATTTTTTCTAGAATAAAAGATGTAAACATTAGCATAAATAAATGGCTCAAACTTGATATTAGATCTTTGTTATGGTGGTAGTTTGTGTTGTAATTTTTGACACCAATAACAAGGGGAGGGAGTCGTTGACACTTGTCTTCCCAAGTAATGCTAGTTCTGACAGGCTTGTGTTTCTTGGATGGTGGCAGGTAAGAGATTCTTTCCTTGGGATTACAACAAAAACTGTAGCAGTAACGAAAGATCGTCCAATGTACCTGCAAATGTACCAGCTGGATCCTTCTACATGTAGATGTAGTGGAAGCTCATCCCAAAGGATGGGCACATACGATACAGATATTATATTGTAGTGATCAAAGATTAAATTTTTGATCTAAATGATTGTATTATCCATTAGATACAGAAGGTTGTATTGGTGTATATGAAATGATTTATGACATCTTGTTTTAAAATATTGTTATTTAATATATTATCTAACACAATTGTCTAAGTATGGTTCAATTATGAGGGGATTTTTCATACTTATAAACACACACAGTGGTACTTACCTTTGTGATTCTGTAGCACAAATAGCAATCCTGTTAAACTAGCTACCTAGTTATCCTATTGATATCCACCGTGGGATATTGTCCTTATAAATATAATAAGTTTCTTTAAGAAAAACCCTTAGCTTGCATAATAATCGGTTTACTGCCCTCTCTAAAACCTACTGTGAAGGCGCTATGGTGGTATGTGCCATAAACAAAACCCGTCACAGGTGGCCATGCTTGATCAAATCCCCAGGAGGGGCTCGCGCCACTCAGTACTACCTACATGCTACACATATTCAAGGATGTCAGCATTCCTCCGTCTTCTATTTAAGAGGTGAGAGCGCATTCTGCCCCTCACTTAGATTTGTGTGAGTTCTGCTTGCATAAAGAGTGAGGACTGGTTATAATTTTTTTTTATTGCACCTATAATGGAGCTTGCAACTACTGTAACACAAGTTGGTTACCAGGTTTTGGTCTCACTGTTTGCGTTACAGTTATTCTTTTGAGATTATTGTTATAGCATTGCTCTGTATATGGGTGGTTTAACTTGGCTTGATAGAGCATGCTATGAGTTGAAACCATGGTGTGGGATGGCATTGCTTTGATAACACCACTAAGAAGTATTGCTATAATGTTATAGCCCCGTTTTTTACTGGCCATGGTTGGCATCATATGGTTAATAAATGATTTTTTAGGCTTAACTTACTGGTTTTTTGACCGTGCTGCAAAAACTATTTAGCTACTTGTGATAGTGGGGTACTACCACCTGGCTGGACTGTGCAGTATGCATTTTTTGTAGACTATATTATATAAAGTTTAAAAAAGGGGAAGGGTCTAACTTGATGATTACTAGTTTCAGTCACATGACATTGCTTGGTAACATCTTAAAATAGGGGGACATAACTGCTACATACTTGGTATTGCTCTGTGTATGGGTGGTTGAACTCGGCTTGGCAGAGCAGGCTATGAGTTCGTTGATTGGTAAAAAACCATGGTGTGGGATGGCATTGGTAACACCACTAAGGGGTATTGCTAAACTGCTATAGCCCCATTTTTTACTCGCTATACATAACATCATATGGTTCATGAGTGACTCTATGGTCTTAACTTACTGATTTTTAGACTGCATTGAGAAAACTGTTCATTTGCTTGGGATATTAGGGTATTACCACCTGGCTGGACTGTGCAGTATATATTTTTATGCAGACTGTATGGCGAAAATCTATGAGTCTAACCCGGTGATTATTGGTTTTAGTTACAGGACAATGATCGGAAACACTGCTTAAAATATGGGGGGACATAACCTGCTGTGTTCTTTGATAAAAATCACTTTATGGTTGCTTTACTATGACAATTAATGGCACTAACTAAAGGTTTTTTTGGCTAAACCCCTCAGCTGGGTTAGCGCCTAAATAAGGATGCACTTAACAAAGACGTTCTGGAAAGGTTGTACTTACATGTTCTGGCTGGTAATTGATACCACTTTACACTTAAAGCTATTTTGTTGAAATCTGTGATAAATGGCTCACTGGTTGGGTAAAAGCTTTGCCCACTAAGAAGGTAAGTATACCACATTAGAGCTTTGGGTACACCCCGGAGGGGTCTTTTCTTGCATATGGATGTATCGGTATCATTACAATATGATGCTTTGGGATGAGGGTGTTCTGTGGACGACTATTGTCTTCTATGATCGATACTGTTGCTGTAATTTGTTAAAAATGAAAAACTATCACTTATAGAAACTGGTATAAACACCTATGGTTTGGTGTACTTTGGGAATCCTACATTGCCTCCTAAAACACACTTTTTGGGTGAACCTATGAAGCTTTTTTTAGTTACACGACATATTGGCACCTGTTTTTGATAAGATGAGAAAATGCAAAACTATATTTGCATTCACCACTTGATGGGAGTTTGTAACTTAAACAAAATAGGAGGGATCGGATTACACTTTAAACTATATTAGTTTTGAATTTATACTTGTTTATAGCATGTTTATACTTCTTTACAGATGGAGCTCCATTAATTTACTCAAAGATGTTTTGTGCTGGGTAACTTACCGCTTGAAGTACTAGGGGGTATGACCCTCTATGCTAAGACCAAATACAAAAAACTTTTGAGTAAATAAAAACTTATATATATAAAAAGAACATAATTACTTTGGACTAAGCTAGAATGTTTTAAAAAAATGTTAAAAGATGGACATGGATAACAACCGGTATAGTCCATTGATACCTGTAAAACACATCCAAGGCTAACATATCTGTTGTCTTGTTTGGATGGATGCAAGTAAGGACTCTATCTTATCTTGGAAGGTTTCTTTTGGCTTTTAGCAATTGTCCAATACAGGATTATACACACACCCATTGCAAGTGAAGTACTTCTGATATCTGTATATTGGAATGAGGCTATATTCATACAAACATTGTAGAACGAAAATTCTAAGACTGAGTTGCTTTTGTACTTATCATTTCTCTTTCTCTAAAGCCAACTGTCTTTTGAATGTAAAAGTTCAATTATGTCTTATTATTGTTTATGATAAAACAACTACACACACACACACACACACACACACACACACACACACACACACACACACACACACACACACACACATTACTAGGGATGGTGTGTTAATAACCTTGTGGAATTTTTAAATGGGGGATTATGTGTCCTAGGGAGCTTTGGGCTACTAATTGAAGTACATTCAGTAGAGGTGATAAGTTGATAGGTGCCTTAAATAAAAACCTAACTATTAGTTGCTAACTAAAGAGCTATGGGAGGCCGTGCTCTGTCAATTTTTTGCCTTCTTCTATGATTAAACCTCAATGGCCACTGTAGTTTGAAACACTGCGCGTTCTAATGCCATCTTCTTCCCCTTCTCTCTAGCCTCCCTCTCTTTATCTCTCTATCTCCCCTCCCTTGTTCTCTGTGCGAGATAAGGACGCTGCAAAATCGGGGACGATTCACTACTAAGAAGGAATGTGGGGTGATGCTGTGTCATCATCTTCCTCTTGAAGATGGCCTGCCACACTGCTGGAAAGGGGAAGGGGCCTCTGGCTCCCAACACTATAAAGGTGAGTGAATTTGCTCACTTAGCATGGGTATTGTGTAAGCGTGTGAGTACTTGTGTTCTTTGAGATTGTGAGGGTCTATAACCGCAAGGGTGTAAGGTTTAGTAATTGACTATATGGCTAAAGGAAATATTTAAGCATTCTATCGTAGAGTTGGCCGCTTTGACTCCATCTCACGTAAGATATGGACTACTGTCTGAATGGTGTGGTGTGATACAATTGATGTGTTGGTACTATTCTCATTTTTGTAATGTAATGTGACTTCTACTTACCCCTTTTGGCTATGGCATGGTTGGTTTATTTGCCTTTAGGAAATGCTTTCCTTTTACTGATAAATAAAAAGGAGTTCCTTTTACTGATAAATCAAAAGGAGGCCAATAGTATGTATCCACGGCCTTGGTTGTGAATTCCTTTCAAAATGTTGGTGGTTTTTGTTGATTTATAAAAACGGCCCTGTCTTTAGATCGGGTTGTTCTAACATGGAAGGAGAGTAGGCTCCTACAATACAAGAGGTATGGAGCTTAAAAAGCTTAAAGGTTAACTTGGTGAAGGTCTGTATATGGTAAAGCTGACCTACCTGTTGGGTATAAAACAAAGGGCCTGACTTTGGTATGAACGGGTCATAGGGTATATTTTTAAATAAAAAATATTGTATAAAGGGATCCTCTTACAATAATGGTTGATTGTTACCTTTTCTTATGTCAAATTATGATGATTGATATCCTTTTAAATACTTGATGAAAGAACCTATATGAATTAGTTAACCTACTGATGGGTAAAAATCGAGACCTGGTAAATTTGTTTGAATTACCGCAATAGGTATTTTTCTTTTGGGTAATTCTAGGTTGGATACAATGCTTACTACTATTGCTCAATTCAGGTCTATACCGTATGAGTATTATGTTTCCTTGGAAAACTTTGCTCACTTGGTTGTACAGGATGTGAGCATCTGGGACTGGTGCTAGGCCTTCTAGTCTTGCTCAATCAACGACTTGGCCGGCTAAATATTAGGAGTTTTTGAAACTTTGTGCTACTTTACCGTACATAGCTTGGGCTACTCAATTGGTACTTAGCTTACTATTATTGATCAGGTAAGGTCGGAGCCGGCTTAGGTTTGTGATCCCTGCTCAATGTGGATGTACATGGTTTAAATTTTTGATTGAGGGACAGGGTTATAGTGATTCTGGCCGAATATGATTGAGAGTATTGATGAATAATGTTGTTGAATTTGGTAGATAGGGCTGCAAATCAGCCGTTCGTGAAACTGTAAGTGGTTGATTGTTACATTAATGAATGGGCCATGGTAGCTTCCTTTTGTTTGGAAGAAATATGGCACCTTGACATATTCCTTCTATATGTTGTATAGGGGTGCAACACTTAAACTTACTACCTTACATATGGTTTGTCTAAGAAGGGGTAGAACTTACTTACTAACAACCTTTTATGTTACAAGTGACTCCAAAGTATAGATTGATTGCACGTATGAGCACTATCACTGACCCTGAAAAATAGCGGCAATTAATGCCAAACTCTGTAAAGTCAAGAAACAGGTATATGTGGCCCACTTTGAGGCTAAATTGCCCCATAAAACTCATCTCCAGTGTTATGAGCTTTCAAAGAAAAAGGAGCACTAAAAGGGCCTTTTTTTCCTATAAATGAAACCATTTCTGAATAATTGAGTAGCTTCGTCTTTTTTATTTCTTATTATATTTAAAAGCAATTTAGTTGGGTGACATCTATAACATGTGGGATACCCATGCATCACCTGCATACGGTGCCAATACTAACTAAAAGTTGTGTTGTTTCCATGGGTGCAGGTGAGGGTTACCTTCTCAACTATGGTTTTCAAAGTTCCTTGGATTGAAGATGATGGATTTATATATTTTTAGGCTCTTAACTCTTTTTATTATTATGTATAAAGTCTGTTATGTACTATGAATGGGAATTATACCACCTTTCCTCACTGACATAGTTTCTAGAGTCTTTTGTAATTTGAAAGAATTCTTTTGTGTTTATGTTATATTGTTACTGGAACACACACACACACACACACACACACACACAAGGAGAAGGACAATCCCCAGGTAAGGACATTCCCTCTTTGGCCTTTGATTTCTATTTGCATGTTAAAGGCGATGCTCTGTTGGTAGCATCTCCCTTGGCCTTTGGAGTCCTCATGGTTGGAGAACTAGCGCGAGATAGTAGAACAACTCTGCTACAAGTGCATGCAATGCTGAGAGAGAGAGAGAGAGAGAGAGAGAGAGAGAGAGAGAGAGAGAGAGAGAGAGAGAGAGAGATTAAGATTGCAAAAGGCGATGAAAAAAGCACGCTATGTAGCTCGAGTTCAAACGGAAGGAAAAAAAACTGGAACCACTTAATCCACTCATGACACTAATACTCTCACATGGAGTGGCCCATTATGAAATTGTGTAATACATTCTTATAGAAATACCATTATATCTTTAAAAATATAAATACAAACACCTTTTGCTTCAAAACTTTCCCTCCAAAGTACGGAAACAAATTGGCCCTTTTTTGTACCACCAACCTTTGCTTTCAGCCATGAGCACACTTAGGACCACCAAGGCATTTTTTCCCTCACTAAGAGGCGTTTCCCCCCATGCATTGTATATACTCCCATCACTCTAGGGCTAATTTATCTTTCCATTGTGGACTAAGCAATACATCCTCTCTATTGTGTGCCTTGAGCTTCTTCATCTTCTCCAAGCTATGTGTGTTTCCCTGCAACCCTATTTTGAACAAAGCACATCTTTCTCCAACAACCCCTACCAACAAGCAATGCTATCATGAATTTTTATCAACCATGTCAACATCTTGTGTAAGGTCACAAGCCTTAAGATGCAACCTAGAGTTTGACTCGATGGGTTACATCCATATTCATGTAGTGTGGAAGTCTCTCCCTCACCTTCACTACTCAATCAATTTCCTAATGGCTGTATACATTCCTAATCCAATCTCCCTTTATAGCAACACATGTGATGCTTTAGCTCCTACAATACCCTATATTTTTTTTATTGATGAGCAAAGGAGGCACTCGTGTGAGGTCCCCAACCCCGAAAAGATTTGGGCGACTTGATAGATGGCCTTCCTTTATTCTCCTTTTCCATTGACGTCACCCTCCTCTGTTTCCACAAAGTAGAGATACGAGCAACAGAAGAGAGGAAGTCCTCTATCCATCATTTACGTGGTTATAAGGGTCATACGCCACAAGCCAGGTTGATAAATCTAGGATTCTAATGAAGCTGTTTCCTAACATAAAGATGAAATCCCATTGACATATTTAGAATCCATAAACAACGCCTTTTTCTCCACGTTTAAGAAGCACGATCGCCATCCATAAACCATAAATATGATATGAGACTTAGTCTAAACTAAATAGTAATCTTGTGTCATGTAGATTTGAGACATCTTGACTCTTGGCACAATGAGTCTCTAATTTCACTTCTCTCAATAAGAGGGAGTGGAAAGTTTCTTGACTAATCGATACCACCCATCCTTGATAAGCAACCTGAGGCAGGTCCCACTTTCCACCCCACACTCACACTTTTTAGCTTGTTTTTTAATTACTACCATACTATTTTACATATATAAACAATGTTTCTTAACTAATTCCAAACACATAATCTTTTGTACATCCCTTCAAACAAAATAAAAAAAATTCCAACAAGGCCTAATAAAAACAGCCCTATAATTAAAAAAAAACAACTTCTCCTATTTCTCATGAGTTGTCGCTACCTACGGACTTCCTCTGTCTAACCAACAAAGCCTTTGCAAAGGCTTTTTTCGCTAACCATGAATTACGCAACCTTCCCATCTCACTAACCGCGAGGCATCTTGCTAACCACGAGGCATCCCGTTAACCGTGAGGCATCTTACTAACCGCCAGGCATCCCACTACCCATGAGGCATCTTGTTAACCGGGATGAGGGCCAATAACCTCAGCTTAATCTCCACTAACCGAGGAATCATCTCACTACCCACGAGGAACAAAATATATTCTTTCAAAAATTATTCTCTTTAGATGATTCTTCAAACATGATTAACCAACTCTTCATATCAACCAGTAACAACTTATTGAACAATAACAATTTATCAAGCAATAATGATTTAGCAAACAATGTTAATTTATCAAATAAATCTTTCACTAATCTATGAAAACATATGATTGTTTCTTGTGATAGGATCACGTTTCTTGGACGGTTTAAGGGGTTCCCTATGCTTAGCTTCCCAAGTCAAACATGAATAGCAATGCAAAATTATAAATTTGTCTTACTGGATTAACGATATATTTGATTACCTCCCGTGTTTGAGGTTGGACGGCTTTGACTACTTCCGCGACCAATACCTCTGTTTGAGAAACATGTGGAGTAGATGATATCTTCTTTTGCACCTTCCTTGGAGGTGGAACGACATGAGCATCCTTCGAGCTTCGAATCACTTGTTTTGGAGCCATCGTATCGATGAAGGGAAGATGGAAAGAGAGAAAGAGAACTCAATAATTCCAAGGGAAACACAACGATGGTAGAGAAATACTTGGAGATGGAGATGGTTTGAAGGTAAGAGCTTGAGGGAGAGAGATTGAGAGAGAGAAGGTAACTCCAATGTCAAGGCAAGAGAGCTTCTGCTTCTGAGACTGTGTGTCTGTCCCTTGAAAGTGAGGGGAGCGGGGTCTTTATATAGGCTCTCAAGGCCAGCTAAGAATAGAGGGAAGCAAGGAGAGGTAAGCTCGCGCACGTTCGCGCATTTTTTTTTTTTTTGGGACAAGGATTCCGATGCGCAAATTCGATTCTCTAATATTAGAAGAAGCTTGGCTTCCAAGGCAAGAACTCTAAACTTAACTCCCTGCTCTTTCTTCCCTAAAGATACTCCTCCTTTCCTAAAATTGCTTTCTCTTTCCTAAAATTGCTACTTCTTTCCCAAGAGTCAACTATTATCTCTAGACACAGTGTTGAAGCTTAAGTTCCCTATCAACCTATAGTTTTCAAGTGAATAAAGACCATAAGGAATAGTTCTAAAGTCCGATTTTTAATCGATTGTTCCATTAGAATGCTGTTTGACTTAATAAAATGCAAACCTCAAATATTTGCAAAGTAAATGAAATACTTTTATTGAAAAAATGTTGGATACATTACAATCTCCCCAACTTAGGGATTCGAGATGTCCTCATCTCGAGAAAAAGTGAGGATACTCCTACTCTAATTACTAGCGACCATCATTATGTCTAAAAGAGTGATGTCCTTAATCTGCTTCACTTGCGACTACTGTTGCTCCATTAGCCAATCGTGGACAAGAGTTTTGGTAATGTCCCAACTCTCCACATTCAAAACATCGAACATTTAAGCGTCGAGAATCTTGTGCATTAGTGGCATAAGCTCTTTGTGGTTGACTATCTTTGAAGCTCTGATTCTGTTCAATTCTTTTTGTTATCCCTTGTTCCTTCATCAAAGGTTTAGCTCGTAGTAAAGCATCTTATACTGTGGTAAGCTTCACGGCTTCCAATCACGAGCTAATTGGTTCTCTTAAACCTTGACAAAAGCGAGCTACCTGCTGCTCTATGGTCATTGACGGTGCATAACGTCTAAGCCTTACAAACTTTGAGTAGTACTCTTCCAATGATAAGCTATATTCTTTCAAGCTAAAGAACTCATTCATCTTTATCGCTTCATGAGCAGGGGATAAGAATCTTTCCTTCACCGCTTGTTTGATTTCCCACCAATTCTGAGAGTTCTCTAATACTCCCATATCACGATAATGTTGTTTCCACCATAATTTCACTACACTTGAGAGGCGAAACATCTCTAACATCGCTTGATTTGCAGGTGTGGTCCTTGCAGCAGAGAAGTAATCATCCATAGCTTCAATCCATACTTCTGCATCTTTCTCAATATCATCACCCTCTCCTTTAAAAGAAGGTGGTTGCATTTGTTTGAGCAACAACTTCTTCTCCTGAATCTCCGTATAAATAACATCGTTCTGAGGATTTTCCAACGTAGAAGTGATTTGAGGATTCTCCTGAGTGTACTTCAATGTTTATAATAACTCAAATCAATAGGGTACTTTCCAAACTTAGACTTATCGAGTCCACTAAAGCTCAATCGTACGACTTAACCAATCATTACTTATCCGATTCATTAAAACTCAATCACATGACCTAACCAATCTTGACTTAGCCAGTCCATCAAAACTTTGTCACACGACTTAACCAATCGTGACTTATCTCAATCACATGACTTAACCAGTCATGGGTTATCCAATCACATGACTTAACCAGTCATGGCTCATTCAATCCACACAAAAAACTCACTTACATGACTTAACCAGTCAAACAATTTCTTTGTAGAAAAAAAAATCAATCTTCTAATCATAAAGTCATCAAAATTTCATATAGAGGTCTACAAAAGATCTCTCCATGAGCAAACATAATAGAGGTTTCAATCATAACTATGGTACACGTCAATCGGCATAACGTAATATCTATGTGAGTCCTGTAATGGGTATAGAAAACCATGCACATGAGGAAGCTTGAAGTAGCCAACTAAATCTTTTTAACTTAGGCTTTGAAACCAATTGTGAGGTTCCCAACCCCGAGAAGATTGGGACAACTTGATAGATAGCCTCCCTTTATTCCCCTTTTCCATTGACAACACCCTACTCTGTTTCCACAAAGTAGAGATACGAGCAACGGAAGAGAGGAAGTCCTCTATCCATCATTTACGTGGTTATAAGGGTCATACGTCACAAGCCAGGTCGATAAATCTAGGATTATAATGAGTTGTTTCCTAACATAAAGATGAAATCCCATTAACATATTTAGAATCCATAAACAACGCCTTTTTCCCCATGTTTAAGAGGCACAGTCGCCATCCATAAACCATAAATATGATATGAGACTTAGTCTAAACTAAATAGTAATCTTGTGTCACGTAGATTTGGGACATCTTGACTCTTGGCACAATGAGTCTCTAATTTCACTTCTCTCAATAAGAGGGAGTGGAGAGTTTCTTGACTAATCGAGACCACCCATCCTTGACTAGTAACCTGAGCTAGCCCCTACTTTCCACCCCACACTCACACTCTTTAGCTTGTTTTCTAATTACTACCACACTATTTTACATATACAAACAGTGTTCTTTAATTATTTCCAAACACATATACTTTTATACACCCCTTCAAACAAAACCAAACAATTCGAACAAGGCCTAATGAAGACAGCCCTATAATTCAAAAAAAATAACTTTTTCAATTTCTCATGAGTTGTCGCTATCCGCGGACTTCCTCTGTCTAACCAACAGAGCCTTTGTAAAGGATTTATTCGCTAACCGCGAATTGCACAACCTTCCCGTATCGCTAACCGTGAGACGGGAAGGTTGCGGGTTAGCGGGATGCCTCGCTAACCACGAGGCATCCCGCTACCCGCGAGACATCTTGCTAACTGCGCATTCCGCTACCCATGAGGCATCCCGCTGACCATGAGGAACAAAAGAGAGCCGATAACCTCAGCTTAATCTCCGCTAACTACGGAATCATCTCACTACCCGCAAGGAACAAAATATATTCTTTCAACAATTCTTCTCTTTTAGATGATCCTTCAAACATGATCAACCAACTCTTCATATCAACCAGTAACAACTTATTGAACAATAACAATTTATCAAGCAATAACGATTTAGCAAACAATGTTAATTTATCAAAAAAATTCTTTCACTAATCCATGAAAACATATGCTTGTTTCTTGTGATAGGATCACATTTCATGGATGGTTTAAGGGGTTCCCTATGCTTAGCTTCCCAAGTCAAACATGAATAGCAATGCAAATTTATAAATTTGTCTTAGCAGATTAGCGATATATTTGATTACCTCCCGTGTTTGAGGTTGGACGACTTTGACTTCTTCCGTGACTAATACCTCCACTTGAGCAACATATGGAGTAGTTGATATCTTCTTTTGCACCTTCCTTGGAGGTGGAACGACATGAGTATCCTTCGAGCTTTGAATCACTCGTTTCGGGGCCATCATATCGATGAAGGAAAGAGGGAAAGAGAGAAAGAGAACTCAATAATTCCAAGGGCAATACAACGATGGTAGAAAAAGACTTGGAGATGGAGATGGCTTGAAGGTAAGAGCTTGAGGGAGAGACATTGAGGGAGAGAAGGTAACTCCAACGTCAAAGCAAGAGAGCTTCCGCTTCTGAGACTATGTGTCTGTCCCTTGAAAGTGAGGGGAGAGGGGTCTTTATATAGGCTCTCAAGGCCAACTAAGAATAGAGGGAAGCAAGAGAGAACTCAATAATTCCAAGGGCAATACAACGATGGTAGAAAAAGACTTGGAGATGGAGATGGCTTGAAGGTAAGAGCTTGAGGGAGAGACATTGAGGGAGAGAAGGTAACTCCAACGTCAAAGCAAGAGAGCTTCCGCTTCTGAGACTATGTGTCTGTCCCTTGAAAGTGAGGGGAGAGGGGTCTTTATATAGGCTCTCAAGGCCAACTAAGAATAGAGGGAAGCAAGGAGAGATAAGCTCGCACACGTTCACCGTTTTTTTTTTTTTTTTTTGGACAAGGATTCCGATGAGCGAATTCGATTCTCAAATATTAGAAGAAGCTTGTCTTCCAAGGCAAGAACTCTAAACTTGACTCCCTCCTCTTTTTTTCCTAAAATTACTCCTCCTTTCCTAAAATTGCTCTCTCTTTCCTAGAATTGCTTTTTCTTTTCCAAGAGTCAACTATTATCTCTAAATACAGTCTTGAAGCTTAAGTTTCCCATCAACCTATAATTTTCAAGTGAATAAAGATGTAATGTCTATGCCCGCAGCAGAGGAGAAATAAGCATTACGGGAATGATTACCCGCACACTGTGTTACATTATTCAAACAGCAGAATACAAGAAGACAAAACATAAGGCAGATTACAGCCAATATAACACTGCTTCCTCATTGATGTATATTAGAACACAGTACAAGAGAGATGATGTATTTGATAACATGAACATAGTGATTATCCCAAAGATAGGTATGCCCCCCCATATACAACCGCTGCTCCAGCGCAGATCGGGAACAGTGCAGACCCCCATCCTATCATATGATATCCTATGAATAACTACCCCAAGGCCGAATGACTCCTAGTTCGCAATGTCCAGACCTCCGCAAGACCGCACTATGCGGCTTATGCCGTAACACCTGGCACGCACAGTGGATTGCGCGAACCCATATCTTAGCCCCTCTGGTTGGAAGGTTCCGATTCTTGTTCTTCGACCTGTTCTGGTGAGAAAGAAATGTCGATGCAGCCAAATTCTTGAAAATCTTCACGATGAGCCCGATACACCTCGGCCAAGAGACGTGGATCTATCTCAGTGTGCTCCGGCCAAGGATCCCTTGGAATAAATTGTGTTGGCAAAGAAACAGACTGAGGCACCTGCGGCAAAGGAGCAAGAGGCGTATGCAGAGGATAATATCGAGATAGATACCTATTTAATGCAGGCCAAAAAGGAGGACATGGTGGAAGACTGAGGGAGAAGGAATGCGCCAAAGTCTCCACCCAAAAACATAACCTGCACTGCTCCTTACGAAGACGATGTATCACTCGCTGCAAACGAGAGACATGAGCCTGGGCCTCAACACAATCTTCTATAGCTTGTACCCAATCAACAATATCAAAACCTTCTGGAACAACATTCTTACCTCTGTCCGTGTTCGATGGCTCAAGTTGCCTCATCACAACCTGCTGAGTTGGTTGTTGCGCTATCATCTCAGCAGTCAGCCTTGTTCTCCAACTCTGTAATTGATTCTCCAAAAAATTGTGGAGGTCCTGCTGCATCTCCACTACTAAGGCATCCATGTCATTCGTATTGATCATCACATCACCCGGATGAGATGCTAAATAAGTGGCAAGGCTATTCTGCGTTCGCAATTGGAGCAATTCATCTTGAATAGAAGCCACAAAAGGAGAATTAGCCCCGTGAGTGCCTGTATTTCTTATTCTCTGCTTGTATCATTCTTGTACCCAAAGTATTCACATGGAGTATGCTAAACTCCTCATCTAAGCTCTGCTTATCACAACCATTTCTGCCACCATCATCATGGCTTGTATCCAAATTTGGCAGCTTAGGGGCATCATCAAATTTTTCCTTTTCTTTTCTTGATACACTTGAAGAGTTAGCACGATTCACTCTTTCAGGAAACCTACCACTCCATGGCTTCTCACCATGACGTGACTGTGCACCTATTATTTTTGTGGCCACATTCTCTCTCATATCAACCCCTAAATCACTGTTCACATCAGCATACCAACTTTAACAACATTTTTTCTCACCCTCACTTTACCTATGAGGAGATTTTAACACTTATAACCTTTCTACTCAAGGGAATAACTAAAAAACACACATTTTTTAGCCTTTGGTTCAAGCGTACTTCTCGACTCATCTCGCACATGCACGTAAGCAACACAACCTAGCACTTTGAAATAAACACATCAAGCTTTTCATCATTGAACTTCTGTTTAAGTGTCATCATGCATTGCAATAGTAGGGGTCATGTTAATAATGTAAGCACCTATAGCATGTTCTGCTCATTCATCATAGCTCTAGCAACCTATACTATGTGTTTGTTCTTTCTCTCTGGGCAACACTATTTTACTGTGGAGTATACCTGCACGAAAAGTACTCTCTATTCCATGATTTTTTTATAAAATTGTTGAACTCATTTGAGAAGTACTCTACCCCTCTATCTAACCTCAAGAACTTTACAAGTTTCTTAGTTTATTTTTCAACCATAGACTTGAAATTATGAAGTAAATAAACACCTCACTATTTTTTTCATAAAATAAATCCATACCTTCCTTGTATGGTCATCAATGAGGCTCATATAGTCCCTACATTTTCCCATAGACAAAGTCTTTGTGGGATCCCATACATTTATATGTACTAATTTCAATACATGCATGATTACATGCTTATCATGAAGAAAGGATGCTTGTTCCTACTTTCCAAAGTAAAAAGATTCACTTTTTTGCGTGCATTTTAGCAACGTTAAATGATGGCAAACTTGTAACCATCTCCTTAATTTGCATTTTCTTCAGCCGTTGTAGATTGGCATCACCAATTCCTTATGCAACATTTCTATATCTACAACAACTCTTGCACCTTGTGCAAACATGACTACATTCACCTTAGCTAAGCACATTCACATAAAACATAAACATTCTACCCCCTTTCCTTCCCTATGCAACCAACTTTCCCTTCTTCTTGGACTTCGACATAAAGACCATGAAAGTTAAACCTAACCTGCAAACCCAGCTCAACCATCTACCGAATAGAAACCAAATAATTTGTAATGTTAGGTACATACCATACATCAACCAGTTAACTTTACTTACCATCTATCATAGATAAGGGTACATTTCTTGTATGCGTAATGGAATGTGCAGTATCATCCCCGATATCTACATAACAAGGAGTCTGCAAAGCCTACATTTCGTCCAACCATTGACCATGACTGGTCATGTGATTTGATGCACCTAAATCCACATACCAAACATTATCACTAGACTTTTTCACATTTATACATATAGTATTTAAGATTTACTGCACCACAAATAGCCTATTAGGCTTATATAAATTCTTGCCCATGGTTGCATAATCATTTTGCAGTCTCCTCTTTGGATAATCACATTCAAATTGACCATATCTCCCACACTACCAACATACTACATTCCCATGTTGACTTGTATTGTTAAATTGCACATTTCCAAAGACTCTTGGGCTCTCCCTGCTTCAAAAATTTCCTCAAACACCTGTAATCAATCTCTAGAAATTATTATTTTATTGTGCTTGCTAATCACCCTTCCTTCACCAGTTCCATGGCATGTACCATGTCCTCTTTCTCTTCCTCTGTTGAAGAAGAGGACCCATTCATAAATATTTTTTCCTTGCATACTCTTTCTCAAATAGATCAAAAATCTCGCTCTATTCCAATCCCTAATCCTTAAAGTCTTTTATCTGCACAACAGTTGCACCTTGACTTAGTAACACTAGTGCTTTCTCATGCTCTCCATCAATGTACTCCCAATAACCTTTATCCATAAGGAGATTAGTCATTCTAAACTTCCAAGCATGGAATTTGTTCTTGTCTAGCTTCTCTCAATGACATACTTGCAAAACTTCACTACTCTAAACTATCTGTGAGAAGTTACCACTTTGTAACCACAATATGTGTATAACTCCTATTCTATAGTGCTAAACACTACCTATGAACGGTGCAGCCAAAATAAAACTTTCTGCATCACCAAAACCTAGATCTATGAAAACTTGAACCTTAGCGTTCCTACATGCAAATGGACTCTAACTCCAAAACAAGAGCCAAAACTCACTCGGATCGGAAATTTGGCTACACAATTTTAGTCCAAAGGACTGAACAAAAATCCGAGACACACAATTTAAAAAAAGAAGCACCTTGATTGGAGATCATTTGGTGATGGCTCCCAGGAATCCCAAGATCGCTTCTTCTATTACTCTTGCTTGCTGCTCCAAGCTCCTTAGACACAACCAAGCTCTAATACCATGTTAAGAGATGGAGAAGGGGATATTTTAAGCTCCTGCAACCACACACACACACACACACACACACACACACACACACACACACACACACACACACACACACACACACACACACACAAAGATGATGCAAAACCTTCTTATTCTGCACTAACTCAAGATAAGAAGTCTACAATTCAAAAAAAAGAAAATACAAAATAAGGAGAAACTAGTGCATCAGGATAGTGTGAACCGATAGTGGTGAATTGGATGAGTAAGTGTAGTGCTTGCTTCATGGAAGGATTCCATCACAATTTTTCAAGACTACAAGAGTTTACTCCCTTGGACATAGTGCTTGCAAATTGTATAGAGAAGCAACTGATGATTGGAAGGCTTGCACTGACCCCAAAGGTTTACAATGATCTTACACAAGGGTTGCTTTGATACATACTTCAATCCACAAAAGTGAATAGTGTAAAATCTCTAGATTGACATCAATGAGCATACCTTCAAAGCTTGAGATTTCCATCGCATAGTTTCAAACTGAGTGGTCTTCATCTGTCTACATGACCTCTTAAATGTCTCTCTCAAAACCTCATAAAGGGAAACCTAGAAATAAGTAAACAAGTGGCATTTTGGGATTTTCTTATCTTCCTAAGAGACTTAACTTGGAAATCAGCTCTTTTCTTACATTGATTTTCTTGGAAACATTTGGAAAACGTTTAGCATCCACTACTTAGGAGATTTTCTTTGCTTGGGAGGCATCATCTTCATTTGGTGGAGGTATATATTAAGCCTTACTAGTAGTTTACTTTGTCCTAGCCATATCCGAAAGGCACTACCAAAGGGGGAGAAGGCAAGAGAGAAGCTCGATAGAAGGCCCGCATGGCACAATAAGAGGGTCTATGTGATGGCTAGAAGGGCCCTTATCATGGCATATGGGACCAATGGAAAAGCTACAGGGAAGGCCCAAACGACACCATGGAGGGGCTAGCCAATTGTAGGGATGACTACTATTGCATCGTGTGGGACACAATAGCAATGTTGAGGATTATTCTTGCATGAAGCAATCTGGTGCTTAGATGATATCCAAAAGGGGTCCTATTTCTTTTCTCAAACCAATAGCAAGGCGTGAAGCAAGAACCCCAATGAAACAATTTGAGGGTCACTTCTTGGCAAAACGCAGCCCAATTGTTTCATTTGGGCTTTTGGCAAGGCAAAAAGTGGGCTCCCAAACAACGCAATCTAAGGGTCACTTGTTGGAAAAACATAGCCCTATCACCTCATGTGGGCTCAAGAGAGTGAGATATAGGGAGGGTCCAGAGTAATTGCAAGTGGATGATGCAAGAGGAGAAAAATTAAGCGCTATTGTTTTCATATGTCTTTCTCACTCATGGTTCCCAAAGCATCCCATCTCATCTGTCATAATAAAAATTAACTAATTCTCCTAAATGATTTTCTCATGTTAAATTGATCATTTAATATGGGGAAGTGCCAGGGGAGAAAAAGCTAGAATATTGGTTAAGCTAGCAGACTGGCCACAGTAGGGATCCAAAGGAGGGAAAATAGGGATCCAAAAGGGGGGCCATTTGCAAAAGAGCAATGTGCATCAATGGTCTTAAAAGACCCTAAGGTTCAGCCCATTAAGACTTCCAAAATGCTAAGGTTCCAGAATGCAAAGGTTTTGTCCAAAGGTCAAAAGCCTAGGGAAATTGGATGCTTTGTGTGTGTCCCAAAAGTCTTCAACCATCCCTACATAGGAGGGGGCGAGCCCTAGAAGTAGGAGATGAGAGAGAAACACACACACCACACACACACACACACACACACCACACACCACACACACACACACACACACACACACACACACACACACCACACACACACACACACACCACACACACACACACACAAGCCCCCTTTACACAAGGGAATGAGGGACACATGTCATCTCCCTTGTCCAGATGCCCACAAGGTGTACTCAGTTCCTATTGGATGGCCTTGGAGGTGGACCAATGAGAATTAAGCTAGAGTAAATCTAGTTTAATTAATTTAAAAACATTTAATAAAAGAACCAGTAAGAATTAATCTCTCTAGAAGACTATTGGAGAGTCTCCCAAGGGGTCCAATGAGCATTCAACAGCCCAATGGCTTGCCTCATTCCTATTGGCCAGGAGGCAAAGGGTCCAATGAGAGTTTAGTTTAATAAAGTAATCACCTAAAACTCTCACAAAAGGGGAAAGGGGGACACATGTCAGAAGACTATCACTTATGCTGCTTAATTTCCATTGGCTAGGCCTGGGGAGGTCCAATGAGGTGTGAGGATGAGAAAATAGCAAGAGGGGTTGACCAAGAGAGAGAGGGGCTGATCTTTTGCAAGGCATTATCACACACACACTCACACAATCTCATGTGTGAAGCAAAGAAGACTCTCGCTCCTTCTCAAGCTTTAATGGAAATCTTACCACACACCTACTCCAAGCTTGTGAGAAGGGAGGCCTACACCAACAACTCTTGGCTTTGTGATGCAAATCCAACCAAGATCCAAGCTTCAATGCATGCTCATCTCCTCTACCATGCTAAATACTAAGCTAAGCTATGCTAATATGAGTGATTATGTGAGGAGATGTATATCTTTCTCATAAGAATACTCCTTCTTCCTCTCAATCTACTCTCATACCCCGCTAGCTCTCACCATCTTTGATGGTGTGTGAGGTCTTGGGTATGAGACCCTGAGGGAATTGATGTTGTGTTTTGATAAGTGTTTTGCTTAGTGCATGAAGTTTCCATTTTCATTGAAGTACTTAAGACTTTGGTGATCCGTTCGTAGAATGAAAGGAGTCCCCAATAAATAGTGTTTCCATGAGTCTAAGGAATGTAGAACTGCGAGGAGTTCCTTTTCATATACGCCTAGAGCTTGCTCAACAAGGTCGAGCCTTCGACTTTCATAGCCTATGGCGTGCCCTTCTTGAAGCAAAACAGCTCCAAGGCAATCACCACAAGCATCACATTGGACCTCAAATGGCTTTGAGATATCCGGTAGTGTAAGCACAGGTTGAGAGATAAGCTTTTTGAAAGCATTTTTCTCCTTGGCAGACCATGTGTACCTAACGGTTTTCTTTGTTAGGTCATGTAATGGTCCTGCTATTAGTGAGAACTTTTCTATGAAGCGTCTATAGTATGAGCACATTTCATGAAGATTCCTTGGTTTAGGACATCCTTTTATTACCTCTAACTTTGATGGATCCATTTGGATGCCATCTTGAGAGATAATGTGACCTAAATATTGAATCTCTTGTAAGAAAAAATCACTTTTCTTTTGATTAACATAAACTTTATTCTCTCTTAGAACTTAAAATATTACCTAGAGGTGTTGCTTGTGTTCATCTAATGAATTAGAGTAGATGATAATATCATCAAAGAACACTCCATTAAAGGTTCGGTGAGGCCTGAATAGCTTCTCCATCAAGTGGTTGAATGTGGTTGGTGCATTGGTCAAGCCAAAAGGCATGACAATGTATTTGTAAAGAACAAACGTAGTGCGAAATACGGTCTTTACAATGTCTTGATCAACTATCCTTATTTGATGATAGCCACTTTTTAGGTTAATCCTACTGAAGTAGGTGGATCCTTGTAGCTTATCAAAAAGGTCTTCTACCCATGGAACGGAAAACCTATTCTTGATAGTGATCCTATTTAGTGCTCTATAGTCGACACACATATGATATGTGCCGTATTTTTTTGCACTAGTAGCACAGAAGAACAAAATGGAGATGAGCTAGGCCTAACCATGCCCTTCTCAACTAACTCATGCAATTGCCGCATAATCTCCTCTTGTTGAGCTTGAGAACTCTATAAGGAGGTTTGTTAAGCGGTGAACTTCTTGGAAGAATTTCAATTGCATGGTCATCATTGCCTCGTTTAGGAGGTAGCTTACAAGGTATGTCATCAATAAAGATATCTTGAAACCCCTTGAGAAAAGGATAACTTTAGTTTTTTTATTGTGTATATTTTCTTTTGCTAAAACATTAGGTTCATTTTGAGAGTCTTTAACAAAAATAATGTATACGAAAATAGAGCTCTTTATTGACTTGTTGAAAGCTTGTGTATGTACAATGGCTATAGTGTTACCCATTTCCTTAGAATCTATATACATATCCTTTTCCCTAAACTTAAAGGAGATACTCCTTTCAGGGAGTTTAACATTGGCAGCCATGCGATCAAACCATGGTGCCCCCAGGATTAGATCCTCATGCTTGAGAGGAGAGATAAAGAAGTCCTCTTTGTCCACATAGCTTTGGACATGGAGCCTCAATTTTTCGATTAAAGGAGTGACTGTAGCTTCTTGCCCCTTGAAAGCACCGTCTGCGGGTAGGACATCTCCCATCTCGTAGGCTTGTATGTCGAGCTTGGTGGCCAACTATAGATATAAAATTATGAGTAGAACCAGGGTCAAAGAGAATAAAAGCATAATGTTTTCTTACCTTTCCCCAAGCATGGCATCGAGGAGATCCTTTGTGGTGAATTTTCTCCTCTTGGATTTCAACCAAGGTAGCTCTAGGAGGTTCATGGTGGGTGTTCTTTTGGGGACAAGCGCGATACGCATGCCCTTGCTCGCCGCACTTGAAACAACGGTTATCCTTGCGGTAACGCTCAAGCTCTTCGGGAGAGAGTTTATTTTGCCCTTTATGAAATCCCTTCTCTTTAGCTTTGTTGGAGTTGCCCTTAGGAGACTTTTGGACATTGTCCTTCCCTTTAGGCTCATTGGAACCCCGTTTAGAAATTGATTCGAGAGGCCACCATAGTATGGTGTATAACCGGCGATATGGTGCGTGGCCTTTGGGAGTTGACATACTCCGCCATTTCTTCAGTTAAGCCCGCAAAAATTGTTGCTTTTGCTCTCCAAAATCCAAATTCTTGAAGACAGCGGCTTTGAGTTGTAAATCCCAAAACTTGTCTACATATTTGTGAATGGATTCATAGGGAGAGAGCTTCAAGCTTCGCCATTCGGTGAGTACTTTGTCTTTGGCATCGGTGGCCAAAAACTGCTTCATAATGGAAGCTCTTAAAGCTTTCCATGTTCGTGGAGCTTCACCGTTGGCCCGTAGGCTAGACCACCATTGTCTGGCGGACTTTTAAAAGTGCATAGCTACATGGCGTAGCTTAGAGGACTCAGTGAAAACCTCATCTCCAAACGTCGCATCAAATTGTTGGACAAAGGCCAAGACTTTATCCGTAGCACCAAAAGTGCCATCATAGGTAAGGAAAGAGATGCTCTTCCCTCCCTCTTTGAATTTCTTGAGCTTGGACGACCTCTTGCACGTGGCATAGGATTTCCTATGGCCTCTTCTTTTTGATGGTTTAAAGGTTGTAGCATCACTTTCTTTAGAAGATGAAAAATTTGAGGAATATGGAGAAGAGGGTGACCTCTTTCTCGCCTTTTTCTTTCCTTGATCTTCTTTGTCTTCACCATCACTTTCATAAGAGGAAGAGGATGAAGAAGATGGAGAAGAGGGTGTCATCTTTCTCACCTTTTTCTTCTCTTGCTTTTTGTCATCCCTCTTTGAAGTATGGTGTGGAGAAGTATGCGATGTTCTTCTCCGTTTTGGAGGTGATGGAGAGCATTTAGCCCACTGTCTTCATGGAGCCATCTCCGCCGAGGTGGTAGGAGACTCACTTATTTCTCGTTCCTTCGGTGGAGGCTCTTAAATTCTCCTTTGAGAAGGAGATGCGTCATCAAGGAGCAAATTTTTGAGTCCTTCATATGGATCCTCTTCTTCTTCCTGAATCAGAGAGAGGCCTCTGTTGGAAGTCTCGCAAGGAGGCTTTCTACGTGCTATCTCGTCATGGTGGGGAGCTTGGAGAATCCCATGGGCACAAAGCTGCCATTGCACTTCACTTTGGAAGGATCGATTGCCCATGGCTTATTGAAGCCTAGAAACAAGATAGTTAAAAGCATTGGGGCACCATTAGTAGCTTACTCATTAGCAAAATCAAACTTATCAACGTTAATCTCACTCTCTTTACTATTGTCAGCCATTCTAACAACTTTTAGGTGTAAACTTTTTAGGTGTACTTTGGCACTTCAAGCCCTAGTTGCTACTCCTCTTTACCCCTTTAGAAAAATCACTCAAGCTATTGTACCCGTGGCTCGAATACCATTAATTGCAAGGAATAGAAGAGAGGGTCGTTCAACACCAAAACAGCACCAGCTCCTGTCAAGCTTTTAATAGCTCAAAAGTGGTTAAGCCATAGGCAAGCCCCGTAGGCCTCCACTATTAAGACCATAGCTCTCGATGGTGATGCCCCATTAACTGCACAACGGCAGGCGCACTGCAAGGCTGAAAAATCCCTATTCTACTTACTCACATGCAATTAACAGTACCAACCATTTATAGCTAGCTTGAGGACCTCCCTTCTTGACCAACAAAAGAGAAACCTTGTGCTCTGATACCAATGTAACATTTAGTGGTCTGGTAACTTGTGCGTAATGGAAAATAGCATGAACATAGTGAGCATTTCATTAGAATAGCTTCCTAATGAGAATGACAAGAGTGCTTGGGTGGAGAGAGCAACAAAAAGTATAACACCTAGTTAGATAGCATGAACAATACTTCAAAAGAGAGAGAAATTAAGCAATTGACAACAGTTGAGGACCGGATTTGCATGGAGCCGGTCCCCCCTCCAAAAGGCTTTGTATTATGGTTTCTCCCATCAAGAGAGACATTTTACAATACAATTCTTTGTGTTCCTTCATTATTAGCTAGTGCGACACAGACCAAGCTCTCCGACAAACAAATGAGGTGGGCAAACTTTCTTTCGCAATTTCATTTTCATATTGCTCACATTGCTGGCAAGCATAATCAAGTAGCCGATGCACTCTCAAGATGGCCGAGAGTGAATGCGGTTTCCATAGCAACTCACAATGATCTATCTTCTCTGATAGATGAGTATGCTATTGATCCCGATTTTAGAGATGTGATTTCAACCCTTGCACTAGGGAAAAAAGAGGAACCATTTACTTTACAAGATGGTTATCTTCTCTATGGCAATAGACTATGTGTTACTAGCTCATTACATGAGAAGTAATTTATGAATCTCATGCTCCTCCTTGTGGAGGGCATAGAGGGATTCAGTCTACCCTAAAGGGGATTTAAACATATTTCTATTGGCCTACCATGAAAGCAAATACAAGAGTATGTTTCTAAATGTGTAATATGCCAAAAGACAAAGTTTGATAGAGGGAAGCAACCTGGATTGCTTCAACCTTTGCCAATCCCTAATTCACCATGGTAGAGCATATCCATGGATTTTATCTTTGGATTGCCTAAGTCTATCCATGGGAATACAGGAATATGGATGATAGTAGACAGTTTTAGTAAACAAGCTCATTTTATACCTATCAAAAAGACTATCAAAGCCCATCCAATGGCAACCCTCTACATTTAACAAATCTTCAAGTACCATGGCTTGCCAATGTCCATAGTGTCGGATAGAGATCCTAGAATGACCACTAATTTCTGGAAGGGTCTCTTTGAGAAATTAGAAACAAGGCTAAACTTCTCTTTGGCCTATCACCCGCAAACGGATGGCCAAAGTGAAATAGCTAACCTAACAATTCTCGATCTACTAAAAGCCTATGTAACGGAAGTAGGTCAAAGATCCCAATGGGAGAAGTACTTACCCTTAGTGGAGTATGCCTACAATAACACTGTACATACTTCCACGGGAAAAGCACCTTTTGAGGTAATTGAGGGAAGATAAAAAAGTCCCTTGCTACTTAAGGTACACGAGAAGATCTTCGCTGCAGATGAGTATAGCCGAGACCTACAAGAATATTTCCAAAAGATTAAGGATGCTATCTCTATCTCATAGCAAAGGTAAAAGGTTGCTGCCGACAAGCACATAAGAGCCCAAGCCTTTAAAGAAAATTATTGGGTCTTACTCAAATTTCCCAAGGCTCGATTAAGGCACACGACGGGCATGAATCCTACGGGACACCAAACGTACTATGCTAAGTTAGCAAAAAGGTACTATGGTCACTTCCAAATTCTTAGGCCAATCAATGAGATGGCCTATCAACTCAAGTTGCCCAACCATTGGCTCATACACAATGATTTTCATGTGAGCCTACTAAAGCCTTACAAAGGAGAGCCACCTCAAGAACCAATTATTGAAGACCCAGAGATCTCTAACATGAAGACAAGGTACTAAGAGGCGGTAAGACTATCCGACGATATCTTATTAAGTTTTAAGAATTATCCTTTTGAAGATGCTAGATGGATGCAAGGCATACAATTAAAGGATAACCTAAACCTTGTCAATGCTTACAATGCTTTCCTAGAGTAAGAAAATGTACAAATGTTAAAAATGAACAAAGTTTTTGTCTTATAAGACTCTCTTTTTCTTTATTGTGCACAAAAATGAAGTAGTATGCATGCTTAGATCAAGTTTGCAGAGACGATGTCTCCCAAACACCAAGTAGAGCTTGTCACTCTATTATGGAAGATTGAGAGGACTAATGTGCAGACATGCTTGCTGTAGCTTAGACTCCCAAGCGCCAAATGGACTAGTCACCCATTCTGGAACGATGTCGTAGGGTAACATAGGGATCCTCTACCCGCTAGGAAAAAAGACTAATGAAGATGATTTATCTTCTCTACCCCATAGTCGAGGACGACTATGATTTCAAGAGAGAGGTAATGTCATAATAATCAACAACTAATTCTCCTAAATGA
This sequence comes from Adiantum capillus-veneris, assembly GCF_014529385.1. Lineage (NCBI taxonomy): Eukaryota > Viridiplantae > Streptophyta > Polypodiopsida > Polypodiales > Pteridaceae > Adiantum > Adiantum capillus-veneris. The sequence continues at coordinate 23,085,508 of NC_140931.1, read as the reverse complement.
TTTTCTCATGTTAAACTGATCATTTAATATGGGGAAGTGCCAGGGGAGAAAAAGCTATGATTTCAAGAGAGAGGTAATGTCATAATAATCAACAACTAATTCTCCTAAATGATTTTCTCATGTTAAACTGATCATTTAATATGGGGAAGTGCCAGGGGAGAAAAAGCTAGAATATTGGTTAAGCTAGCAGACCAGCCATAGTAGGGACCAAAGGAGGGAAAATAGGGATCCAAAAGGGGGTCCATCTGCAAAAGAGCAATGTGCACCAATGGAGTTAAAAGATCCTAAGGTTCAGCCCATTAAGACTTCCAAAATGCTAAGGTTCCAAAATTCAAAGGTTTTGTCCGAAGGTCAAAAGCCTAGGGAAATTGGATGTTTTGTGTGTGTCCCAAACGTCTTCAACTATCCCTACATAGGAGGGGGCGATCCCTAGAAGCAAGAGATGAGAGAGAAACTCACACACACACACACACAAGCTCCCTTTACACAAAGGGAATGAGGGACACATGTCATCTCCCTTGCCCAGATGCCCACACGGTGTACTCAGTTCCTATTGGATGGTCTTGGAGGTGGACCAATGAGAATTAAGCTAGAGTGAATATAGTTTAATTAAATTAAAGAACCAATAAGAATTAAACTCTCTAGAAGACTATTGGGCCGTCTCCCAAGGGGTTCAATGAGCATTCAATAGCCCAATGGCTTGCCTGATTCCTATTGGCTAGGAGGCAAAGGGGTCCAATGAGTGTTTAGTTGAATTAAGTAATCACCTAAAACTCTTACAAAAGGGGAAAGGGGGACACATGTCAGAAGACTATCACTTATGCTACTTAATTTCCATTGCCTAGGCCTGGGGAGGTCCAATGAGGTGTGAGGATGAGCAAATAGCAAGAGGGATCGACCAAGAGAGAGAGGGGGCTGATCTTTTGCAAGGCATTATCACACACACACTCACACAATCTCATGTGTGAAGCAAAGAAGACTCTCTCTCCTTCTCAAGCTTTAATGGAAAGCTTACCACACACCTACTCCAAGCTTGTGAGAAGGGAGGCCTACACCAACAACTCTTGGCTTTGTGATGCAAATCCAACCAAGAGCCAAGCTTCAATGCATGCTCATCTCCTCTACCATGCTAAATACTAAGCTAAGCTATGCTAATATGAGTGATTATGTGAGGAGATGTACATCTTTCTCGTAAGAATACTCCTTCTTCCTCTCAATCTACTCTCATACCCCGTTAGCTCTCACCATCTTCGAAGGTGTGTGAGGTCTTGGGTATGAGACCGTGAGGGAATTGATGTTGTGTTTGATAAGTGTTTTGCTTAGTGCATGAAGTTTCCATCTTCATTGCACTAGCTAATATTGAAGGAACACAAAGAATTGTATTGTAAAATGTCTCTCTTGATGGTAGAAACCATAATACAAAGCCTTTTGGAGGGGGGACCGGCTCCATGCAAATCCGGTCCTCAACTGTTGTCAATTGCTTAATTTCTCTCTCTTTTGAAGTATTGTTCATGCTATCTAACTAGGTGTTATACTTTTTGTTGCTCTCTCCACCCAAGCACTCTTGTCATTCTCATTAGGAAGCTATTCTAATGAAATGCTCACTATGTTCATGCTATTTTCCGCTACACACAAGTTACTAGACCACTAAATGTTACATCATCCATAGGGCAAGTCATTTTCCAGCATTTTAGACTTCAATCCTCCATGACATTGTTGGAAAATTAAGAGCAAGTGATCCCAAGCACACGGCCACCCAAAAGACCACCACCGAAACTAGAAAGCACCTGCCCTGGCATGGAATTACAACACACGTCGACCAATGCACTTGAGGAAAAGAGCTTCCCCCTCCACCAAACGATTCTTCAAAACCAATTTTTTTGAAGTGAATGGCACATTACTGGAAATCACTAAAGGGGAATTGGCTCATGTGTTTAAGATGCCATCCACAAACAAGGTTGCACCATCTACCATTGATGAGGTAAGTCATTACTTGAAAGAAGATGAGCCACCTAGGAAGAAGAGGAAGTCAGGTGGACATGGAATTTCAGTGGCAATCCTAGAGTGTACACTAGTATATAGATTCATTATTGAAGCAATTAGTCTAAAAAAAACCCCAGTTAAAATTTAGGAAAATTATTTGCTATGCTGATGGCAAGGGTTTTGAACCCCAATGCCAATATTAATCTTAGTAAATTTTTGTACACCAATGTAATGCAGTAGATGGCCAAAGTTAAACCATAGAACTTGTTCAAAGCCTAATAAGTTTGGCAGTTTTTCTACTGGGCCACCTGCACTCCACCGCATTCCAATGTTCAGAAGGGCTGGGCAAAGGTAGCTGGGGACATCACAAATAAGCATAGAATAAGTCTTTCATTGACTTCAGAAGACACAGATATTGGGCAGACATCTGAAGACAAAGGCAAAGAAGTAGCAATAATATGAATAAAAAGATCAGCATCCCAGACATATGGAAGCCCATTTGGTAAGAAGTAAAAGAACACAACCTTGCTAGAGAAATTTCAGGCACGAGTGCAAAAACCAACTGATACCAGTCAATCTACCCCTCTAGCAGGAAAGGAAAACGAGAAGACCAACATACCTGTCGATGCCAAGGATATTATGGGTCTAGAAAAAGCTAAGTCAGCAAGCACTCTTCCAACCCAGACCACTACACAATAGGTTGAAGGTAAAGATCAAGCATCTGGTAGCACTACAGATCAAACGTAGCAAGGGGAACAAACATCAATTCAGTTGGTCAAACTCAACAAGGGTGACAATGACTACAAAAATAGCCATTAAAGGGAAGATTGATAATGAAAAAATTAGACAGATCCTTATTACCTACTTTTTTCTTATGATTGTGTATGAAACTGATCAAACAAATCCTAATACCATTACGGAGGGATGTGCATCTGCCATACAATTAGGATGGAATACAATTGTGAATTCCATAGGGCAAATGATGGAGGCCCAAGCGTCAATTTCTAGTATAGAATGATTGCTCTAAAAGAGGAACTGCAACAAACTAACGCAGAAGTTGATGCATTGAAGAAATAAAAAGTTGAATGGGGGAAAGAGATATTGTTTTTTTTTTACCAGAATCAGAGTGCTCGAAACATATGTAATATCCAGAGAGGAAGATATATGGTCTCATAACTGAAAATGCAATCATGGAAGAGGAGAAAAAGGTTGCCTACAGACATCAAAAAGATTTAACAATGTTGAACCTAAAAAGGGCTAACAATAGAATGGTTCACAAAACTCACAATCTGATGAAGAAGGCTATCCTTGAAAAGTATATCTATTAGTCCTTGGTAGACATTGTGGATGCAGATGGAGACCTGACTTTAAATCTGGATGATCTGCAAAAGGTCATAGAGTCTCTTCAGTTTGATCTCTGACATAAGGCAAAGGAATACGTATAGCAATGCACTGCTCAATGAAGCCATGCTGGAGTTCCTCAACAGCCAGAAGGTGCAAAATGAAGACTACGACAAGGATGAGGAGAAGGAACTTGAGGATGAAGGAATATATCTAAGCAATTAGGGTGATGATGATAAGGATGATGATGATGATGATATCCCCTGTCTCCTCCACTGCCAGGATCTGCTACAAAAGGATCAGGGGCTATTGAGCACCAAGACTCTGAGGCCAATGCAAAAACAAATACTGGGGGACCAACACAAACAAAGGAATAGATTGAAAAGGATTCACCCCCCAGCAGACACCACTGACTACCTAACAATCTGGAATAGTCCAAAGAATTGATAAAGGTAAGAATTTATTTCTAGGCTCAGATTTTGATTCAGATTATAATTACTCCATTGAGCTGCTGACGCTCAATAAGCGATATTGAGGAAGCCGAAAGCACTTAAAATTGAGGAGTTTCTATATGATGAAACTGTTTACTCAGACCTAGAAAGATTTGAAATGTTGTATGTGGGTGCTAGAAGAATGGTAAACGACTAAAAATGGATCAGTTATCATAATCAAGAAGTCTGCCAGTTGCCTCCGCACCCAAGCTATGTTCAAGTCTTAGAGAGAGTTCCAGAGTAGTGTCTTAGCACTGATGATATGACAGTAAATCCTTACCTTAAGGACACCACTGATAATTTGAAAGCTCTGGGATTGCAACTAGAAATGCCTTTAGAAACTAAGCTAACCTACCAATGCATGAAGGACATTCGCATCCAAATGAAGAAGATGCTAATTCAAATGCAGAGCGCCAAAGGAATCTTGGACCAGTGGGTCAAGGCACTGCTAGAGAATAAGGATACCAATAGTAGAGGACCACAGACTCGGATGACATTGAGAGAACATGAACAAAATCTTAAGAGTCTCTACCATTTGGTCAGGATCACTAGGAAGATTATGCATCAAGAGAATCAAATGTATAATGAATTTCTTAGAGTTTTTTCCCAACTCGTCAATATCGCTTTATGCCATTTCTACAAAAAGAGGAAGAACTACCTGAGTTCTTTCCTGCATTGTACCCAAGGTATCCTTAGCCTGCTGACAAGCACAAATATATTCGCATTGTCATGATCAACTCAGGGAATGGTATGAAATAAGCAAGGTTGAATGGATTGCATGGCGGGAGGCTCTGGACAAAGCTGTTCCTCGACAAGGTATGGTATGAAATAAGCAAGGTTGAATGGATTGCATGGCAGGAGGCTCTGGACAAAGCTGTTCCTCGACAAGTTGAAAGCAGATCTCAGAAACTTTCAACTCAAGATGGGTCAATGGAGGAGCTAGATTGGTGCAATAATTTGAATCACCAATGAGCTGATTCAATTGAATGTGAAGCTTTAAAATTCCTAAAAAGGCACTAGAGAACAAGGCAATGTGTGAGCCACAATTCAGAGAGATGGTTGGCTGAGCTACTCTTTGAAGCAAGGATTAAAGCTAATCAGCCACCATTACCAACCGGATGGCTACATACAACATCCTTTTGTTGCAGATTGGTGAGGGCTCGACTAATCAAAGACAAAAACACTCTGCAGGATGCTGGTACAAAGTCTTGGGAGCCCTTGACCCCCTATGAGATGGAAATGAAGACTGAGCGCAAAGAGCAACTGGAGCAGGGAGCCATTTACAGGTTGATTCAGAAAGAGAGGGTTGATTCTAGTGCTTCATCAATGCAGCACCAAGAATCCTTCACCGACCGACCAGGAAGAAGGCTCCACATAAAAGAAAGAAGGTTCGGTGGACTGTCATTGATGTACAACTACTGGAAATTTTGGTTTATACCAAAATTCAAAGAAAAGGAGGAAGAAATGTAGACAAGGGCGCCTAGATTGGTAATTATCAAGGCCAATTACTGTGGTAGCTAGTATAATGTACAAGCACAGCGCCAATCCAAAGACTATAAATAGGACCCATTACTCAATTTTATGGGTGATTCTTGGCTATTGATCTCTTCTCTCTTTTGGGAGCTAGTGTTTGAGCTCTGTACACTCTTGTATCTTATAATCCTACATCTGAGCATACTTGACTCACTTTGTTGTACTGGTTGACTCTGAATACATTCCAATTCCAATTCTAGTGTTCAATCTCATTTCCAATTCAATCTGTATTTTAGTTTTAGTCTTACTTTCCATTCGACTCCTATCTGATTTGAAGTCTAAATAAAGTTGATCTGAACTAACTCTAACTTCACCTTGGAACTAACTCTAACTTCAACTTGGAATAACCTGTCACAAGTCTTCAACTCATTCCATGCCCCAAATACTGCGAGTTAGTGTGTGTGTGTAGTTAGTGTGTGTGTGTGTGTGAACCTACGACCAAACAATATGGTGGAAGTTGCAGAAGGGATGACAATGACAAAACATATACTAGACAACTACTGGAAATTTTGGTTTACACCAAAATTCAAAGAAAAGGAGGAAGAAATGTAGACAAGGGCGCCTAGATTGGTAATTATCAAGGCCAATTACTGTGGTAGCTAGTATAATGTACAAACATAGCGCCAATCCAAAGACTATAAATAGGACCCATTACTCAATTTTATGGGTGATTTATTGGCTATTGATCTCTTCTCTCTTTTGGGAGCTAGTGTTTGAGCTCTGTACACTCTTGTATCTTATAATCCTACATCTGAGCATACTTGACTCACTTTGTTGTACTGGTTGACTCTGAATACATTCCAATTCCAATTCTAGTGTTCAATCTCATTTCCAATTCAATCTGTATTTTAGTTTTAGTCTTACTTTCCGTTCGACTCTTATTTGATTTGAAGTCTAAATAAAGTTGATCTGAACTAACTCTAACTTCACCTTGGAACTAACTCTAACTTCAACTTGGAATAACCTGTCACAAGTCTTCAACTCATTCCATGCCCCAAATACTGCGAGTTAGTGTGTGTGTGTAAGTTAGTGTGTGTGTGTGTGTCAACCTACGACCAAACAATATGGTGGAAGTTGCAAAAGGGATGACAATGGCAAAACATATACTAGTGGCAAGGTGGCGGAACAATGTAAGGAAGGTCTTGAGGTAGAGGCTATCCATCCAGATTGTGCTTTGATTGCAGACGGCCAATACCAAAAGTACCTAGAGTCCATTATGTACATAAAACACATCATTTTTATTGAAAAGATTGTAGATGAAGGTAACAAGGATTGAAGAATATTGAAGAATTTTTGTGATGCCCTACAGAGGGATACATAGACGATACACCACTGCATGGCAACCCAGGCAGGCGTATCCCGCAATCAATGCACTCCAGGAGACGATATTCTGGACAAGAGACTCCTCAAGCACTTTCCAAATGGGTAAGGTAAAACGAGAAAGAGAGATCACATTAGCTGCCTCTACTTTGCGGTAACAGGTCTCTGCGAGAGCGAGAGAGAGAGCAATCGGCCATTGTTGAAATCGTGGCGACAAACCACTAAAGCCTATCTTTGCATCAGCACGCCTACTTCTGCGTTGTGTGCCTTGACTCTGCATGGTATAGATGTCAAGGAGCTCTGAAAGTGCAACGACAAAGAATGCCAACAGCATTGAAGGGGCACGATGCAAAGGGAACACATAGCACTCAAGGCAATGGTAGTTGGCAAGGTGCGAGGGGGTGGGGCGTTCTAAGATAAGTTTTTTGGGAGATTATTAATGGCAGCCCCAATTTGAATCTGAGTAGTCGATCCCATGGCACTTGAATTCTAATTGAACAAACATTAAGGGGTGTTGAGAGAGAGAGAGAGAGAGAGAGAGAGAGAGAGAGAGATTACATAGTCTTTCATAGCAGGTTGTAAGATTGCTCTTGCTGTTTGGCAGTTCTAGAGTTTTTTCAACCTCTTTTTTTTCAAATGTCTAGAGCTTTATTGATTTCTGCATTGTCACAAATATGCATATACAATGCCAACGGCAAAAACTGAGGCATTGGCATTCATGAATGTGAGTGAATGTCGAGGTTTTGCCTCGTAAGGTGTGTGTTGGTTGCGGTTGTCAGTAACATCTTGAAAGAATAAGATCCTGCTCGCTTTGCTTGCTTCCCCCAGATAAGGGGAAATTTATAGAAAAAAAAAGGTTATTGATTTGAGTACTGCATAGGGGCAGAGACCTATCCAAGTGTTAGAGCAGGTGGATCGACATCATCTACAGGTGATGGCGGGAGAGGAGTGCGATAATATCACATTGGTAAAACAGCTGGAGCCAGAACGGCAACAGAGTGAAAGTTTGCATGCGAGTATTTCTTGTGCACCACTGTAAGGTTCCCCTCACTGGCTGTCTTATGAAAGCCTACCATCATTGTGGCACAATCCCTGCATTGATGCAACTGATTACCACCTGAAAGCAAAAGCAAAAGAACAATGCTTTCATGGCCATCACCCAGTTTGCCTCACATACCTCAAATGCATCTCCGTGTATCCTGTATGGCGCTGCAGAGTGGTACTCCAAGATGGAGTCCACTTGAGAGTTTGCTGGGCAGTGTACACAGCAGCTGCAGCAAGAAGTGAGGGGCAGTACCTCATCATGCCATACTCTGTTAGGCAGAGCTCGGTAAGGAAGAATGCCACCGTTTCCAGCTGAAATACACCGTATCGCATGTCAAAAGCTTATCAAAATAGACACAGAGGAACGACATTATTCAAATATGAGACGAGCTACATCATAGCGGGAAGGGCTGTTATGCAAATGACAGATGCTGCTATCATACATATGGTTGAGGACAATCATTGAAATGCAATGATGGCCGAGGCTGTTGCACAAACCATAGTACATTCATGAAAATATGGATGCATAAATCACTTCTCATGTCCCAAAATGTGGTGGATGCAGTATCAACTGAGGGCAATCTCAGTATCCTATAAGATAACGATGCAGTGATCATATTTGCTACATCATGTAGCTTCTCTATGTACACATTCTTACTTGTGTATCTGCACTTGCAGCCTTCAAGAATCGCACGAGAAAGATGTAAGAAGTAGGCACAGTGAGGTTGAACTTCAGTTTGTTAAGCATCTGCTTCTCCTGTGCTCACAAATTTGAAGAAAACACAAGAAATGGCAAGTTGTCAGCCGAAAGTATGTGTATTATACATAGCCACAGCCTGTTCCAAACCAATTTCCTCTCCTTACCATTTCCAAAACCTGCTCCCTTGTGTAGGCTTTATCAGAGATAAAGACGAAATCTTGCACCAGAGGAGCCCATATTTCTTCATACTTGCATGCCAGCAGCATGGCTGTGACGCCCACAAGCTGTAAATTCTTTCTCATCACAATTTGGCAGGCCAAATATCGGTCAATGAGATTGATGGTTAAGTAGAGGGTTTCTGGCATCAATTTAAACTTTAAGTGTACCTGCAAACATACATATCATGCATTGGTCACTGCAGCAGAGTATTAATCAATCATATCATTTCCTTGAACCAATGACTAGCGAAGACTCACTTCAATCAACCAGTCGATTAAAATTGCTCTCATCTTCTCATTGATGTCTGATTGTCGGGCCATATAATCCGGGGAGACACAACTTTGTATCTGAAATATAACAAGAACAACCCAACCTGTAATGACACCATCATGCATGTTATCAATTGACTGCTGGAGTTGAGTTTCTCAGACCTCTGTTTTCCTGTAAAAGGAGTACATGTCCTCCACGTAGTCTACCACAGCCAATGGGTTGTTGAAATCATCCTCATCAATATTGGGCAAAGGATCCTCTGCCTCTTCCATCTCCACTTCATGGCCGCCACATGCTGTCTGTTACAGGGCCAAAAAGTGGACTACTTTCAGTAATAGAAGACTCTGCCTTGCCCAGGAACATCATGCAGCAGTAGTTACAACTTCCAATCATCTCGGCAATCGAGCCAAAATGGCTGCCAATGTTCAGTATTGAATTGCCACCACAAAATAATTACTAACCCAAAACTGTGTAATTTCTCAAGTCTTTCATTGTTATTAAGCAATCAAGCAATGGCTTAATCTCAGGATTTGTGTCTCTCGCACTTGAGTTTACTTTTACTTTTTGCTGCTGAATGCCCTAGTAAGTTAGTGAGTCTGAATGCCCGTCTGATAATTGAACTTTGACCCTCCCCTGAGCTTAGGATCAGTGGGCAAATAAGCTTCGAGGCCTTACTGGATTTTCAATTCACTCTAAAGCTTATTCTTCCAAGTAAACCCCGATATGCTGGCATGCAGACCAGGGTTTGTGTTGTTATAGATGCAGCTGGAAGGCATTACAATTAGCACAACTTGATAACTCAAATGTCAACCGTTTTCTCGATTAAACAACACACAGACCTCGCTTCGGGCAGCAAGAGCAGCAGTGATAGTCTGTTTCTTCTTTATCCCCAATAGTGCCCTGTGTGCATTTATCTTTGATGCATGCTCAAAAGGCAAGACTCTCTTTTCTTCATTGGCTTGTGAAGCAGCACAAGGGTGGCCCATGGTCCGTCTCTGCTTGGTGCGCCATGAAAGAGGCACATCATTATGCACTGGCTCACATGCAAGATCCTCTTTTGTACAAGGGAACGGCTGTTCAGGTAAGAGAGAACCATTACTTGCTAACGAAGACAGTAGGGCATAAGGATTGCATATTAGGACGAGATGTTTGAATTTTTCCTTACCCTTGCTGCTTGTCCAGAGGGTTGCACATTGCTGGAAAGATTAGCTCCAAATTTCCTGCAGAAAATAGTTCGATTAAGTCACAAACTATTCTTGTAGGGCCAAGATAAAGAATCAACTATTAAATAATTAAGACCTAGTAATGGGTCTCTCAAGTCTTGCCATATGCTCAGCAGCCAACATCGCTGGATTCCTGGTGAGTGCAAGGATTGCTTTAGTGGGACACCCTAGCCACTTATGAAAGCAAAAGCGTCTAGCTCATACAACTCTAGCGAAGAAGGAAGAAGGGGTCGTACTCATGTAATTGCACACCATCCTTGCTCACAATGCATCTGGCTGAGAGTGCTCCAACCAAATTTCCAATGTCTCCCAGTGCTCGCCGATTGTTTGCTTGTGTGGGATGGCCCTTCATATTGTGGATGTTGTGTCCCATTGCTGGAGCCCCTGTTTTAGCAAAGGAACTAGAAAGTGATGAATCTTTGAGCATGACCACAGAAGCTCAGCTCTTGTCAGGTTTACTATTTAGTTATTAACGTTTGCAGCTACGTAATTGACTACAATCCTAGCGAAAGAACCACAATTCAGAGGCTTCCAGATTGTAGGCTACCTTTTGGCAAAAAGGCGCTGACTTCCATTTGCTTGTTTTCATCCTGGGTCCCAGCAGCTTGAAGCTGCCATACACAATATGCACACGCAGATCAATAGAAGAGTATAAGAAACGTCATCGCATGTCAAGGAAGATACACCAAGCTGGCGGCAGACTTACCCTGGTTTCGTACATTGCAAGGAGTTGCCTGTGATAATTGGATCCTTCTCTTTTGCTTGTAGAAAATGACCCTGATCGGCCAATTGAGCCGCGATGTCAAAAGCTTCCCAGGTGGGCGAGGGTCAAGGAGTCAGGTGCGAACAAGCTGATAGAGGGGCGCAAGCCTTTGGGCCAAGAGGACACAACGACGGCAAATACCCGGGATGGTGCCATACTGTAAAAAAATGGCAAGGCGATCGGCCGGGGAGACGACGCAGAACACGACGTGGGCGACGAGCGTGGGTGATGCAGTGTAAGAGAGAGAGAGAGAGAGAGAGAGAGAGAGAGAGAGAGCAGCCGAAGTGGGCGATGGAAGACAGAGAGAGGAGAATGGAGATCGATGAGGTTGGAAAATTGATCCGATCAGCTGCGGATATGGAATGCCGGTTTTCTGCGTTCGCCTTCTATTTCCCTGCTGAGCACCTTCGCCTCCTTCGCTGCGCTGCTGGTTTCCCTGCTCTCCAGCTCTCGTTCTATATGAGAGAGCGATTGAGAAAAGCCTCCATTAGACTGTTGCATTCTACAACGGATACATAAGTCACTTCGTTAACAGCACCCTCCCTCATCAGCCGTCCGATCCATGCCACATGCGGCCCAGATCTTTTCTTCTAACGGCTCCCCGATTATATATTTGTCCTCCCTATGCTTCCCATCCAACAAAGTTTGTCAACAATTGTTTGCCATCTTTCTTTCATGACACATGGTGTCATTTGATACATCCACGTGGCACTTTCCAGGTGAGTCCAGGTCGTACTTTTTATTGAGCCGTTGATCACGATCACACTTTTTGTGGTCCCTTGCTTCCATTCTGTCCTTCTCAGTGCTTTGGTTTTTGTCATTTTCCACTCCTTCCCTCCTACCCTTTCTCCCTCGTCTAACGACATGTCTAGGGCTAATCAATCTTTGGTTTTTCCAGCAAAGGAAAGCTTTTTGAGATAACCTCCATGCATCCCCTAAAGGTGGATGTTGGGTGTAGTTCACTTGGCTTAGCCTCTGCAACCCGCAATCAACGTAGGAAGTTCACGTGAGAACCAACAACCACATTTGACATTCAAACCTTTGTTTAGAAAAGCCTCGAAGCGTGAAAAAACATCGTCTTCTTGAAAAATATATTGTCATTAGCTGCACCATCGCAAATGGTTGCCAAACATTTGTTTTAGAAAAGCCTCTAAACGTGAAAAAGCCTCGTCTTCTTGAAAAATAGCTTGTCATTAGTTGCACCGTTGCAAATGGTTGCCAATCAATTGTGAGTAATTTTCTACCATTTGCTCATGAGAACAACAGAAAATCGGAACTTGCTTGCATCACTTGCGAACCCTGCGTCGGGAGAGGGGGGGGGGGCAATTGAAAAGAGATAAGTCATCGTCGCCAAAAGCCGTACATGATTGGACATCAAAATTGCCACCTGGTCTAAATCTCTCCCAACAACAGTGATGTCAAATATGTGCCAACCAGGCTTTGATCCCAACCAAAGAATAAAGTTAAACCGATAGTGTACATTGCTATACCTTGTGACCAACTATGGGGAATTGCCTTTCTTCCGAATCGTGTGAACTTGATAGATTGTCGGTAGATGATAGCTCATTCTCTTCTTCCCTGCTATTTGAACCGACCCACAGTTTCCACTCGGAATTGAACTTTTACTGCAATGGGTTTAACTATGTGGTTAGCCTTATTTAAGGAGCTACCACATCCTAAAAGCTTTCCTTTTCAAAAAGATAAATAAAAGCATATCACTAATGAACCTTATGTTCACTCTATTGGAGTTTTATGCACACCATTACCTCATACCTAAACCACACCCTCCATTGTGGCAAAAGAGCAGGCAATAGGCAACTTCAACCCTCCTCTACGTACATCAATGCAAAAGAATAGCAGAAGCTTGCAAAACAAGTCTTGCTTGTAAATACATCCTCCTCTTGATGAAGGGCCAAGAGAATAAGACACAAACAAGGAGCAAGGAACTCATGTGAAGAACAACACTAGGACGCATAGTCTACCATTAGCTAAGTAAGGACCATCATTGACAACCTGAAACAACTCACAATCCACATACCTTGCATTGAGAGAGAAACTGGATTTGCACATTTAAAGCTCCACGCAACCACCCTTACCGGCCCTACCTCTATTAGAAGGGCCCCTATACTTAATGTGCACTCCTAGAATATGGAATTCATGTTCCCATAGGCTTGTAGCTATTGGGACCCTTGTCTTGACATTACTCCCCCCTTGAATAAGAGTTTTTATCTTTAAAAAAATAGTGAAAACCCTTTTACTAAGCGCACCAAAGCTTTCCTAATAAACCTACGTTCCATGGAACTATTTGCTCGTAGCAAATAGTTCCTAATAAAGCTACGTTATATGGAACTATTTGCTCGTAGCAAAGGTTGAACGTTGTAAAACTGTATGGTTGCAATCAGGTTTACACTTAGAAGCTCTCAAGAGACTATCCCTTTGGCCAAAAGGGATTTCAAACCTTTGGAGGAATCTACCTCCGTTGGAGCAAAAAATTCCTTCCAAAATCCGAAAGCATAGATTAATCAAAAGCAAATGATGGGCAAATTCCTTTCAAACCTATAGAGGGACCTACCTCTGTTGGGGGGACCCTATCTGAGCAAAGCTTACAGCTTGTAATTCTTAGGCAATTCCTTTCGAGAATCTAGAAGGATGGATTTTTCATGGGCACTTTGCCTAGCCTATGACATGTAAAACGAATTGGCATCTGTGTCTAGGTCGAAGGTAACATTTACTAAATAGATGCATAGAAGATCACAAAACTGGTGTTGTTCTCTCAAAAACAAGAAGAGCCTTGTGTGGAGTGATTGCATCAAGCTTAATGGAAATCTCAAAAACTTCTTAACTCCACAATTTGATGGAAGATAGACTATTTTTGTCACATCTGCATAATATATGAACCTATACCCCTATTCTTAAAAATCTTTACCCATATGGCTTGCACTATCCTTATAGTTTGAGTAATTAAGGATAGTTTGCGTAGTTATAATGTGATCCTACATTTGATCACTCTTGTCATGAAAATTAATTTCTGACTTTCTAAGGCCTCTTTATCTTTAATCACAAGACCAGTGAAGACCAGTGAGAAATACCCTTTGGTGTAATTCTCTGCCATACACTATTCTCAAATAGGCCATGTATAATTCCAACATGAGATCTAACCTTGCACATTTATAACACCACCTTGTGATATGCTTGACCAAACCATTGTATCTTGCACTCTCTACCTATGGAGGTAAAAATTTATACAACAAAATGCCAAGAGGAGTTTCTTGGTAAGGAGTTAACGATGTAAAAAATCCTCGATTATTTTGCAAGCAATGTTTTGAAATGTATCTCAAACTCCCAATGTCTAGCGGTTTGCTCCAACTCTAGCTGCCTCACTACTAGTGTTTGTAATGCTACTCTTGAACTTGCACATTAATTGTGGCTTGATTCCTAGGTTGGGGTGGCTTGTAGTGACACGCTTTAAGTAGTTGAGCAAGCTGGAAATGCATGCAACATGTTTTCTGCCAATAGAAATCTTCTTTTTTATAACATAGACGGTGGTGCAGCCGAAGCTGGAGCCAAAGTTGGTCGATGGTACGAGGAGTGCAATGCACGGATGTGTGGGCTCTCAAGGGAATGCCAAAGTGTTCATGAAGCTATGAATAGAAGGAAAGGGGCAACGCATATGCATGCTTTATGTGGTGTTCAGGGTCAGAATTGCTTTGCCATGATTCCTATCAGGGGTGGATGGTTGAAATGTGGAAAGTGTAGAAATGGGAGTGCCAAGGGTGGCCCTTAGTGTGTTCTACAGGCTGGTCCAGACGGTTCCTCAAATGGAGCTCCGATGTGAAAATTACAGCAACTTGGTTCAAGGCGATTTGTAGATCCTTGCTAGATCGGGCAATTGCTGCAGATGGATGATCAAAGCTGAAGTGAATGAATGGGTTTGATGTGCTTGTCTTACAGTGCATGTGGGTCTTTTTGAATTGGCAATCGGAGTTCAAACGACCAAGATATGATTACTTGAAGTTTCACCGGGGCCCAGTTATGTGCTTGACCGCCTTAGTCAGTCTGCCTTTTGGAAAAATTTCAGCTTCACCAGGGTTTGCATGGAATCTATGCGGTATGTGCAGGTCATAAGAGGTTACAACACATCGATCAAATCTTGGATCAACAAGATCTGAAAGTTCAACATCAGTGCAGTGGTGTCATGTGATTTTTGCGTGTTTTGGAGGCGTTGTTTGAGGCCTTGATGAAGTCATGATGCGGAAAGAATTTAGAGTTTCAAAGACGGTACAAAGGCTTTCGCTTGGTTTTTGTATCTTGGGTTTTTGATCCATGAGCAGGGAATATCAAGAATCTGAATGTGGTGGGAAAAAAAGGTTTTTATGTGAGTTATACTGGAAGTTTTGAGAGGCTTGGAGGGCGAGGCCATGAGGCAATGCCACATGGCGGGCACAATGGCCCCGTACGGGTATAAAGCTTGGGCCATGAGGTCTCTTTGAGTGTGTAAGGGAAGAGACTGAACCTCTCAAGCGTGGTGGCTATAGTGTGGCCTCTGGGTGTTGCGCGCTCGATGGTGACGGGTGGCCCTCTGGCGGGTTTGGGCATAATTGACAATGGTGGTGGACTCCAGCAGTGCTAGTGTGATAGTGCCATGTGTAGGCACGTTCACATGCTAGCCTGCTGGCCTCCCCCCAAAGATTTTATTGAGAGAGGGGTCACCCCTCCCCCTTTGTCACACCACTGTGACAACCAAAGTAGAGGGGTCTCATGTGCAGTGGAGTGCAAGTAAAGCCGGTCTAAAGTGGCAGTTGACATGCAATGAGCTAAAAAGAGGGTGTGTTTGGCAAAAATAGAAAAAATGATAAATATAGCCTACACGCCCTATAAGGGCACCATCTTTTCCATTTTGAGGAGAGCTTTCAACGAGGAGAGCTTCTCAAAAGGTTGTTTTCTCTTTAGCAGGCTAGCAGGGCAGCGGGGCTACAAGAGCCAAAGTGAAGGAGAAGAAGAAGAAAACAGAGGAGTTTTTTTTTTCAAGGTGTGTGCCGATGAAGTCGAGTCGAGGGAGGAGTGTGCCCCTCTTGTGTAGCAGAAACATAGGCTGTACATGGTGCTTTTCATTGAAGAAGAAGCTAATCATTGCTGTTTTCTTGGCGCCATCTCTTCCCCCTTCCCCCCTCTTGATCTTTGTGCTACTCCAATATGTGTGGTGCCGGTGTGTGAGTGGTGTGCGCCCCCCAGTCCGTCTGTGTGTGTGAGAGAGAAAGAGAGAGAGAGGTGTCCATTTGTAGAAATTCTAGAAGCAAGAAAAATTGGGATGATTGCTATCTCGTGATTATGCAAAGCGTGCATGCATTGGTATACATGCATTGGTATGCATGTAAGCAGTGGATTGCTTAGAAAAGAGTGAAGTTTTGAAGGTGATCTCTAGTGGATGGGGGTGTTGTGAGTATCCTAGGCTATAGAGAGGCAATTTGGTGTGTTTCCGGGTGTGTTCCCATTCCCCCTCTCCGTATTCTAGTGCCCCCACAGAGGAGTATGTGATTGCTCCTATTTAAAGGCAAAGCTATGGTTTTAGAACTGCTGAATGTGCAGTTTTTGAAGAGCTGTTGATGTTAAAAATGGCGTGGTTGGGATGTTTGATTTTCATTGGGGTTGAAGATGCGGAAACCTGGTTGCAGGATTATGGGCTTTTCTCCTAGAGAGAAAACTATCAATAGATGTAGGCGTGGTTCAAATTTTTTTACTCCTAGTTCATGGTAAAGGAAAGAGATGGTATGATGGACTAAGGGATGAAGAAAAGTTGGATTGGATGACTTTGGAAGTGGCCTTTTGATGTAAGTATGTACCGAATGTGCATCTAGGACAAATTGAAGAAAAGCTTGGAAGGCAACTTTTGGGCGTTTGAGTGGGAATTTGAAGCTCTTTGGGGACATCTCATCGAGGTAATTGCTGTAGAAAAAGTATATTTTTTGAAGTTGAGAAAATTTATGGGTTGCCTGCATGAGGAGGTTCAAGATAAGATCGATGCGGATGGGCCTGTGATGTATACAAGAGCGATTAACTTGGCAAGAGTTTGAACCAAGAAGATCTTGAAGAAGCAACAAGCTATCAAATGTGATGGTGCCAAGGCCAGTTAAAGTGGTGGAAGTAAAGGCAAAGCCAATGCTAGAGAATGTGTCGATGCGAGAGGAACCAAGGATTTTATGGTTGTAAAGAGATGGAGTGGCTCTATGCCCAAGATGCCAGTTAGGGAGGAGCCTACTGTGAAAGAAGTGCAAGAGGTTCTAGATCAGGTCAAAGATGCATGGACAAGTGAAGGTATGGTTGGTCAAGCTTCATTGGTGTGTGCTAGAGATCAAAAGGTGAGGTTTGTAGGTGAGGTTGAAGTGGTGAAGCTAGATGAGGTTCCAAATCTTGAGATAGAAGATGAAACGGAAGCAGATTATAGCAATTCTCTGGATGCAGATACGACTTGGGAAACTGATTCATCCCGCTCAAGGTATGAGAATTCGATATTTTGCATGTGAGTGAAGATGTGAAAGATGTGTTTGAGAAGCCGAAGGAAATGCCAACCGATGTGCTGGATAACACAAGTGGAGGAGTCCAAGCCTACAAGATTGGACATGCAGATGAAGATGCTACGTGGTGCTATGCTGATGGCCATGCTCATGAATGTTGCAATGGAATGTGCTACAGTGGTACACCGTGTACGAAGTTTTGCCAAGAGAGATAGAGCAGTCTTGACTATAGAGGAAGACCAAGATAGCACAGTACATGGTGAGTTTCTTTCTTCTTTGTCTGAGAATCAAGTGGAAGAGTAGGTGATTGAAGAGTAGACAGATGAAGTCACCAAGCAAGAGGTGTTGGTCGACCTTGATGGGCCAATTGATGAGAAAGGGCTTGATGAGGCTGGGATTGAGTGCATTATAGATGTGGAAGCAAGGAAGGAGTAGGAGATGGAAGAGTTTCCAATGCAATATATATGTTCTATGGTGCATCAAAGGCAATCCCAGGTTGGGGCTTTGTCCAAGATTTCAAAGGAGGTACAAGAGTCATGGTTGAAAGGTATGCTTGTGAATGCAGTTGTGGAATGGGTTATCCGTCAGATATCGGGTTCTCTTGACGAGATCTCCGTTTTACATGGTTGAGAGGGAGGTTCAAATGTGTCTATCGAGCAAGATATGCATATGGAACGTGATGGTATGCACAATGGTTGTCTTTTTGAATCACAAAGGAGGCAAGGTGATGCTTGGAGTGGTGCAAGGATGTTATGTGCCTATTGTGTACATGGTTGGCTACGTGCTTGGGTAAAGCAATATTGGAAGTTGTTGCAGATGAATGGATGTGCTCAAAGTGAGGTATTTGATCCAAGAGGTCAGACTATGCAAGGGATTGGGCAACCCACTTGGGAGTTAGCAACATTAAGCAGGAGTAGGGCTTTGTATATATGGTAGAGGTTTTTAGGTTTGCTCATGGTGTTTGCTATTTTTGTAGTTTCTAGGCGAATAAAGATTTTTTGTGGTTGAACATAAATGTTCAACAAGGGGGTTGGACAATGATGGTGAAACCAACGTTGGTCAATGCTATGAGGAGTGCAATGCAAGGATGAGTGGGCTCTCAAGGAAACCGTTAGAGTGGTCAGGAAGCTATGAAGATCAAGAGCAGGCAAGGGACGACATATATGTATGCTTTATGTAGTTTCAAGGCTAGAATGATTTGCCATGATGCCTATCAAAGGTGGATGGTTGAAATGTGGAAAGTCCAAAAATGGGAGTGCCAAGGGTGGCCCTCAATGTGGTCTATAGGCTGCTCCAGACGGTTCCTCAAAGAGATCTACAGTGTGAAAGTTACGGCAGCTTGAAGTTCAAGGTGGTTTGCAGACCCTTGCCAAATTGGTCAATTGTAGATGGATGATTAGAGCTAAACTGAATGCATGTGGCTGCATGTCAATTTTTTTGGATCGGCAATCAGAGTCCAAATGACCAAGATATGATAAGTTGAAGTTTCACCGAGGCCCCAGTTATGTGTCGGCTTGACCACCTCAAATGGTGTGCATCTGGATTTTTTTCAGCTTTGCCAGGGTTTTTATGGAAGCTATGCAGTATGTGAAGGCCATAGGAGGTTACAACACATTGATCAAAGCTTGGATCAGCAAGATACAACAATTTTAATCAGGAATCTCACTACTCTCGATCACACCACCCAATCGACATACACACAAACGGAAGGAAACTCACCAAACCATCTCAGAATCGTACTAAACTTGAGGAACACCATCCCCTCACTAGGATACACCTTTCCCAAAGCCTCTACATTCAAGACCCTCACTCTAGACCCATCTGCAAAAAATGCATATGAAGCCAGAACAAAATTTAGGAAATGCTCGAAACTGAAATCTACGAGTACCTATGCGTAGCTTATGTCTCCACGATTCTAATGACTACTTGCATGCAAAAAAATAGACACCATTTGATACACTTACACCCACAAGTAGCTCATAGATGCGTTAGCACGCGTGCTTTGTTTTGCGTGGAATGCTTGGCATTGTTGCGTAGCTCTCACCGAGCCTATCACGATGGTGCAGTTGGGTCTCCAATGCGATGAACAAGTAGGGAGTAGCGCCAGGATGAAGCTCACACTCTCTCTCTTTCTCTCTCACACACAGTCGACAACAGCTTAAAACTTTGATTATGAAAAACTTTCTTCTTAGAAAATGACCTAGGTACGTTATATACTAAGGCTACCATAGGCTAAACAAAAAATAGAGTTCAAGGGGTCAAATGGCTTTGTATTTACAATCTAGAAGTGCCATTGCACCGTGATTTCTGCATCTAAAATAACTACTCATTACAAATTATTTTTCTAACCATAATTTGCAGCATTTCATAACTCTTAAAAAATAAGGCTTTGTTGAGTTATGTTGTGCTGTTTACCCATGGATCAACACTTCCCCCCTCCAAATTCATGTTGTCCCTAACATGACTTGGTTGTCAATGTCGGTGCGGTCTTTATTGTCGGCAGTTGGTTGTCTTTTGCTCCACTGCATTTACGTTTGTCAACCCACAACAAGAATCCCGATCCATGAAAATCATAATTGATAACAAACTTTATGTCCTTCACATCCAGGCCCCGAACTGCAACATCTATTGATGTCATTATAGGGCTATTTCTAGATCTAAACTAAAAAAAAAACCAATCTCGTTCAGCTTGACTCTTATCAACATGGATAGGTAAAGATTTACTATCACTCACTCTAATAAATTTGTCAATTTTGAGTATTTCTCTTTCTCAGAAACAACTACAATCTGTATAATTGAATGATTGGCTTTTAGGTCTTGTGAGCCAATGACAACTTTGTAAGGATTCTGTAGAAACTGTATGACTGATCCTTCAACTTCTTTAGGCCAAGTTGCACTCCAATACTAAGTCTGTACGTCATACCGAATCTGGGAGATATTTTTTTGATTTGAGGTTCAAAACCCATGTCCAACATGTGATCCGCCTTATCAAGGCCAAGATATGTAACCCTGCAAAGGTTGGTTTCTCTACCATTTGTGTCTTCTCTTCTCTGTTGGTGATTTTTTTCATCTTGCATCAAGGTGATCAAAGTCGCATTTGCCACTGTTAGCTTTTGTGTGATGTGTAAATCCTTACATTGTTTCTACTTGATACATGACTTAATTAAATCTTGACAAACCCCAACCAATTCCCCAAGTTAGTAACTTGCTTCAAAAGGGCCTTATCCAACATTGTTCGGGATGGATGACCATCTATGAGCTAATTGTCCATTTGTCCCCCAAAGCTCATATACATGATGTACATGGAAAATTGCAGTTCTGGCTAGGGGTTAGACTTTTATACCTTAAAAAAAAAAAAACCCTCAACTCGTATTCTCTATGGATAGCCTCCTAACAAAGTTTGGCTTGATTTCGACTTGTATTTGGAACTTTTTGGATTTCAATCTCGAAGGCATCTCTGACACCTTCTGGCAGGCAATCACATGTAGCACCAATGGTGACGAGTATAATTTGACTTGACCCTATAGACATCTATCACGAAGATGACTGAATTATCATTTCTACCCCTTTTGTTTGTTAGGATTCATTAAGTTACATACAAGATAGAAGATTTATAGTCTAAAGATCTACTTCCAGTATACGGCCTTGTAGTCGCATGAAATGTCTAATGGAAACTTTACACTTGATGGGTGCTTTCATTTAGTTGCATCACCAACTTTCTTTGTCCTGGATAGGGAAGAGGAAGAATAAGTAACATACGAGAAAGAGATAGCTCCTCACTTATCATCACTCTTCTTGCATATCATAGCATAATAGCATAGTAATGATGATGAAGAAAGAAGATGGCAAGATTAAGCATTGGAGTATGGATCTTGATTGGATTTGCATTCCATAGCCAAGAGTGTTGGTGTAGACTCTCAACTTCTCAACAATCTTGGAGAAGGAGATGGAGCTCTTGCACTTTGCCAAGCAAGAATGAGCATGTGAGTGTGTGTGAGAGAGAGTATATACCCCCCAAACACACTGCCATCTTGCTTTGGTCAACCCCTCATTGTAGCTAAAGTATGCATTTGATTGGACCCATGCAACCCTAGCCAGTCACATGCATATTGCATATCAAGCATGGTAATATTTGGACAAGTGTCATCCTTTCCCCTTTGAGAGAGAGAGCTTGGAAAATTCTTTAGACAATTAATTAAATAACTAAATGCTTATTGGACCCCTCTTTAGCCTAGTCAATAGGATTGAGGCACCCCATGTGGCTAAGCATAGGGAGAGCTTGACGTGTGTCCTTGTGCACCTTGAGGAAGGGGTTTACTTTGGGTGTGGTCAAATCATTCCCCTAGCTTTGGGTCTCGCCCCCTCCTTTGTAGGAAACTTTTTCACAAGCTCCTCAAGCACATTTACCGCCCCCCCCCCCCCCCCCCCCCCCCCCCCCCCCCCCCCCCCCCCCCCCCCACACACACACACACACACACACACACACACACACACACACACACACACACACACACACACACACCAACCATGGAAAACTTCTCAAGCACCTTAGTCAGCAAGTACAAGCTTAGCAAGAGTATGGGATCTCTCTCACTCATGCCCCTAGATTGAAGGGCTCGACCCCTCCTTGTAGGGATTGATTTTACTTTTCAAGCTCATGCCTAACTTAAGCATGCACTTTAGCTATCAAGAATTTCATGCATTTTAATCATCAAGCATCTCATGCATTTTAATCATCAAGCACCTCAAGCATAGGCCTAGCTTAACCTAAGGTCTAAGGACTTTTACACTAACCATTGGAGGTCTTTAATGAAGCTAACCATAAGGTCTTTTAAGCTCCATTCTAGCATTGCTCTTTGACAGACCATCTCTCATTTGGACCCTTTGACTCACGCCAAGTGTTGAGATAGATCCATAAGCACATGTCTATATTGTAACCCTTGTTGTCGTTTATTCTTCCACATTGAATGGTCAGTATAATATGACAATCATTTGGGTTGGTTAGATAGTAGATTTTATGACATTACCTCTCTCTTGAAATCATAATTGTCCTCGACTATGAGGTAGAAGAGATAAAGCCTTAATCATTAGTCGATATTTCTTAGCGGGTAGAGGATCCCTTTTTACCCTATGACATCATTCCAAGATGGATGATCTCAGGGCGTTCATCGCTCAGTACCTCCCTATATAACGTGCGTTCACGGGGTATTAAAAGAACCCCTATTTTAACATGTTTGAATGAATATAATGACCCCTTAATTTAGGAGTTTTTTCCAAAATATAATAAAAGAAACCCCTTATTTTAATGTATCTCTGTTAAATTGCCTAAATCTTTTGCATGTTGAAATCCCTCCTTTCGAACTCACGTTATACATTAACATAATTGCATTGTGTGCCGCACCCCCAAGTGGATGACTAATCCATTTGGGGCTTGAGAGACTTAACTGTCGCAAGCATGTCTGCTCTTTAGTCCATATCATAATTCCAAAGTAGAGTGACAATTTCTACTTGGTGTTTGAGAGACGTCGTCAACACAAACATGATTCTAAGCATGCTTACTACTTAAATTTTTGCACAAGAAAAAGAGAATTAATCTTGTAAGACAAAAACATTTATCATTTAAAAGAAAATTTTACATTTGCTTACTCTAATGTAGCATTGTAAGCATTGACAAGGTTCATACTATCCTTAAGCTATATTCCTTGCATCCATCTAACATCTTCAAAAGGATAATTTTTGAACTTTGTAAGATATCATCGGATTATCTTACCATGCCATAGCACCTTGTCTTCATGCCAAAGGATAGCTTCGGGTTGTAGCACCTTTTCTTGGTCTTTGATTTTTGGGGGGTCTTCAATAATTGGTTCAATTGGTGGCTCTCCTTTGTAGGGCTTAAGTAGGCTCACATGAAAAGCATTGTGTATGAGCCAATGGTTGGGCAACTTGAGTTGATAAGCCATCTCATTGATTGGATTCAAGATTTGAAAAGGACCATAGTATCTTCTTGCTAGTTTAGCATAATATTTTTGATGGCCCATAGGGTTTTTACCCATTGTTTGTCTTAATCGAGCCTTTGGAAACTTGAGTAAAACCCAATCATTTTCTTTGAACATTAAAGCTCTTCTATGCTTATCAGCAACAGCTTTTTGCCTTTGTGGAGAGATGGATATAGCCTCCTTAATCTTTTGGAAAGATTCTTGTAGATGATGGCTATACTCATCAACAACGAAGATCTTCCAATGTACTTTAAGTAGCAAGGGACTTTTAGGTCTTCCCTCTATGATCTCAAAAGGTGCCTTTCCCATAGTATTATGGATAGTATTATTGTACACATACTCTACAAGGGATATGTACTTCTCCCATTGTGTGCATTGATCTACTTTTGTAACATAAGTCTTTAGGAGATCGAGACTCGTAAGATTGGCTATCTTACTTTGCCCATCCATTTGTGTGGGATAGGTCGAAGAGAAATTCAATCTTGTACCTAGATTTTCAAGAAGACCTTTCCAAAAATTACAGGTCATTCTAAGATCTCTATCTGACATGATGGATGTTGGAAATTCATGGTGTTTGAAAATCTCAGATATAAATAGAGTTTCCATTTGGTGTTCCTTAATCGTCTTTTTGACAGGAATAAGTATGCTTGCTTGCTAAACCTGTCGCTTATTTTCCATATTCCCATATTCCCATAGATAGACTTGGATAATCCAAAGATAAAACCCATGGATATACTCTCCCGTGGTGAATTAGGGATTGGAAATGGCTAGAGTAATCCAGGTTGCAACCATCTATCATACTTGGTCTTTTGGCAAACCACACATTTTGAAACATACTTTGTATGTCCACTTTCATGGTAGGCCAATAGAAGTACGTCTCTACTTCTTGAAAAATAGGTTGATTGCCCCTGTGCGGAGCATAGGGGGGAGCATGGAATTCATAAATGAATTTCTCACAAAGGGAGTGGATAACACATAGGCTATTGCCATGGAGAAGATAACCATCTTGCAAGGTGAATGGTTCCTCTTTCTTCCCCAAAGCAAGGACTGACATTATGTCTTTAAAGTCAGGATCAATAGCACACTCATCTATCATAGAAGATAGATCGTTGTGAGTTGCTATAGACACCACATTGACTTTTGGTCGTTGTGAAAGTGCATCGGCCACTTGATTATCTACCAGCAATGTGAGCAATATGGAAATAAAATTGCGAAAGAAAATTTACCCACCTCATTTGTTTGCCGAAAAGCTTGGTTTGCATCAGGAAATACTTGAGACTTTGGTGGTCTATTCGCAAAATAAAAGGAGTCCCCAATAGATAGTGCTTCCATGCGTCTAGGGCATGTAGAACAGCTAAAATCTCTTTCTCGTATATACCAAACACCTGTTCATACGTATTGAGCCTTCGGCTCTCATATGCTATGGCATGCCCTTCTTGAAGCAAGACTACTCCAACGCAATCACCACAAGCATCACATTGGAAAAGCTTAAAAAACTACTTGGAGGTATTGCTTGTGTTCCTCCAAGGACTTGGAGTAGATGATGATATCATCAAAGAACACTTCAGTGAATTTTCGGTAGGGTCTAAAGATTTTCTCCATCAAATGATTGAATGTGGCCGGGGCATTAGTCAAGCCAAAAGGCATGACTAGATATTCATAAAGATCAAACGTTGTGTGGAACACGATCTTTAGGATATCTTCATTCACTATCCTTATTTGATGATAGCCACTTTTAAGATCAATCCTACTAAAGTAGGTTGAACCATGTAGCTTATCAAATAGATCTTCTACCCATTGTACGGGAAATACATTTTTGATAGTGATATGGTTTAGCGCTCGATAATCCACACATGCGATATGTACCATCTTTCTTTTGCACTAAAAGGACTGGGGAACAAAAGGGAGAGGAGCTAGGCCTTACCATCCCTTTGTCTACCAATTCTTGTACTTGTCTCATGATCTCCTCTTGTTGAGCTTGGGAAACTCAATAAGGAGGCTTGTTAGGCGGTGAGCTTCCTGGTAGGAGCTCAATTCGATGGTCATCATCCCCTTGTTTTGGAGGTAAGTCCATAGGGATATCATCAATGAAAACATCTTGGAATCCATTTAGAAAATTAGGAAAGTCTAACTCTTCTTGATTCCTACCATTTACATTTGACAAAACATTAGGACCTTTTACGGACTCTTTGACAAAAATCATGTACGCAGAAACTAAGCTTCTCTTGAAAGCTTGAATGCCCAACTTAGTGGACAACTCCGTTGATATGCATCATGCTCCCTTACCTTTCCCCAAGCATAGGAGAGAGGTGATACTTTGCAATGAGCATCCTCTTTTGGAGCTTTGATCGTGGAAGCTCTAGGAGTCTCCTTGCAGGTATTTCTCTTGGGGCAAGAGCAATAGCTATGTCCTTGCTCCCCACACTTGAAGCATTTGTGGTCCTTATGAAAATCTTCTAGCTCTTTAGGAGAGAGTTTATTTTTACCTTTTTAAACTCCCTTCTCCTTGGACCGATTGTTGTTGTTGTTGTTGTTGTTAGAACTGCCTTGGGAAGAATTTTGTGCATTGTTTTTCTCCTTTGAATCACTTTTGTCTTTGCTTTCCATGGGCTTGGCATTCCTTCTAGCCCCTTGTTGGACATTGATGCGCGAAGCAACCATAGTGTGGTGGATTAATTTGGTGATAGAAAGAGGCCATTGGGAGTTGACATACTCGGCCATCTCTTCAGGTAATCCCACAAAGAATTTTTACTTTTGCTCGGTGAAGTCTATCTTTTGGAAGACAGTAGCCTTGAGATGTAAATCCCAAAACTTGTCCACATATTTGTGGATAGACTCATGGGAGAGAAGCTTCAAACTCCACCATTTGGTAAGCACCAACTCCTTTGCATCATTGGCAAGGAATTGCTTCATGATGGAAACTCGTAGAGTTTTCCATGTATTTGTGGCTTCAACATTGCCAAAAAGGCTAGCCCACCATTGAAAAGCCGATTTTTGGAAGTGCATAGCTACATGGTGTAGCTTGGAGAACTCCGTGAAGCCCTCATCTCCAAAGGTCGCATCAAATTGTTGGATGAAGGCCAATATGTTGTCAATAGCACCAAAGGTACCATCATAAATGAGAAAAGAGATACTCTTTCCTCCCTCTTCAAACTTCTTGAGCTTTTGTGACCTTCACCATGCACGGTAAGATTTGCGATGTCCTCCCCTCTTGTATTCTTTAGGAGAATGGAAATAGCTTTCATCAAAAGAGGAGGAAGGTGAAGAACAAGGAGAAGAGGGTGAACTCTTTCTTGCCCTTTTCTTCCTTTGTTTCCTCTCTTACCTTTTGTAGTGATGAGGAGAAAGACATGTTAGCTGTTACCTCTTGGGATGAGTTGGTGACCGTCTAGACCACCGTCTTCATGGAGCCACATCTTCAAAGAAACTTAGGGATTCGCTTCTTTCTTGTTCTTTGGATTCCTCCTCTCTTATAGGAGAGAGTATTATTTTGGGAGTCTCATCAAGAGGCCTCCTAAGCTCTCTCTCCTCTTGGAGAGGAACGAAAATCCCATAAGCACGAACTTGTTGAGTAACTTCTGCTTACAAATCAGGGTTGCCCATAGCTTGTTGCAACCTAGTAACAAGGTAATTAACAAACATGGGGGCATCATCATTAGCACCTTCATGTGCAAAAACAAAGTTGTCAATGTTCATTCTACTCATTGGTTATTGTCATCCATGCTAATTAAACTTATGTATAGATTACTTTGTGCTTTGGTACCCTCAAAAATCTTAGTCGCTACTCTTCTTTACCTTTGAAAATTAGTTCTCAAGTAGCCATACTTGTGGTTTAGAGTCCGTTGATTGCAAAGACTAGTGGAGAGGGTCTAAAATTTCTCGATTGATTATGGTTATTGTTGAGTTTGCTCATAGCTCAATAATGGTTAAGCCAAAAGCAAACCCCGAGAGACTCCATTATTAAGACTATAAGTCCCAACAGTGTATCTCAAACTAAGTCCTTCTCAATCAAGATAATAGATCCTTGTCCCACTTACCCTATTGCAATGCACATGTCCAACCTTTCATGGACAACCTAAGGACCTCTCTTCTTAAGTAAGAAAAGAGAAACCACTAGCTCTAATACCAATGTAATGGCAATGGCCTATGAACTTTGAGAATAGAGGAATTAAGAGAATTAGGGTCATAAGACTACTTTGGGAGCATAGAGGGTGAACTTATTTAGCGGTAGCAACATAGCCATTAAACTTATTTAACTGGAATGAACAATACTTTTGCAAGAGAGAGAATTAGAGAACATGAAAACAGTTGAGGACCGGTAGATTCTTCCATCAAGAGAGACTTGGTACAGTTCAATCTTTGTGTTCCTCGTGACATAGTGATGCAATGAAGATGGAAAGATTCATGCATCAAGAGCATAACATAATCTTTGTAAAAGCATTAACCATCCTCGACCTCAGTCCCAAGGCCTCAAACACCTTCGAAGTGGAGAGAGCTAGTGGCCCATGAAGATAGGGAAGGGAAAGAAGGAGTAACATACGAAGATAGCTTCTCACTTATCATCACTCTTCTTGAATAGCATAGCATAATAGCATATTAATGATGAGGAAGAAGATGGAAAGCTTAAGCATTGGAGCATGGATCTTGGTTGGATTTACATTCCTTAACCAAGAGTGTTGGTGTAGGCTCTCAACTTCTCAACAACAAGCTTGGAGAAGGAGATGGAGCTCTTGCACTTTGCCAAGCAAGAATGAGCATGTGATTGTGTGATAGAGAGTATACCCCCCAAGAACACCCCTAGCTTGCTTTGGTCGACCCCTCATTGTAGCTAAATCTTGCATTTGATTGGACCCCTGTAACCCTAGCCAATCACATGCATAGTGCATATCAAGCAAACATGGTAGCATTTGGACAAGTGTCCTCTCCCCCGTGAGAGAGAGGGCTTGGAAAATTCTTTAGAAAATTAATTAAAATAAATAAATAAATGATTATTGGACCCCTCTTTAGCCTAGACAATAGGATTCAGGCACCCCATGTGGCTAAGCATTGGGAAAGCTTGACATGTGTCCTTGTGCACCTTGCGGAAGTGGTGTCCTTTGGGTTGGTCAAATAATTCCCCTAGATTTGGGGATTGCCCCCTCCTTTGTAGGGCACTTTTTTTGACTCAAGCTCCTCAAGCACCTTACCCCCCCCCCCCCCCCCCCGCCCCCCCCAAAGCATGGGAAGCTTCTCAAGCACCTAAGTTAGCAAGTACAAGCTTAACAAGAGTATGGGCTCCCTCTCACTCATGTCCCTAGCTTCAAGGGCTTGCCCCCTCCTTGTAGGGATTGATTTGACTTTTGAAGTTGATGTCTAGCTTAAGCATGCACCTTAGCTTCAAGCATAACATGCATTTTAATCATCAAGTACCTCAAGCATAAGTCTAGCTTAACCTAAGGTCTAATGACTTTTACACTAACCATTGGAGGTCTTTAATGAAGCTAACCCGAAGGTCTTTCAAGATCTATTCTAGCATTGCTCTTTGACAAACCATCTCTCAAATTGGACCCTTTGACTTTGGCCTCGTGTTGAGATAGATCCATAAGCACATGTCTATATCCTAACCCTTGTTCCCGTTTATTCTCCCACATTAAATGATCAGTTTAGTATGAGAAAATAATTTGGGTTGGTTAGATTTTACATTTTATGACATCTCCCTCTTTAGACTTTTTCAATGCAAAGCTCCACATCCACAGTTCTTTAGGCTTACCCAACCAGGCTGGAAGTTCTAATCCTATTGTCATAGGAGAATCAAACTCCTCAACCGATGTTTGGTTCATGTCCTTGTAGCTATGGTCTTTCAAGTTCATCCTTGTTGTGGTTTCCATGTGTCTCAGGTAGATATGGTCATAACCCCAATCGTGGGCCATTTTCAATTGCCTCATGAATGATCTTCCTAGAATGATGTCATAGTTGTTGTTCTTGCCAAAGTAAAAAATAGCAAAGGTATGCTTATACTCAATGCTGCAAGAAGTAATAGCTACTTTTTCTAGCAATCCTATGGGAATTTCCATGTGTCCGTCTGCAAGGTACAGTTTCATCTTGGTATCCCTCACTGTTGGTTTTCTCCATTTTTTCTAGATCTCTTTTGTTGCGATGGATTTTACACCTTGGAATTCCACAGGAAGAGTGGTGTTCTCATCTTCTCCCTCATAATACTCCCCAACCTTGTTTAATGGCACTGGCTTAGTGTTTAGCTAAGGCATTTCAATCTCTTTGATCCCTTTTTTTCTTTGAGTTGTTGGGTCTTTCACACCAAATTTTTTGAGACATTTACCCACAATAGTCCACATGTTTGGTCTTATTCTGAGCAACTGGGTTAACGTTATTATACATGTGACTAAGGTAGATAGAATATCTATTAACCCTTTTGAATCAATGACCTTATTGGAAGATAGTCTCTATGATAGGACTATAATGACATTTGACTTGGCCTCGTACTCTCCCGTATAGGACGGTAGTGTTCTTAGCGAATGGGGTTGACTGTCCATAGACTATACAAATCCTTTGTCTCCCCAATACTATTGAACTTCTAGATTCATTTGAGATTGAGTCTTAATTTCCTTTATTGGTGGAAGAAACACTCCTCTACCATCACCAATCCAATTTACTCGTCTTCTTAGCTCACTAGCTTCATTGGCCTCTCTGACTTGTTTCCACAATTTGTCAAGACCATCTATTTCTTTACAACTCTCAGGTATAGCTAGGTGAAACTCCTCAAAAGATTTATCCATGGTATTCAACACTATCCTTGGTTCTGATGCAAGGGCCTTGAGCTTTGCTCCATGCTCGTGGATTGGATTTGGCTCTATTTGTTTCTGGTTTTGTGGGGTTACTGGTGTAGGTGGGACAAGGATCACATCTTGATGTCTGGTGGTTCCTGTAAAGATTGGGCTTCTTGAATAAAATTTTGGCACATTTCAAGACTTTTCTTTCCTAGTTTCAAATATGGATATGTCATCCACCTTTGTTCTTGGATTTGGTTGTTTTTAAGCCACATTTCATAAGCATTCAAGAGGGATTTGGTTTTTTTAAAGCCACATTTCATAAGCATTCAAGAGGGCATCTAATGGCTCATTGACTTTCTCAACCAATACTGATCCTCCTGAACTAGCACTTCTCGATTTCTCATCTGTGGATGGTTATTTTGGAGGTTGAGACGTCTATGTAAGAGAAGGTACAACCCTTTCCTCATGTTGTCTTATCTTCTCTTTAGCTTGGGTGAGCTCCTCAGCTAGGGATTTCGGCTCTTGGTTCCCTACGTGCTTTCATCCTAGCCTTTTTAGCTTTCCAGCTATTCCATTTTCTCTTGGTTTTTTGACTAGGTGCGTTGGTCTTTGGCTCACCCGTCTCTGGACTCACATCCATTTCCGTTCTCTCTATCTTTGGGTTCTCATTAGCTTCCTTTTGAGCTTGCACTCTCGTAATTACTTGAACTAGTACAACATTTTGGTTTTACGAGCTACTAGGTAGCTGAATGATTCTCGAGACATTCATTTTGAACTTTTTGATTTGGGTTAGGTTTTTTGGACAGTGTCGTGCAGCTCCGCTACCATGAAGAGAAAAAGAGCAGAGAAATGCAAGATAAGCTTCTTTAAAGCCTACACAACTAATGGTCAGTGATCAGGGCTTGTTAACAAGCCAAGCCTAATGATTAATGTATGCTAGATGCTGCTTAAAAGGGACAACATATGCCTTAATGATGCCAAAAATGAGTATTCTTGAAGTGAGCATAGATGGAAGATTATGACCTAGAATTGCAGTGCTTGAAGTGCTCTACCAACCTGTCTTTACGGCTCGTCGATTGGAGCTACGATGAAGAAGTTATTGCAGTTTGAAGTTTAAGTTGATTGTAGATCCGAACCGGATTGGGCAGCTGCAACTGAGGTGACAGAAATGAAATGAATGGACGGGCCTGAAGTGCTCACTTTGTGGAGCGCGTCGGTCTTTACAGATCAGCGATCGGAGTTCCGGTTGCCAAGATATTAGCCTTTAAAGATTCGCCGGGGCGGATCCGTACCAGTTTGATCCGCTCGATCAGTGTTCCGTCTAGGATTTTTGAGCAGCAGCAGTAAGGGGTTTGGTTACAAAAGAATAAGTGCTTGGGATAGCAGTGCTTTAATCAATATGTACGCCAATGACTGGCCAATGTTGGCCGACGGTAGTCGTAATTGGCAATGCCTGGCTAGTCTGACCATCTTTGACTGAATGTGATGGGAAGACCTTCCGTCAAATACAATCACTTATACTTGCATCTTGCGGGCATATGGCACTATTCAAGACTTTACGACATTGAAATTCATGAAGAGATTATTAGCCAAGGACTGCCGAGAGAAATAAGTTGTGCTTGGCAATGCTTTGGCCGGCATGTATGCCAATTCTTACTTCACAGAGCTTGTAGCCGGAGAGAGAGAGGGTCTGATTCAGCTTCCATGTGACAAGGCATTGATTGAGGACCCAAAGTTCCGCCCCTTCGTGGAGTTGTATGCCAAATGTGGTGCCCTTACAAAGGAATTGGCCGCCCAAAGGGGTTCAAAGGCCACCCAAGAAATTAAAAGGGAGATGTTTTGAGTGGGAAAAGGAAAAAAAGGGATGGAGCATGGCCGGACGGCAGCAGACAGGTGAGAGCGCATGATCATTTGCGCTCGCGGCGCAGGCCACAGTAGCGCTCGGGAGACCGGAAGCATGGAGAAGAAAGCGCTCAGCTCACCAAGGCGCCTCTTTTCGGCATGACTCCCGGTGGGTTTTGTGCTGGTCGAGATCCGCAACTCCCACATCATAGCACCCCTTCCCGTGCCACGTCAGTAGCGGCGACGCTATTGATGGGAGGGGGCACGCTAATAATAGGAGGGGGCTTTTGCATGAGATTCATTACGGAAGCAAAACGTGAAATTAGGGAGCTCAAGGATCTATCAACGAAGCAAGAAGAGGAGGACCAAGGCGAGGAGAGCCGAGGGGAGGTCTCTCTCTCTCCATCTCCAATCAAAGCAAGAGAGGGTTCTCTCTCTCTCTCTCTCTCTCTCTCTCTCGCTTTGTGAAGGATCCGTGCTAGAGCAATAAGGCAAGACAAAAAGGGGAGACAACGAGGGCAAGGAGGAAAAGAAGAAGGGAGCAAGGGTAAAGAACCATCTCTCTCGCTCTCATGCTCGGCAAGAGTAAAGGATCTCTCTCTTGGCGAAGGGAATTGTAGGGGAACAAGCTTGAAGAAGGAGAAGCTTAAGAAAGGCAAAGCTTCTTTCTCTCTCCCTCTCGAGCTTGAATAAGAAGCAAGCAATGCAAGAAACTTGTCAAATCAAATCAAGCAATAATTGAAGCATAACGATTGAGGCAATGAGCAGAATTAGGTAAATGAGGCACATAAAGCAACATAAGGGAATCTCATCACCGACGGCAGTCTGAAGGTTGATTAAGCATTTTGTTAAGTCCGGTGTCGTTAGCGGCCCGGTTAATCCTGTAAATAGGAGCTTAAACTCCTAGTTAGTAGATGATCCAAGTGACGGTGCTGTTAACAGCCCGCCTTGGCTAAGAATTAAGTCGTACTTAAAGCTTTAATCAATTAATTGATGATTACGGTGATTTCCAGATTCAGTTACATCTGTTGTTCTTGTTCTCTCTCTTTCACACCTCCCACAGCCAGAGGCCCGGGCTTACGTAGCGAACACATATCCCCCGACATCTTTGGTGAACTCGACACGAAACGAGCCGGGGTGGGAGGTAAAGATGGAGAATTTAGAGCAAATGATGAAGATGATTGCAGAGTTAAGTGAGAACGGTTTTGATGATAAGTCAACGGTTCTAGATTTTGCAAAGATGCTGCAATTGGTTCAAGGATCTTTGCTTGAAATAGAGACCGTAAAGAAGAAAAATCAAATCGATGAAGCTTTGGATGCAGCTTTAGATGCAGTATATGATGAGAGACGACTCTTTGATGGATACGATCCAGAGGGATACCTAGAGTGCTATGAGCTGGAGACCAAGGTAAGAGGGATACCAGAAGAATTGATGATCCAATCTTTTGAGCAGTTAGTGAGTTCAGATGTGAAGGAGCAGATTGAAGAGGTTACCAGAGCCTGCAGCGGCAACTGGGAGTATTTCAAAGAAGCTATGGTACAGGTAAGTTATGAGCAGTATGAATGCTATCAAGAACAGAGTGTAAGTCTACCGGACTACGCAGATATTCGAGGATAAGTACGATCAAAGTTAGAAGCTGTGATTGATGAGTTTATTATGCAGGATGCTACTTTCTTACAGGCTAATGATGAAGACATAGTCAAAGCTGTGTATGAAAAGTTGGGGTTTGCCAATGCCTTGCATGAAGTAGAAGTCCTTGAGGGTGAGTCTCTACAGCCTCAAACTACACAGGGTAAATTTTTCAAAGAACATATACCTGTAGTACAGGAAGAAAAGAAAACATGGGATCAAGACAATGAATTGGCTAAAGCTCATGAAGATGTGCAGATGAATGAGTGCAGTTGTATTCAGGTAGACATGCGGGAAGATTCAGTTACAACTGATACTTTTGCTACTAAACCAGAATTAGAGCAAAATGTTTTTGGTACAGATTCTACCATAGATGTGATTGATGATACTGGTACAGGTTTTATCAAAGAGTTGATTAATGATACAGATGTCATAGGTCAAAGCAGGGCTGCTGTTGAGAGCAGCAGGACCATGGTTTTTGGTATACCAGATTTATCGAATTTGGATGTACCAGATTTTGAGGACTTGGTTAAGCAAGATTATGTGCTTGATTCAGAGGGGGTGCAGACTCCTTCATTGACAAGCTTTTGTGAAGCACAGCTACCAAATTGGAAAATTGATCTTGAACGTGATTATGATGATTCAGAGGGGGTGCAGACTCCTTTGACACGCTTTTGTGACCTAGAGCTACCGATCTGGCAGACTGATCCTGAACTTGCTGGTGATTTAGAGAGGGAGAAAACCTCTTCTCTATCAAGAATTTGTGACACAGGGCTCACATTGTGGCAGAATGATCATGAACTTGATGATGCTGATTCAAAGGGGGTGCATAGTGAAGTGCAATCTCTTGATGTTGAATATGATTGGTTTCATTGTGCTGATGATACAGACAGGGCAGTAGATGAAATTTTCAATGTGCATGCTGAACTTTGTGCTGCAGAAGTGCAAAGATATTTGGATGAGGGTGAAAGAATTGAAGAGCATACTGCAGATGCGTTTAGTATGCATGTCATATGTGGAAATCTTAGTTTACAACAACCTGAGATGTGCAAGATGGAGGAACCTTCTCAAGCGGTGGACCTTGACCTTATGTGCTTATTGGACGAAGCTTTGGAAGGGTTCTCAAATACAGATGCTAAGGATACCAATCAATCTATATTCATGTATGAGAAAGTTTGTTCAGATGCAGTCGATGATGATCTGATGCAGTTGTTAGATGATGCACTACTTGATTTTGAGCCTCTATGAGATAGAGAATTTTTTTCAGATGCATCTTTTGAGCCTAATGAAGAGGATTTTACCAGAGACTTGATGTATTCAGATATGCATGATTGGGATTCCAATACTAGTGAGAGTGAAGGTGGACTGCCAATGCTTTTACCTGTGATTGATGATCAACAATTGAATGAGCCAGTTGCACACGGGATTTGGCAGTATCTGATGCTACCTGATGCTATATGGAATCTGATGTTACCCTATGATGTAGGGGATTTTGAGCTAGCTTTTGACCTAGGAGGTGACAGATATATGCATGATCCTGGGCAATTGACTTATAAGCCATATGATCCAGGGGGTTTGTATGAATATTTGTGGGTTAACGTATGTTTATGCTGTAATGATTGGAAATTCTTGTATATTCCCTATGATCCTGGAGGATGGTGCAAATTTTGTAAAGGAATGCTCACAGTGGGACAGATGATTAGTTTCCCGTTTGATCCCGGGGGCTACTAAAGTGCCAGTTGCTGATTTGAGGAGTACCAGCTATCTGATGTAGCAGGTTGCATGGCACAAGGTTTTGGTTTCTAGATTATGCTAAGTCAGAATAGTTTTGGTTATAAATTCAATAAGATTATATGGCTGGCTTCTAGCTGACTTCTTTGGACAATTGATGAAGTATCTTCACATATTTTGAGTTGGTTCTGCTACCAGAACTTGAGGTAAAGGACTTGACGGCCATTCCGCGTGCAGACAGAGTAAGGCATACTTAAGCTTGACAGGGTTCCTTAAAGAGATCTTAATGGTCAAGCCGTTTGCATAAGTAACTGGAGCACTTGAGTCTGGCGGGGTTCACTAAACAAGTTATCCATGATTGAATGATTTGAAGATATGACAGATGTGGTTCAGAGATTTTTGATGGGCAGCTACGTAATGATTAAGCTAGACAATTGATGTTAGGGTATAAGCCTTCTTTCATTTTTTTTCATATGTTTACCAGTTACGTGAGTCTGATGATGGAAAAGAGCTTAAGGTACCTGTAGCAGATACAGATTGAAGTGTTGTTGGCATAGACCGGAGGCTGTGCAGGTTTAGAGGGCGTGGATGTCGTGCAGCTCCGCTACCATGAAGAGAAAAAGAGCAAAGAAATGCAACATAAGCTTCTTTAAGGCCTACACAACTAATGGTCAGTGATCAGGGCTTGTTAACAAGCCAAGCCTAATGATTAATGTATGCTAGATGCGACTTAAAAGGGCCAACATATGCCTTAATGATTCCACAAATGAGTATGCTTGAAGTGAGCATAGATGGAAGATTATGACCTAGAATTGCAGTGATTGAAGTGCTCTACCAACCTGTCTTTACGGCTCGTCGATTGGAACTACAATGATGAAGTTATTGTAGTTTGAAGTTTAAGTCGATTGCAAATCCGTACCGGATTGGGCAACTGCAACTGAGGTGATAGAAATGAAATGAATGCACGGGCCTGAAGTGCTCACTTTGTGGAGCGCATCGGTCTTACAGATCAGCGATCAGAGTTCCGGTTGCCAAGATATTAGCCTTTAAAGATTTGTCGGGGGCTGGCTCCGTACCAGTTTGATCCGCTCGGTCGGTGTTTCGTCTGGGAGTTTTGAGAAGCAGTAAGGGGTTTGGTTTCAACAGAATAAGTGCTTGAGATAGCAGTGCTTTAATCAATATGTACGCCAATGAATGGCCAATGTTGGCCGGTGGTAGTCGTAATTGGCAATGCCTGGCTAGTCTGACCATCTTTGACTGAATGTGATGGGAAGACCTTCCGTCAAATGCAATCACTTATACTTGCATCTTGCGGGCATGTGGCACTATTCAAGACTTTACGACATTGAAATTCATGAAGACATTATTAGCCAAGGACTGCCGAGAGAAATAAGTTGTGCTTGGCAATGCTTTGGCCGGCATGTATGCCAATTCTTACTTCACAGAGCTTGTAGCCAGAGAGAGAGAGAGGGTCTGATTCAGCTTCCATGTGAAAGGCATTGATTGAGGACCCAAAGTTCCGCCTCTTCGTGGAGTTGTATGCCAAATGTGGTGCCCTTACAAAGGAGTTGGCCGCCCAAAGGGGTTCAAAGGCCACCCAAGAAATTAAAAGGGAGATTTTTTGAGTAGGAAAAGGAAAAAAAGGGATGGAGCATGGAGGGACGGCAGCAG
Source organism: Adiantum capillus-veneris (assembly GCF_014529385.1). Lineage (NCBI taxonomy): Eukaryota > Viridiplantae > Streptophyta > Polypodiopsida > Polypodiales > Pteridaceae > Adiantum > Adiantum capillus-veneris. The sequence goes on along the minus strand of NC_140931.1, from coordinate 23,048,472 downwards.
ACAAGTGAGAGCGATCGTTTGCGCTCGCGCAGGCTGCAGTAGCACTCGGGAGACCGCGAGCATGGAGAAGAAAGCGCTCAACTCACCAAGGCGCCTCTTTTCGGCAAGACTTCCGACGGGTTTCGCGCTGGTGGTCGAGATCCGCAATTGCCACGTCATAGCACCCCTTCCCATGCCACGTCAGTAGCGGTGGCGCTATTGATGGGAGGGGGCACGCTAATAATAGGAGGGGGCTTTTGCATGAGATTCATTAGAGAAGCAAAACGTGAAAGTAGGGAGCTCAAGGATCTATCAACGAAGCAAGAAGAGGAGGACCAAGGCGAGGAGGGCCGAGGGGAGGTCTCTCTCTCTCTCTCTCTCTCTCTCTCTCTCTTTGCGAAGGATCCGTGCTAGAGCAATAAGGCAAGACAAAAAGGGGAGATAACGAGGGCAAGGAGGAAAAGAAGAAGGGAGCAAGGGCAAAGAACCCTCTCTCTCGGTCTCATGCTCGGCAAGAGTAAAGGATCTCTCTCTTGGCGAAGGGAATTGTAGGGGAACAAGCTTGAAGAAGGAGAAGCTTAAGAAAGGCAAAGCTTCTTTCTCTCTCCCTCTCGAGCTTTAACAAGAAGCAAGCAATGCGAGAAACTTGTCGAAGCGAATCAAGAAATAAATGAAGCATAAAGATTGAGGCAATGAGTAGAATTAGGTAAATGAGGCAGATAAAGCGACATAAGGAAATCTCATCACCGACAGCAGTCTGAAGGTTGATTAAGCATTTTGTTAAGTCCGGTGTCGTTAACGGCCCGGTTAATCCTATAAACGGGAGCTTAAACTCCTAGTTAGTAGATGATCCAAGTGACGGTGCTGTTAACAGCCCGCCTTGGCTAAGAATTAAGTTGTACTCAAAGCTTTAATCAATTAATTGATGATTATGGTGATTTCCAGATTCAATCACATCTGTTGTTCTTGTTCTCTCTCTTTCACACCTCCCACAACTAGAGGCCTGGCACCTGCCTGGCTCACGTAGCGAACACATATCCCCCGACAACATTCGGGGATCAAGTGAATGACACCACAGTCAAGACAATATGCATTCAGGTGAGTGATCTCTGTCTGAGGACATTGTTTCACTAAGTGGTTGTTACTGCTTATCATAAAATACAATATGTAACTTTACGAACGATTTTCTCATATTAAATTGATCATTTAATATGGGAAAATAAAAGGGGAATAAGAGTTAGAATAGAGACATGTTCTTCTATATCTATCTCAACAGGGGACAAAAGGAGAGATGGTTACATCTCAATAGGGGTCCAAAAGGAGATGGTCTACCAAAGAGCAATGTGTAATAAGTGCTTCTATACTTATCTTAGTAGGGGACCAAGAGGAGAGATGGTTACATCTCAATAAGGGTCCAAAAGAAAATAGTCTATCAAAGAGCAACGTGCATCTAATGGAGCTTAAAGACCTTAGGGTTAGCTTCATTGAAGACCTCCAAAGGTTAGTGGGAACCCCACCCAAGCTTGATGTGCTTGTCATGCTTGGTGACTAAGGTGCTTGAGGTGCTTATCATGCTTGGTGACTAAGGTGCTTGAGGTGCTTGTCGTGCTTGCTGACTAAGGTACTAGAGGTTCTTGTCATGCTTGACGAGGAAGGTTCTTGAGAAGCTTCCCGTGCATGGAGGTTAAGGTGCTTGTGACAAAACGAGACCCTACAAAGGAGGAGAAAATCCCCAAAGCTAGGAGAATCTAGATATTTTCAATCTCTCAAAGGGGTAAGGAGGACACTTGTCCAAAGGCTACCCATGTGCTTGAAATGCATTGTGCATGTGATTGGCTAGGAGGAGAGGGGTCCAATGAGCTTCAAGCTTGAGAGGTCACTCAAGGGAAGCAAGGGGTGTGCTTGGGGGTATACACCTCTCACACACTCATTTTTCAAAGATTGTCACTTGGTGAATGTGCAAGAACTCCATCTCCTTCTCCAAGCTTGTTGAGAAGTTGAGAGCCTACACCAACACTCTTGGCTATGGAATGAAAATCCAACCAAGAGCCATGCTTCAATGCTTAAGCTTGCCATCTTCTCCATCTTCATTAATATGCTATTATGCTATAATCAAGAAGAGTAATGATAAGTGAGGAACTATTTCTTTCTCCTATGAATGTTTCTTCTTCCTCTTCCCTACCCTCATTCCCCGCTAGCTCTCTCCACCTTTGAAGGTATTTGAGGCCCTGGGACTGAGGTCGGTGATGGTTAATTTTTTTGCAAAGTTTTTGTTATGCTCCTGATTCATGAAGCTTTCCATCTTCATAGCATCACCAAGGTCACAACAAGGAACACAAAGATTGTATTATACCAAGTCTCTCTTTATGGGAGAATCTATAATACAAAATCCTCTTGGCGGGGGGATCAGCTCCACACAAATCAAGTCCACTAAGCAATACACTCTTTGTTGTGTGCCTTGAGATTCCTTCGTCTTCTCCAAGCTATGTGTGTTTTTTGCAACCATAATTCCAACAATTGGTATAAGATCAGGTTGCATCCTCCCGAGCTTAGTTGCCACCAGCTCCAGCACACGCCTGCTCACTTTCTCCAATTTTTATGAGCTTTGGCGAGCGCTTGCAAGTCAATTTTTTTTAATAATTTGGGCTCATTTCGGCCTTTGTTTCCACTACATGCAGTACTGCACAAGCTATTTCATCATTTTGTGCAAAAAGTTTTGTCAGTGCCATTTTTTGCATAACAAGTCCCTTATGGTCTTCTATGGTTTGTGCTATATAGCACGTGTTGTTCCCGCTTTCCTTCTCATCTTTTCGCACAGTTTTCACATCAAGTGCAACATTTACCATGGTTGCCAACAACACATATGTGTTCAAGATCTTTGTTGCTGAGGAAAGATTGGATGGGGACAATTACCCTATGTGGGCTTTATATGATGCAACATGTTCTTGTGTCAAAGGGCTTTTTGAACATTGTGTAGGGCATTGATGTACGTCCTGGTTCTGAGGATACATGCGTTGTTGAGGATACATGCGATGTTGAGGATTTGCCGGTCTTGCTACAACGATTGCTGCTATTAGAGTTGTTTTGCCCACAACAGAACAAGATCATTGGGATGTAAAAGATGTGCATGCTCATGCATTGATTGCAATGTCTATGAAGCGCACTATTACTCATCACATTTGTTCATCAAAATTTGCAAAACAGGCTTGGGATATTATGAGTGGTCTTTATGCAAGTTGCAATGAGGCAAAAGTTGCATTGCTACTTAAAGAGCTGGAGTCAAAGATTATGCATGAGGAAGATGACATGGAAACTTTCCTTGTTGGTGTCAAGGATATCAATGAACAACTTATTTTTGCACGACAAGTCATTTCAGATAGTTCCCTTGTGCAGCCTGTTCTTGATGCCCTACAAGATTCTTACCAGACTTTTGCTAGTACTTGGAGACTTATGACTGAAGGAAATCCTGAAGTTGTCAAGTTTGATGCATTATGCACATTACTGTTGCAAGAGTTGTTTTCTAAAAAGACAGGACTAGGCAGCGTGTAGTCAAACATGCCTTTATTGCTGCTCAAAGAAAAAGTGGTAACAGCAATGTAGCCACTTCTTATGGTTATTCTGCAAGTGAAAATCACATGTTCCTAAAGCTTCTGCTGGTAGCATTTCATCTGGAAATGTTGGCTAAGAAGAAAGCGGCTGGTTCCACTACATATGCAGCTATTGTTGAGTCTTTTGTTGAAGGAGACTGTGATGTTGATGTTGATGTTGATGCAAAATGAGCTTTTAGTGAAGAGTGCACTTATAATTCTGTTGTTCATGATGCATGCAATGTCATTTTCTACAATTGTTGCATCTGGCATTTTATGTAGTGGTCGTATAAGCTCACTTTATATGACAAGTGTGGGCAAAATTTGCAAATGTAGTTGTGGATTCTAAGGCTATTTCAAATACAAAACTTTGGCATGCACATTTTGGACATGAATTTTTCCAGTTTGTTACATTTGCAAAAATCTGATATGGTTGCTTCTTTGCCGCCTCTTGAAGCACCTGTCAAACATGTTTATGAAGGCTATATTTTGGGTAAGATGCAGCGTTCAAAGTTTCCAAAGGATGGTTCAGTTAGAGCCACATGCAGGTTGCAGCTTGTGCATAGTGATGTTTGTGGGCCCATGCAAACTCCATGTTTGGGAAATTACCTTTACTTCGTGACTTTCATTGATGATTTCTCCAGGCATGCTATCATGCCAATGGTAGGACTATAGGAGGGCCCGGCCCAAGCCAAGGGCTGATGTATACACATGCAATATAGGGGCTATATGTAGCTAAGAGCCAGAGGGCCAAGGGCCTATATATAGGCAGGTTGGGTGGTTATGAGCATGTCTATCTTCCTTATGGCCTTGCACTATTATCAGAGCTAGGTGAGGGGAGAGCTATGGAAGGGGGGGGAGGACTCTCTCTCTCTCTCTCTCTCTCTCAGCATGAGGCATGGCCTCTCAGGGGGTCTCTCTCTCTCTCTCTCTCTCTCTCTCTCTCTCTCTCTCTCTCTCTCTCTCTCTCTCTCTCTCTCTCTCTCTCTCTCTCTCTCTCTCTCTCTCTCGGTGGGCTTGGAGCTCATGGAGGCCGTGGGCATGGACCCTTGAAGACACAGGCCGAAGAGGATGAAGTCAAGGCCCACAAGACGAAGGGTCATGGGAGCGACCGCTTGCATAAAATTGGACGCTCAATGACCTGCACAAATTTGACTCGAGATATCTCCAAAGAGGAGCGCTAGGACAAGGTTAGCACATTTTGCTTCTTCATCCCTATCATGCAGGCACTTGTGTGCCCCTTGTGAGTGATTTTCCCTCTCTTCGCTGCCGTAAACCAGGCCGCCATCGCTATTTTGTCGTGTGTTCACATTTTTTAACATAAGGGTGCCCTAAATTGGGCACCCTCCCCAACTAAGGGTGGTAGCCCACGCCAACACCTACACGCCGACACCTAATTAAGACCACTGATTAAGACCAGACAACAGGCAGTTCATATCCAGAGGAACAAGAAGGATGACCACCAGGAGCGCCTTGGGTCCTAGAAGTAGCAGGAGGTTGTATGCATGAATTATGAAAACCGTACAAAGTGTGCATTTTTGAGAGATGTCTTGGCATGCGTGATCATGTAGCAATTGAGCTGTTAATAACAAGGATAGAACCTGTTGAGGATAGGACGGCATTGCCATTGGAAATCCCTTTCTTCTTGCACCAATTATATGGATGATTGGCAAACGAATAGTGCCAAGATTTTATGAGTCTGAAAATCATCGTGATAGGGTCGAGCAAGTTGCACAAGGCTTGTGCTTTAGTGGGCAAATCGGCACACCTGCAAGCAACAGGAATGGGAGATATTGACGGTATGTGTCTTGTTGATTTCATGAGTAAGCATGATATTTTTGTTGACGGGTGAGTCTATCCATAGTGGTAGTCCTCAAGCATCGAAAGAAAGCAAGGTAAACAGAAAGTATCCTCAGGTATGGTATAGCTACTAGCAACCATAGACAACCCACAAGCAAGCACGACATATTCATGCAAGCTTTTAGCCACCTTAGTGGGTTGAAAAGGTCACTAGTATGCAGATTTATTTGAAGCTAACTTTTTTTGAGTTTATTTTGCAAAAAATTTGCATTGGTTAAAGCAAGCTTCAAAACCATGACTTATGGTGGAGGGGGAGCTTGTTCCAAGGGATGTTTGTCAAGGACAAATGTCACAGCAAGGCCTGTTGCATACATGATGCATGGTAAAGGTCAAGGCATGGTAGTGCTTGAGACTCTCATGGAGATCGGCAACACCGACCATTACCTCCGATTTTCCAAGGTCAATTCTCTATGAATGCTTGACAAGGTCGACTTTCTTTGCTATGGCATTGTAAATTGACAAGAGTATCTGCTTACTATGAGTATCATGACTCCATGCGTATTTAGGAGAAGCAAGGCTTCCGTTCTGACCTTTGGCATAGCGGTTTCTATAGTTGGGCATATGCTATTTGCATAAAAACTCGGGACAACTTGCCCACATGTTTGCAGTTTTTTTACGCGGGTGTATCTGCTACATACGCTCAGTCAGTCGAGCAGTACATACAACTATGAGCCAGGTTCTAGTGAATTATCAAACAATTGGCCAGAAGTGGGTGACACGGTGTGAAGGATTGGGGGGCTGGCCTCTACAACACCTCAAACCAACACCAAGAAAAGAAGATTAAGAGTATATCTCTCTCAAGATAATACGGGCTGATATTCTCTCACAAATTTTGGCAGCCTCAGCCTCGACTAGCTTCAACTAGCTTCCCTCTACACCGCTACAAATACCACTATACTTGGATGCACCAAAGGAAGCAAGGGAACCAAGAAAAGCAAAGTAAAAAAGTAAAGAAAAACAATGGAAATCTCTGTACTTTTTCTCATAAAACCAAGAGCTTCACTTCTTTTCAAACGCCCTTACATGTGCTAGTAGAGACTCCATAGACGCTCTCATATATACACATAGCTTGACCAAAACCCATCCAAATCAAGCTCACTTTGGAAACCCACAAAGTTCATAAAAAAAACTCAGAAAAATTGATGGAAAGCTTGGGGAAAACCTTGGCCTTTTGCGTATGTACAAGCACGAAATTGCAGCACATAGTCTACCCTCGACTAGCTGCACCAAAGGGAACCACACACAACATGGATGACTTACCTCAAACCAAGATAAAGAGAGGTCAATACGCAGAGCTAAGCACCCACTTTCATCAGCCCATTGAGGAGGGACACACTCTCAAACCAAAACCCCCACCCTTCACTGCAGGCTGCCGTAACACACAGTTTCTTCTTCACAGCAGCTGAATATCCATCTTCCTCACGACCCCAAGCTGATAAAAAATCATTTTTTGTTCATATTTTTAAAGAACTTACTCGCACTTTGAAGTATCGACACTTCTATGTACAAAAACAACAAAACTATGTACCCCGCACAATTGGCACGCATGCGTAGAGACAGCTGACACACACCACCTTTGTACACTTTGTACAAGCATGCTTTGTTTACATCCAAGAGGTCGAAGAGCACCAAAAAACATCTCGCAAAGACTTTGGGGTGGTACGCACCATTTCGCCAAAACACGTCACAACGGTTAGTAACTTTCAAGTTATGTTTGTTTTTGTCTATGTTTTCCTTTTCCTTTTTGGACAAGATCTCTCTGTTGTGCAAAGCAAAGTGCTTGGGCAATATCCATACGACGCCGTTGTGAAAAGAAAAGTGATTTGCCTGTCTTCAAGTGTCCAAGTATTATCGGTCGACTATAAATCAATGATAATGGCACACATCTTTAGCACTCCATGGATATAAGCTCATAGGAAACACTGCACTATGATTTATCCATTCCAGTATCATCGTGCACGGCACATATACCAACGACTCACATAGTTGAGGCTATCAGGATAGCCAAGGGCTTATTATTCTACCTTTTGCTTTGTATGCATGGCATACTAGTATGATGGCCGTACAACAACCATCATTGCATACGGTCTCTCTATAACACTGAATACTCTGTCAAGGCCAAGATACGTAACTGAGATCTTAAAATATTTCTTTTGTTATTCACAGGAAAAGTGCCATGTTTTTACTTACCTTGATACAGTCACGATCACATACAAGGTCACTGGGACAGGATGTGTCTTATGGTACCTCTCTCTATGAGGGCGTGGTACAAGTACGCAGTTGTATGCTTGTAGGATAAGCTCAACCTCTCTCTATGATGGCGTGTAGTTGTACGCTTCTAGGCTATGTTTAGACACAGACATGGTCTGCACGGGATCATATACAAGGGGCATACATCACATTCTCTCTCTCTCTCTCTCTCTCTCTCTCCCCCCTTCTCTCTCAGTGCAGCCGTTTTTTGACCTAGTAGACAGCAGTCCACTCTTTTGATCATAACTTCTTCATCCGAACTCCGATTTGGGTGATCTATAGCCTCAATCGAAGAGCACGAAGTCCTCTACGCATTGATGTAAAGACAGAAATTTTCAGAGTTATGGAAGGCGTTTCTGTAGCAGCATTTCCGAAGTGAACAGGTTCAACAAAATTGATTCTCATCTCCTATTTTACATACAATGTCTTCCGGCACTCGCAAGGGTTCTTCTTCTTCAACAAGGTCCACAACCATTGTGGAAAATGATCCAAAATCTCCTAAGTGTGGAGATAGCAACACAACCACCCAACCAACGACATCGGAAACCATGATCATGGCGTACTTGGCATCATTGCAAGAGACCGTAAACAAACAAGGCGAAGACTTACGAGCACTTGCAATGGAGAATGGCACACTAAGGGTACTTGTGGTTGAGAATGAGAATCTCAAGAGGACACTTGAGATGCAAACAACACGTTTGATGCAACTTGAAGAGGAAGTCAAGGAATGTAAACGCTCTCTTGTGGACTTGAATGCTTTGAAGGAGCGGATGAGCAAAGTAGAGCATGACCATGTATTGAAAGAGGAGAAATTCGACACTATGAGCCGGGATGTATGCGACATGAAAAATGTATGCACAAACAAGTCTTGGGCTGATGTATGTGGTAGCAATGTGGTTTCTAATTCCTCACTCATGCAAGCTATGGTTCAAACAAAGAATGTTGAGAATGTGGATGTGGAGGAGTTGAAGGAACGGGAGCGACGTTCCAAGAACATTGTTATTCGTGGAATTCCCGAAGAGAAGTTAGAGACACCTTCTTCTCTTGCCATTGTTATTGAAGATTTCTTCAAAACCCACTTTGGCATGTCCGGAGTTATGGTCTATGGAGCACATAGAGTGGGGAAGCAAGGAGCTCCTCGCTCGGGAGAACGGCCAATTGTATGCACCATGCCGGATGAGACCAAGCGAAAGATTATCCTTGATAATAGTTGGATCTATTTGAGGGATACAAAATGTTTTGTATGTGAAGATCGCACTATTAAGCAACAAAATATGCGTCGCAAGGCATATGAGGAAAAGAATAATAAAAACAAGGAGATCTCTCATGAAGAAAATGTGCCCAAGGAGGAGGCAAGTCTCTCAAGCAAATAGGGATGCGTGACCTATGAGACCGAGTTACAATTGAAAATATGCTTTTGGAATTGTAATGGATACCCATGGAATGCGGGGGTTGGCATTGATGAACTAACAAGCAAAGCCGATGTTGTACTTCTTGTTGAAACTTGGGAGCATGATACACAAAGGATTAACGGCTTGGAGGATTACAATGTACATTCATTGATGTGGTCAAAGAATCTCAAGCAACGAAGAGGACAAGGAGGGTTAGCATGTATGGTTAAGAAAGGATTGGAAGATTTTGTATCAATTGTGAAAGATGACAAGTACAAACGTTATGTATGGCTGAAAATTATGACACCAAAAAGAGCACCCATTTTTGTAGCCGGTTGCTACATTCCTCATCATGATTCTCCCTTTTATGCTTACATGGATAGAGATCAACCATTTTCTGATTTGGAAGAGGACATTGCTTATTTCAAAGGTGAAGGTGATGTTATTGTATTTGGGGATATGAATGCTCGTACAAAAACATTGCAACATGATACTCAACAATTTGATATGCCATACATTTCAAGGGAGTTGGAGGAAGTTCACTTGTATGATCGTACTTCAATGGATGAGAAAGAGCCGGATCACTATGGAAAGTTACTTTTACACATGTGTAATAGCACCGGTATGCTCATTGCCAATGGTGTATCTTTGTGGAGTGGAACCAATGGATTTACATGTAGAAGACATAATGGGGATAGTGTGATTGACTATATGCTACTCTCTGAAGCCATCATGTATCGCATAAAGAGTTTTATGTTTGGTCAATGGACCCCGGAGTCCGACCATCGCACCTTATGTATTGACCTTTCATGTGGAGAAGCAACTAAGCATGATAATCTCAGCCAAAGGAAAGAGAAGTTATCACTATGTATGGATTTCAAACGGGCACCAATGTACATTGAAATGGTTGAGCAAAAATTATGGATGACAAAGCTTCAATGTGATACACCATTGGAAACTAAATGGGAAGCTTTCAAGAAAGCTATTTGTTCTTGTGCGGAAGAATGCTTTGCCATAAAGCATCTCCATGGTATCAACAAAGATAGATCACGCAAAAGGTGGTTTGATAAAGAATGTCAAGATGCTCGAAAGTCCTTGATAAAGCTTGATGCAACTATGGACAAAGACAACTATCAAAGTCATTTGCATACATACAAGGCATTGATTCAAAAGAAGAGAAGAAGATGGGAAGTAAAGCAACAAGAATTTCAAGTCCAAGAAAAGGCACATGCATGTGGAAGATTTTGGAGAAACTTGAGAGGCAAGCGGGTTGAGAATTTTGGTAACTTGAGTCTAGTGGATATGTACACACATTGTAGGCAATTATATGAGCAAGAAAATACTGAAAAAATGCCATTTTATGGTTCACTCCCATGTATGCCGTCTTTTTTTACTATTGAGGATGTATGCGGTGGGCTTGAAAAGTTGGCCACTCGCAAAGCGGGAGATCTTCAAGGTATCAAGCCAGAGATGATCAAATGGACGGGAGATTTTACCCATGAGTGGATGTGTGATATGTTCAACCTTGCACTTCAACATGGTATGCCTTATGATTGGAGTACTAATTGGGTTAAGCCTTTGCATAAAGGAGGGGATGTAAAGAATGTAAGCAACTACCGGACTATAATGATTGGGTCTCTTATGGCAAAGTTGTTTGGGTGCATAATGGAGATGAAATTGAGTGATTGGGCTGAAGAGAATGACAAGCGTGCAAAGGGACAAGCGGGTTTTCGTCGATGCCATAGCACCATTGATCATCTTGTCACTCTTCGTGTTCTCATGGAGGAAAGTCGGTTGAAAGGCAAGCGATTGTATTGTTGTTTTGTGGACTTTAAGAAAGCCTTTGATATGATTCCACGTAACAATTTGTGGAGAAGGATGGAAGAACTCCAAGTGCCAAGTGAGTTTATGCTTGCGGTTTCTCGAATCTATGAGAAGGTGATTTGTCAATTGCGCATGGGAAGAGAAATTTCAGAAATTTTTGTAAGCACTATTGGGGTTAAACAAGGATGTCCATTGTCACCAACTCTCTTTGGTCTATGCATCGATCAATTGGAACAAATGGTACTTGACTTTATGCAAGAAGAAGGCATTGAAGAGGTCACTATTTGCAATGCGGTAATCATGCTTTTGTTGTATGCGGATGATGTAGTGCTTCTAGCACACACTTTAGAAGATGCACAAAAGCTTATGGTTGTCCTTGAGAACTTTTGCTTGCATAGTGGGCTAATTGTAAATGAATCCAAAACAAAGGTTATGCTTGTGAAAACCAACCATAAGGAGAAGCCATGCATTGTGTACAACAAGGAGACACTTGAAGTTGTTGAGAGCTTTAAGTACCTTGGCCTTGAGGTTCCATCCAATCACAAGTGGCATGAATGTGCTATGCGTCGTTTGGAAGCGGGAAAGAGAGCATATTATGCATTTGAGAACATGTGTAATGCGGGAAACATCAAGTGTTGGGTTCTCAAGAAGTATCTTTTTGATGCATTGGTGACACCGGTTCTTCTTTATGGAGTTGAAGTGTGGGGCGGGAGCATCTCAAAGTCTACTTGGAAAGAGTTTGAGAATGTCCAAAAGCGTTTTCTTACAAACTTTCTCCAAGTTAAGACACAAACACCATATATGCTCCTACTTCTTGAGTCGGGATCTCTTCCAATTGAGGTTATGGGCATGGAAAGGGTTGTGGAGTACATGATAAAGATGCGTCAAAACCCCTCACATCGACTTCCTACAATTGCATGGGAAGCAAGCAAAAAAGTTCAAAAGACGCATAAAAGCAAGATCTTGAGCACGGGATGGATGCAAGACATAAAGAAGTGGTTTGGGAGATGGGATGCATTACACTTGCTACATGATGCTTCAATTGACTCTCAAGTGAATGAAGCTTTTCTACAACGCCAATGTATTACGGCTTGGGAGAAATCCGGTGGGTCACGCTTCATACATTACACCACCTATATTGCCCCCAACTACAAAACCATGTTCTTCGCTGAGAGAGGAAACCGTACTCACATTTACATGCTTGAGCCTATTCCCTTGTCCGCGATACACACTATCGCAACAATTCGGCTTAGCTCCCATTTCCTTCGATGCGAGATAGGGCGTTGGGGCAATGGAGAAGAGTCAAGTCGATTGTGCACATTATGCTCATTGCAAGTTCGAGAGTCTGAGTACCACACACTACTAGAGTGCTCAGCTTTTGATCACATCCGAACTTGCTTCTCTCACATTTTCAGCCATAACTTAGACCTACACACTTTCCTCTCCCAGCCAAAGTGTGGGCTCTCCATTGCGACTCTCATCACTACAATTTTGGAGCATCGAGAGTCACTCATCAGCCATACACATACTACATCACATGTAACTTTGGTCCCATAGGTCATATTTGACCTCCGAGGACGATAATAAAATCTATCTATCTATCTATCTCTCTCTCTCTCTCTCTCTCTCTCTCTCTCTCTCTCTCTCTCTCTCTCTCTCTCTCTCTCGTCCCAACTTCTCTCCCACGAAAAGTGAAACTAGGCATCTTTTCTTGAAATCTTTGTATGTCAATATGGTAGTAGGAAGGGCTAAGAGCCATCTATTGCCACTATTTTGGAATGGATACTAGCCATCTTTTTGTAATCCATTGAGCTGAGTACCCATCGACTACAATGGACAAGCAAGAGTCTTGCCATTAGTGATTTTTTGGGCATTATTTTAGCACTACACATTTTAAGTGTGAAAGTCAAGTTGAGTTTTTGAACGTCTTAAACTCGTAAGGGTTTATATCTACCATGGTGTATGGATGAAGCCAACAGCACGACTGTTCACCAAAACCTAAGATTATGCTTTTTTGGGTGTGAAAAAGATCTAGTTGTGGATACGATTCCAACTTTAGTGGAGCTCCTTATTAGCACTATGAGTGTCTATATGAGTATGTTTTTGGGGTAAGACCCAACTCGTGATTGCTACTCATTTAGTAAGGATTGATGGTACATCCTTGGAACCTTCACACTTGTAGTTTCAAGGAAAGAAGTCCACAAACTGCAAAGGGGTAGTGGAAATATTTCAACTTCAAAAGTAATAAAATGCCATAGGCAAACCCAAGGGGGTCATGGACACAGGCCATCGGCTGCTCGTTGAGCAGTTTTCATGCAGTGTCAACCAAGGGGTTTGAAAATGTTGATTTAACCCATGGGTATGGACTGCAAAGGCAACACCCAAGGTTACATGTGCAATACTACTTGCATTTCACTAATTTTCAATTAGTGTTCCTAGGCCTTTGCAGGCGGGAAATTTGAACAGATGCCTTTCCCTACGAATAAGTGAACACTATGTTCACCCTCCACGTACGCATCTAATTTGGTTTTATGTTTTTTGTTTCCTTTTTCAAGTAGGGTGCATAAACTTCTATGCTTTCATCCATTTTTTCTCTTAAAAGAAATGACCAGGTCATGTAAGAGCCAATAAATTTGGGATGTAGTGTCCAATATAAGTTTCTACATTATGTAGTTATAAACCCACTTGTAGGGTTTATTTGGCACATGTTGTCCTATGGGATGCAATATGGTCTACGAACTCAAGGAGTTCGGTTTAGCCAGTGTGGGGCAAGGCTAATGAGGGTCCCTCTCACTCCCATTGTAGAGTTTTGCAGTTACCTCCACGCAAAAGTACATCTTGTACTTGAAGGATATTTTTTTAGACACCCTTACATGAGACATATTCCACATGTGGAGAATATGAGTCTCCGAGACTGACACTAGTGCCCACTCTTTCCAGTATGTGTCATGACAAAGTCCCTAGGTGCTGGTCAAATCCGTTTTATAGACCTTTTTTTAGCACGATGTGTCAAGAACAATTTCAGTGGCGAGAAATTGTCGGATACTCAGCATGACTTGTTAAGGTACAAGTGCTGCTAAACAACATTAACGGATGGTTGTTTACGCATATAGCAAGGCTATGCGTTGTTAATGAAAAAGTTTCATTGTTTGTACCTAGAAGTGATTAATCTTTCACCTTCTATTATGGTTCAAACATTTTCAGAAGGCTTGCAAATGATTGCAGTAGCAGCAGGATCTGTTTTTTGCTAAATGCATGCACACTAGGTGTTATGGGCCCTAGTGTTCAGCAAATGATGATTTGGAGTGGCATGCATATTCATCACATTAGTGCTATGACGCATTTTGCACTCTATGTGCAATATCTCTCTAAGATTACTTTTGGGTCTACTAATCACCAATAGAGGTCTTGGCTCGGTTTGGGTGCTTGTGGATTTTTCAAGTTAACCAAGATGGTTATTCAGGACATTGTTGTTTGCTCCATAATGTTGTATGATATGGTGATCCGCGTTTACCAATCATCTGGGACGACTGTCTATAAACGGTGGGGAAAAACACATCTCAATACTATCACAATTCAAAGAGGATAGGCATATTACAGGTTACAAGTGTACTCTTGTGCTGAACGATATGCAAAGCATGTACGCTAGCACCAAGCAATCCAATTGGCAAGAATGTATCGGTCTAGTTGGCATTGCTTACAATAAGGTAAAACATGTTTGTCACTTCAAGATCTCAACCTTGAACACTAGTTATTATGGTGGGGTTGTTTACTGATGAAATTTGAGAACAAGTCAAAGATTTCAACTTGGCTGATGAGTTATGTCAGCAAGTTACTTTCATGGAAAGTGAAAAGCGGTACTCTTTCAGGTACATCTTTGTTATGATAACTCGTTTAGCATGCTCATGTGCGTTCTAAATGGAGTATACACACTATGATTGGATTGGAACCGGTAACACAAGATGGTTGCAAATGGACAACAATGTGCAATAATGAGATATTATTCTTGATCTCATTGGACCTTCTACTGAACCATGTTTTGGTCAAACAAACAGCTGGCTCCCTGAGGGATGCCACTATGGAAGACATTAGTGTTCTTATGAAGATCCTACCACTTTTGTTTTTGCGGACGGAAATGCTTCTCCAAGGGGGGAGTAATGTCATGCCAAGGGTAGGACTATAGGAGGGCACGACCTTGGCCAAGGGCTGACAGATACACATGCAATACAAGGGCTGTATGTAGCTAAGAGCCAGAGGGCCAGGGGCCTATATATAGGCAGGTTGGGTGGTTATGAGCATGTCTATCTTCCCTATGGGCTTACACATGCATGGGTATTTCCGCTTAAAGCAAAGACTGAAGTAATTATGTGCTTCAGATAATTTCTAGCTATGGCTGAAAATGTCTTCCATTCTGATCGAGGGGGGAGTACATGTCTCATGAATTTAATGGATTTTTAGCTAGTCATGGGATAAAACACCAAAGTACAGTGCCTTATACACCTCAAAAAAATGGTGCTTGCTGAGAGGAAAAATAGGTCACTTACGGAAATGGAAGAATGTATGGTCAAAAGTCAACCTTTGCCGCCTTCATTTTGGCTAGAGGCCATCATGTGTGTCCCTTATCTACTTAGCAGGTGTCCTACAAAAGCTTTGTAGTCTATTACTCCATATGAATCATGGCATGATAGAAAGCCTTCTATTGAGCACATATATTTTTTTGGTTGTTTGGCGTATGCTTTGGTGCCACAAACACAACGCAAAAAATTGGATGATAAGGCTGTCAAATGTATTTTTGTGATTATAGTGTTGAAAGCAAAGGTTATAGGTTGTATCATTTGCAAACAAAGCGTATCTTGGTCTCACGGGATGTTGTGTTTGTGGAAGATTCTATTCAGCCCTTGCTATCATGTACTAGAGACAGTAATGTCATCTCATATGTAATATACCCAACAATTTTCAATATAACTATTTTATTCACTTTGCAAATATTTAAGGTTTGCATTTTGTTAAGTCATAATGTGTTCAAACGGAACAATCAGATTGAAAATTGAACTCTAGAACTACTAATTATGACCCTTATTCACTTGAAAACAATAGGTTGATAGAAAACTTAAGCCTCGAGTTTGTTTCTAAAAATAAGAGTTGACCCTTAAGAAGGAGGGAGTATTTTTAGGAAAGGAAGAGGAGGGAGTTAAGTTTAGAGTTCTTGTCTTGGAAGCCAAGCTTCATTTAAAATTGGAAAACCGAAATCTTGCATCAAAATTTGTGCCCGTAAAAAAAAAAAAGAGTCACGAACGTACGCGAACTTATCTCTCTTTACTTCCCTCTATTCTTAGCTGGTCTTGAGAGCCTATATAAAGACCCCTCTCCCTTCTCTTTCAGGACACACACTCTTAGAAGAAGAAGCTCTGTTGCCTTGACGTCAGAGTTACCTTCTCTCCCTCAAGCTCTTACCCTCAGGCCATCTCCATCTCCACTTCTTTCTCTACTATCATCGTGCTGCCCCTCAAATTCTCGAGTTCTCTTTCTCACTTTCTCCTTTCTCTTTCGTGATACGATGGCCCCGAAGCAAGTGACTTGAATCTTGAAGGGCTCCCATGTCGCTCCACCTCCAAGAAAGGTGCAGAGAAAGGCATCAACTACTCCAAATGTTTCTCAAGCGGAGGTATTGGTTGCAGAATAAGTCAAAACCGTCCAACCTCAACCACAAGACGTAGTCGAACGTGTTGCTAATTTGATAAGACAAATTCATAATTCTGCATTGTCATCCATGTTGACCTGGGAATTCAAGCATAGGGAACCCCTTAAACCGTCCAAGAAACGTGATTCTGTCACAAGAGACAATCATATGTTTTCATAGATTAGTGAAAGAACTGTTTGATAAATTGTCACTATTTATTTATTTGTTATTGTTTGATAAATTTTTATTGTTTGATAGGTTGTTATTGATTGATATGAAGAGTTGGTTGATCATGTTTGAAGAATCATGTTGATTGATATGAAGAGTTGGTTGATGTTTGAAGAATCATTTAAAGAGAAGAATTACTGGAAGAATATGTCTTGTGCCTCACGGTTAGCGAGATGATTCCGCGGTTAGCGGAGATTGAGCTGAGGTTGTCGACTCTCTTTTGTTCTTTGCAGTTAGCAAGATGCCTGGCGGTTAGCGGAATGCCTTGCGGTTAGCAAGATGGAAAGGTTACACAATTCGTAGTTAGAGAATAAATCCTTTGCAAAGGCTTTGTTGGTTAGACATAGAAAGTCCACGAGTAGTGGCAACTCACGAGAAATTGGAAAGATTATTTTGTTGGATTATAGGGTTATCTTCATTAGGCCTTGTTTGAATTGTTTTAGTATTGCTTAAAGGGCTGTATAAAAGAATTTGTGTCTGGAATTAATTAAGGAACACTGTTTGTATATGTAAAACAGTGTGGTAGTAATTAGAAAACAAGATAAAAAGTGTGAGTGTGGGGTGGAAAGTGGGGGCTGGCTTAGGTTGCCAGTCAAGGATGGCTGGTCTTGATTAGTCGAGAAACTCTCCACTCCCTTTTATTAAGAGAAGTGAAATTAGAAACTCATTGTGCCAAGAGTCAAGATGTCCCAATTATACGTGCCCCTAAAAGCTATGGACCCAATTAGTCGAGTATTTTTTACAAGATTACTAGTTAGTTTATACTTAGTCTCATATCATATTTATGCTTTATGGATGGCGGCCGTGCCTCTTAAACGTGGGGAAAGAGACGTTGCTTATGAATTCTATATATGTCAATGAGATTTCATCTTTATGTTAGGAAGTAGTTTTCATTAGAGTCCTTGATTTATCGACCTGGCTTGTGGTGTATGACTCTTATAACCACAACATGATGGGATAGAGGACTTCCTCTCTTCTATTGCTCGTATCTCTACTTTGTGGAAACAGAGTAGGGTGTCATCAACGGAAAAAAGAGAGTAAAGGAAGGCCATCTATCAAGTCGCCCCAATCTTCTCAGGATTGGGGACCTCACATCATAGGACATTTATGACACTTTGTTGTCTCTTTTCAGTGGTGGAAGTTCAAATGTAAACTCCAATGAGTAAAATGTATAGCCTATGGGGGTTTCTGAAAATATTACAGATCAGCCTGTTACTAATGAAAATGTACATGATGTACTTGATGAGGAAAGGGCTGAAAATGAGCAAGCTAGAGGTATGCCTAAATGGATGGTGCATACTTTGCGTGATAGTAAATTGGATGCACCTTTTTCTAGTCGTACTTGTTCAAGTTCTCGCCATGCATCTTATGCATCAAATTGTTATGTTTTGGGGCTGTGTCTATAGCTTACATGATGTTGAGGAACCTCTATCTTTTGATGAAGCACAAAATTAAAAAAATTGGATGGCTGCCATGCAATCAAAATATGATGCACTTCTAGAAAATGACACATGGATTTTATGTGATTTGCCTCCTCGCAAAAAGTCAATTGGTACAAAGTGGGTTTATAAGTTGAAATGCAAGCCGGATGGTGAGACTAATTGCAATAAGGCTCGACTTGTTGCAAAGGGTTATGGAAAACAAAAAGACATAGATTATGAAGAGACTTTTGCTCCCACTTGTCGTACGTCTACTTTACATTTTCTATGTGCATTGGTAGCTCATTTTGGTTGGGATGTATATCAATCCGACATTGTTACTGCTTTCTTGAATGGTGACATATTTGAGGAAGTTTATGTAACGCAACCTCGAGGTTTTGTCAAGAAAGGACAAGAGGATAAAGTGTGTAGATGTAAGAAATCTTTGTATGGGTTGAAGCAATCTCCTCATGCTTGGTATGAGAAGGTTGACACTCATTTGGTCAAACGAGCTTTCGTAACAGTCCAACATAATGCACATTGTAAAGCGTGAGGGTGATGTACTTCTCATTGTGGTTCTTATGTGGATGATTTGCTGATCATTGGACCAAATGAGAAACATATTGCTGAATTTAAGGCCAATTTGAATGCTACTTTCAAGATGAAAGATTTGCCCTTGTTGCATCATTACTTGGGTATATAGTTTAAGCAATGTGATGGTGCTATTTCCTTGTGTTAGAATAGTTACATAGAGACATTGCTATGTAAGTTTGGACTTGAGGGCACCAAAACATGGAGAGGGGAAAAGGGGAACATACCCAACACATACCACAATACCTGACTATAGCCCAAGGTATACACAGTGCCCCAATCCACTAGAGTTCACCTTCAAAACTCGACACTATTCGCAAGCAAGCCACCGCTTGCACATAACCATACGCATAGACACCTTGCAATGATCCAGACAGACCCAATCACTCCGCTCTGCTCAATTCACAGCCTTCCACACACACACACACACACACACACACACACACACACACACACACACACACACACACACACACAACCTTCCACACACACACACATAGTCTCTCTCTATCTCTCTTTGCACGACAAACTTTGGGGGGGCACACACGTCGACACGCACCCGAAAACACACGCACACAAGCAAAGAAGAGAAGGGGGAATGATGCCAAGGAGACAACAATGAATGGTCTTCTTGCATATAAAATCATGTACAATCAACTTGCACCCCTGGCGGCACAAACCTCGGCAAAAAACAATGGCTCAAAAACCTTACACAGGCAAAAAACCTCCAATGGCCAAAAAGCTTACTGACCAAAGGCCCCAAAAAATAAATGTTTACATCCTTTTATAGGGTGAACTAGACCCAAAAAAGAAAAAAAAGGTGAGCTATCTAGCTTGTGCAGTTCTCTTTGAGCTCCTTTTAGCATTTTCCTTGCACTGTTAGCACTTGGCATAGTTCACTTTTGGCAACTACTGCATGGTGCACACCTCTTGGCCCTTTGTCCACTCAACTCGACCGCCCGTTCGCCTCTTGAATTGACCTTCTTTGAACACCTTCTCCCTCTCTCACTTCACTGGCCTTGTGGCGGGATTGGCCTCCTGGCCGGATTTGGAACTTATCTTTCTCTCTTTCTCTTGCTCCACTGGCACTGCCGTGGGACCCCTCCCCTACCCAGGCATTAGCGGCATCGCTGTGGGGGGGGGGGGGGCTTATCCTAAAAAGAGATTGGGGCCTCAAGGGCTGGACACGAGAATCATGCCCTGGTCGACATGCCACATCATCAGCTTACGTCGACCTGTTGCACACCATACAGAACCGTCAAACGCCGATTATTGCCAGTACACCACCGGTGCAACCAAAACCGTCTCCAAGATCGGCCAATCGTGCCACTCTGCAGTGCCCAATGGGCGGTAGCCATCGCCAAGCTCAAGGGGAACTTTCCCTCGCCATCACACCTCCAAATGGGGCACCCAATATGGGTCTTCTACCCGGAGTTCCTCGCCTTGCCCATTGTATGCGGGACCAATGCAACGCCAAGTGGCGGCATATAGGGGTGCCCCTCCTTTGAACACTTGAAAAGCATACTTTAACAACCCCCTTGAGTGCCTCTTTTGATATGCTACAGCTCCCTACTCACATGTTCGACAGCCAAACCGCAAAACTCGACCGCAATTTCACTGTGCCAATTCAAAAGTGCGCGGTCCTTGCTGCACTTTAAGATTTTCCAAGGACCCCGAACTGAGGTCACAAAAAATAGGAAAATCATCTTAGGTCACTTCTCAGCAAATGCACCCAATCTTCCGACTGCTTTAACTTCTTGCTCCGGGCTCCGTTTGATGAGGAGTCAACTCTTGCTAACGCCATACACTACATAGCACCTTCTCAAACTCTATCACGGTCCAAAAAACACCAGATGGCACGACTCCCCATGTGGTCAGGTGGGCACCAACTAGCCCCCGGCAAAACTTCAACTGTCCATAAACTGCAATCCGTAGCTCTGATCTGCAATATAAAAAGATGGGTATGCTCCATAAATTGAGCACTACGTGCTTGTACACTGACATCCACTTGGACCACCTATCCCCAATTGCCCTGTCTGACAAGAGTCTACAACGCACCTTCAAACTTCAATATCTTGGGCTTTGTAGCTCGGTTTGATGAGCCGTCTGCACCTGCTCCTCCATCACCTCAAGCTCTACATTCTTGGACCCAAAGACTACCCCTTGAACCTCCTTCACTTGCTCCCCAAATTAGCCCCTCTGGAGCTTTTCCTGGCCTATAACCGCATCAGTCATACATCTCCGCTGCTACCTGCCCGTTCATGATCTTCCTAGCTGCTCCAGCCTTTTGGCATGCTTTTGCTAGCCTGCACAAACCTACCTATGCCACCCTTTATGGTCAACACACTTTGGATGTACCATCATTGCCCCACCCCTAGTTGAGCATTTATGCTCAACCAAAAAAGAGCTTTATTTGCCTTCTAACTGCAAAACCTCGCACACACTATGAGAAAACCAAAACCATATAAACACAATTTTATTGCAAGGCTACTACCAAACCTTCAAGTGGGTTACCCCACCCCCTACATCAAATAGTTTCCGCGTGGATCAAACACCTGCCACTGGTGTCTTCTACCCATTTGTAACTGCTCGCCATAGTGCCGTACCCCAGCACATAGACCATCAAGTTTTTAGGCTGGCCATAGCCTCCCTTATGCACTCCATGCATCCCTCTGCAAACTGCCTACTCCACACCAAGCATCACCAAGCATATCACCATCCAAAAAACATGTACCTGATACCAAGCTCAAACACATGTCTGATCCTCCCTCCTAGCCAAATAAAGTGGAGGCCTCAACCATAGACCCCTACACGTACTGAAGCATCCACCACATAGTTGTATCTATCACATATTCATCAACTATAGCTTACATACCTTTAATGGAAGCAAAGCCACTATTCGGGATTCTCCTTTATCCAACACTAACCATGTCTGTTGCATCGGAATCTCCACCGTCTTTGGCATCACAACCTCCTCCTCAGCCCAGCACTCAATTCCAGCATCATCAAACCCTTCCTCGTCAACCGACCCTTCAAGGTCGCTCAACACCATCTGCTCATCAACTTCAACCACTTGTGCTTCAATCACCTCTTCTACCTCTGCATCATGCTCCACCAAGGAAGAGAGAAACTCGTTCTCTATTGCATCATCCTCATCTCCTCCATAGGCACGGCTACTCTATCTCTTATGGCAAGATTCTGCACCTCTTGCACCACCATGGCATATTCCACCACCACTTTCATCAGCATAGCCACTATCATGGCACCACACACTCACCTTTACCTACGTATCATCATTGGTAGGCCTAGACCACTCCACTTGGTCTTCATCATGCACCTTGGCTTGCTTTGTTCCCTACTCTTCTTGCACATGGGCTACTACCATATCATCAAACATATAAGAGGGTAGTTTTACCTTTACCAGCTCAGGTTCGTTAGACTCCGTCTCCTCGCCATAGGATGTGGACTCATCCGCTCTATTCGCATCGCTTGTCTCCCAACTACTCGATCTTGTAGCTTCATCATCATCGGCATCATATACCGACTCCGTATCTGCATCTTCATCTGTTTGCAGCTCCACAAAAGCTCAACCATCTTCATGGCTTTGCACACTTTCTTCATCATATACCGACTCCGTATCTGCATCTTCATCTGTTTGCAGCTCCACAAAAGCTCAACCATCTTCATGGCTTTGCACACTTTCTTCATCTGCTTCTGCACCCTCGGTATCTGCAACCTGATTGCACTCCGCTATCTTTTCATGCAAACTCTCCACAAGAACAGGCTTTACCTCCTCAGTACTCATTGGAACCTCAACATCTGCTACTGCTTTTACCTCCTGGTTCACTTTGACATGGAGCTTCTCCTTGTTGACAAGCTTGTCCACCCTCGACTCATGCACATCACAAACTGGAAACCTCCAAGGAACATAGCCAACCGTCAGCCTTACCTCAATAGGCTCTACACTTTGAGCACTTGGAGCCACCTTTGGTCAGACCAAAGGACACTTTTCTACCTTCGCAATAGGCATATAATCTGTCGGCTTCAACACGCCTAACTTTAGCTTCCACTTTACCTTACTGCTCTTCCTCTTGGCCAAATAGACCATTTCTTGATAGGTATCAGAACCGTCTTCCACCTTTTCTCTAATCCTTGGATGCAAGCACTCTAGCAGCTTTAACAACTTGAAGTATTAATTTCTTTTTACCCTAGTAGCAACCTCTACCTACTTCCAACAAGCTTCAAACTGCTCAATGAAAATGGAGAAATCCTTACTCACATCTTGGCGTACTGCCTTCAACCTAGCACTAGCTTCTTTCGGCGTAATCACCTCTCGAAATCGCTCCAAAAATTGACTTTGCAACCTTTGCCATGATCCTCAATCAGTGCTCTTTAAACCATCGAACCAAATCTTGGCTCGTCCTCACATCAACAACGGCACCGTCTGCAACTTTTCCACATCCGTCAACATACGCATCGATAGCAACCATAACTCGAAATCTGATAACCAATCCTTGGGATCTTCAACTCCCGTAAATATGGGACCAAAACATGGGTCCACCATTTTAGCTAGCTTCAAACTGGACCATCAAACACTTTGACCATCAGCCAACCGCTTTGTCGGCTAAGAAACACCACTTTCAACTTCAACTTGGAGCATCAGATAGCTCCTCAGTGGGGGCACCAGAAGATGGAGAGGGGGAAAGGGGAATACACCCAGCACATACCACAATGCCTCACTATAGCCCAGGGTATACACAGCGGCCCAATCCACTAGAGTTCACCTTCAAAACTTGACACTACCCGCAAGCAAACCATCGCTTGCACATAATCATACACAACACACACACACCTTGCAATGTACCAAACAGACCCAATCACTCCGCTTTGCTCAATTCACATCCTTCCACACGCACACAGACTCCCTCTATGTATCTTTGCATGACAAACCTCGGGGGGGGGGGGGGGGACACATACCGACACACAGCCGGAAACACATGCACACAAGCAGAGAAGAGAATGGGGAAGGGAAAATGATGCCAAGGAGACATCAATGAATGGTCTTCTTACATACGCAACCATGTACAATCAACATGCACCTCTGCCGGCACAAACCTCGAAAAACATTAGGAGAAAGTTGGACTCAATTTTGGGCCCTATAAGAAACGCCAACTCAGCATAGAGAGAGGTAATCCTGAAAAATTAAAAAGTAGTTTTTTGGAATTCTATTTCTCATAGTACATATGTAAAAGTTTTTTCGATCACTTAAATGCATGCTCATACAAAATGCTTTTCGAGAGCCCAACTTAAATGTGCACCAAAATCCATGTCCGTGAATCTTAATGAGTGATGTGATGTGCGATGAGAGAAAACACATAAGTGATGTTTTCAAAATACAGAAAAAAACACCACGGATGCATCCGGAACGTCCAAAAACCTTAGGATAGCACTTTAAAACACTGAAATCCGACGTCTCAAGCTCAAGATACAACTGTTTTAATCTTAGGGCCTCATGAGGTCAGAACCAAGCGAGTAGAGCCCCCCAAGACCCCTCATGGGCCTTTATTTGCTTGGTTCTAACCCCTTCACAGTCTTAAATAGTACCTATCAATCGCTATCAAGTAGAACCCATTCGAATTTGAATTGCGAGTACCTGATAAAAAGGTGGTTGATGCTTGTGCGAGATAGCAACTGCTGGTCAATATCAAGCGCCTCACTTTTCTCATGATAATGATAATTTCACCAAAATGTTTTTTGTGGATATTTTCAAAAATGAGACAAAAGGCTTTTCAATGTAATGTTAGCCTTCTTCCTATTGGCTAAGGAGCATTCTCTCACTAGAGCTAAAAGGCCCAAAAATGAGTCCATTTCTTTCCTAATGAAACAATGGCTCAAAAACCCTACATAGGTAAAAAACTTCCAATGGCCAAAAAGCTTACTGACCAAAGGCCCCAAAAAGTTAACGTTTACATCCTTTTATAGGGGGAACTAAACCCAAAAAAGAAAAAAATGTGAGCTCTCTAGCTCGTGCAGTTCTCTTTGAGACTCCTTTTAGCATTTTCCTGGCATTGCTAGCACTTGGCACATTTCACTTTTGGCAACTATTGCATGGTGCACACCTCTTGCCCCTTTGTCCGCTCAACTTGGCCGCCCGTTTACCTCTTGAATTGATCTTCTTTGAACACCTTGTCCCTCTCTCACTTCACTGGCCTTGTGGCGGGATTGGCCTCCTGGCCGGCTTTGGAACTTATGTCTCTCATTAGGAAAGAAATGGACTCATTTTCGGGCCTTTTAGCTCTAGTGAGAGAATGCTCCTTAGCCAATAGGAGGAAGGCTAACATTACATAAAAAAAACCTTTTTTCTCATTGTGAAAATGTCCATGAAAACCATTTTGGTGAAATTGTCACTATCATCAAAAAAGTAAGACGCTTGATAATGACATCTTGCACAAGCGCCGAACGCCTTTTTATGACCCGCTGTTGCTATCCCATAAAGTGAAGTACTTGTAGTTGTGCATCTCGCACAAGCATCAATCACCTTTTATAAAGTACTCGCAAATTTAAATTTGAACAGATCGTACTTGATAGTGATTGATAGGTACTATTTAAGACTATGAAGGAGTCAGAACCAAGCGAATAGAGACCCTTGAGGGGTCTCTGGGACCTGTATTCCCTTGGTTCTGACCTCATGAGGCCCTAGGATTAAGATATAGCATTTTTTAAGCCCACGGATGCATCCAGAACATCCAAAAACCATGAGATAGCTCTTTAAAACGCTGAAATCTGCCGTCTCTAGCTCAAGATATAGCATTTTTAAGCCTAGGGCCTCATGAGGTCAGTACCAAGCAAATAGAGGATATAATTTTTAAGCTTAGGGCCTCATGACATCAATACCAAGCAAATAAAGGCCCTTGAGACGTCAGATTTCAGCGTTTTAAAGAGCTCTCTAAAGGTTTTTGGACGTTTTGGATGCATCCGTGGTATTGTTTTTGTATTTTGAAAACAGCTCTTATGTGTTTTCTCTCATCACACATCCCATCACTCATTAAGATTCACAGACATTGATTTTTGTGTACACTTAAGTTGGGCTCTCGAAAAGTATTTTGTACGAGCATGTATTTAAGTGATTGAGCAAACTTTTACGTATGTACTATGAGAAATAGAATTCCCAAAAAAACTTTTGCATTTTTCATTATTATTTTCTCTCTATGCTGAGTTGGCGTTTCTTACAGGGCCCAAAATTGAGTCCAAGTTTCTCCTAATGCTCTTTCTCTTGCTCCACTGGCACTGCCGTGGGAACCCTCCCCTACCTAGGCATTAGCGACATCGCTATCGGGGGGGGCTTATCCTCAAAAAGATTGGGGTTTCAAGGGCCGGGCGCTTGAATCATTCCCTGACCGGCACGCCATGGCATCAGATACCGTCAACCTGCCGCATGCCATATAGAACCGCCAAATGCCGGCTATTGCTCATACGCCACCGGTGCAGCCAAAACCGCCACCAAGATCAGCCAATTGCACCACTGCGCAACACCCAATGGGCGGCAGCCATCGCCAAGCTCAAGGGGAACTTTCCCTCGCCATCACACCTCCAAATGGGGCACCCAATGTGGGTCTTCTACCCGAAATTTCTCGCCTTGCCCATTGTATGCGGGACCAATGCAGCACCACGTGGCGGCATATAGGGGTGCCCCTCCTTTGAACACTTGAAAAGCATACTTTAACAACCCCCTTGAGTGCCTCTTTTGACCTGCTATAGCTCCCTACTCACATGTTCGACGGCCGAACCACAAAACCTGACCGCAATTTCACTATGTCGATTGGAAAGTGCCCTGTCCCCTTGCCGCACTTTAAGATTTTCCCAGACCCCAAACCGAGGTCGCAAAAAACGGGAAAATTATCTGGGGTCACTTCTGAGCAAATGCACCCAATCTTTTGACTGCTTTAACTTCTTGCTCTGGGCTCCATTTGACGAGCAGTCAACTCCTGCTAACTTCACACTACATATCACCTTCTTGAACTCTGTCACAGTCCAAAAAACACTAGATGGCATGACTCCCCATGTGGTCAAGTGGGCACCAACCTAGCCCCCGACAAAATTTGAACTGGCCATAAACTGCAATCCGTAGCTTTGATCTGCAATGTGAAAAGACGGGTATGCTCCATAAATTGGGCACTACGTGCTTGTACACTGACATTCACTTGGGCCACTTGTCCCCAACTGCCCTGTTTGACAAGAATCTGCAACGTACCGTACCTTCAAACTTCAATATCTTGGGCTCCGTAGCTCGGTTTGATGAGTTGTCTGGACCTGCTCGTCCATCACCTCAAGCTCTACATTCTTGGACCCAAAGATTGTCCCTTGGACCTCCTTCACATGCTCCCCAAATTAGCCCCTCTAGAGCCTTTCTTGGCCTATAAATCGCATCAGTCATACATCTCCGCTGCTACTTGTTCTTCCATGATCTTCTTAGCTGCTCCAGCCTTTTGCCATGCTTTTGCTAGCCTGCACATACCTGCCTATGCCACCTTCTATGGTCGACACACTTTGGTTGTACCACCGTATGTATAAACATATAAGAGCTTGTAATCCGTCAGCTCTCATGGGTATGAATCTGAGCACCTATAAAGGTTGACCTCACTTCCCTCAACGTGTCTATACAATC
Source organism: Adiantum capillus-veneris (assembly GCF_014529385.1). Taxonomy (NCBI): domain Eukaryota; kingdom Viridiplantae; phylum Streptophyta; class Polypodiopsida; order Polypodiales; family Pteridaceae; genus Adiantum; species Adiantum capillus-veneris. The sequence goes on along the minus strand of NC_140931.1, from coordinate 23,020,999 downwards.
CTTCACTCTCGTGATTTGTCATCTGAACTCTCTCAACAAGATTGGTCTTTATCAACTGCAAGTTTGGAAGATCCATTATGGGTGGATGTTCCTCTGTTTGCTGGGATCCTTAAGCTTGTGTAAGTTGAGTTTGAATATAGAGAGGACATGATCTCTGGGCTTAACAGCTCTATATTGATGTAAGAAGACTTATTCCAATGAGTTCAAGTGTTTTGGTTAGGGAAAAGTTGAAACTATATCCAAAATCGTGACTATTTCTTTAGAATTCTCTCAAATTGTCACTTTTAGACACCCTAACTTCTGAATGAATTTTGAGGCCTTAAAAGACGTTTTTTCGAATGGTGATTAACAATGATTGACTTGGAGGGTCTTCCATTGTGTTTAGGAGTTACACTGAGTCTTGTAGAGATACTCTCAAGCTTCATTTTGAAAAAAAGGTTTCTGAATCCGATTTCAAGAGCTGAAGTTATGGCCAAAATAGTTTTCTATCGCATTCAATTTTCCTATAGGTCAATTCTGGCAATTTCAGAGTGTCAACACTAAATGAATGCTTTGGTCCACTTATAGGTGTCCAAACTTGGTTTTGGAATGATATTTGGGATTCAAGGGTAAAAAGGAAGGCTTTTGACTGGTCAAAGTTCCTGCCTGGCCTCAACCTGTGCTTGGAGGCTTCATATGCGTATGATGTTTCCTGACTCAGAATTACTCCAAACTTTAACTGTAGACTCTCCTTGATGTACTCTAATCACTCCAAGTCTTAGTTTGTGATTTGACACTTTTAAACAGGTCTATCACTCCTTTTTTTGTTTAGTTGGTTAACTAAGCCAAAAGTGGTCCAAATTGATTGAAACTTGGTCTCTAAGCCAATTTTGTGATGGCAAACACTTCTGTAAGCTCATTTATGAAATTTGACCTCTAATTTGGTACTTGAGACATCATATACATATGATGTTTTGTGTGGTAAAATAAAGTGACTTTTATTCCACTGACTCCTTATCACTCAAGCAACTCTCAGCAACTTTCAGAATTCAATTCCAACACTTTTTGTGCAAGTTATGGTCAATACAAGCATGAACCTTACCCAATATCCGTCTTTTGGCACTTTTTAGCCCAAATGTGCTCCAAATGCAATGAAATTTTGTCTAGGGACTTCTTTTATGCTTTAGGACACTAGGATATACTCAGACGTCTGATTTGACCCAGATCTGGCCTCTAAGACATCAAACGTATATGATGTCTTTTGGCTCAGATTTCACTTAGATTTCCACCCAAGGTACTCCTTGATGCATACAACAAGAATATGTGATCACACAAAAATTTGGATGTCAAAATTGCTCAAAATCACTACTTTTTTACGTTTCCCTTCTTGGATATGCAAGAGTCTCCTTAGATTCAAAGATATGTGTCCAAATGAGATGACATTTTGTAAACAAGCTTAACACATAATTTCCAAACTTTCTATGTGGTCAAAAGTGCAATTGGACCTTTAGACCTTGACCTAAGTGAAGGTGCCGTGGGAAGCATGTGCGAGTGCAAGTGTGAGAGCAGAGAGAGAGACCTGCTTTGGGTGGAGTGCACATCAACGTTATCCTGTTGCAGCTCCTTATTCTTTTAGTGTATGAAAGAACAAGTGTATATTGGTTAAGTTAGTAGATGGGTTAGTAGTAAGTGGGATGCCCAGCCAGTTGGCCTGAATCCCAATAAACTCCCACTTGAAGGACAACACAACACAAGTGACCTGATATGTACAAACCGTGAAGCAATCTAGTGGCTTCAACCTATACCCATCAAGTCACTGCAATGTATAAACCGCTCCAAAACTAAGCCTTTTGTCAAAGCATCTACTGGGTTGTCGTCAGTGTATACCTTGACCAAATCAATGAGCTTTTTGGCCAAGAAATCTCTCACGTGATGATACCTGACTTCAATGTGTTTCGATTTGGAGTGAAACACGGGATTCCTTGCCAATGCAAGAGCACTCTGACTATCACAATATATCACTAGAGTCTCATTAATGCCAAGATTTCTGACCAAGCGAGATAACATACAACCTCTTTACTTGCATCCAACAATGCAATGTACTCTGCTTCCGTAGTGGAAGACGATGTACAATCTTGAAGACATGACCTCCAAGATATTGTTGCTCCAGCAAATATGAATACATAGCCAGATGTGAATCTCCTATTGTTGACACAACCCGCATAGTCTGCATCCTCATAACCCACGATGGATGCATCACTATTCATGAAACGTAAACACCTGCCGATCGTACCTTTGAGGTACCTAAGAATGTGCTTCAATGCTTCCCAATGCTTGCTGCCAGGATTTTCCATATATCGGCTCACCACTCCCACTGCAAAAGCAATGTCTGGTCTTGTGGCCACTATAGCATACATGAGACTGCCCACTACCAAATAATATGGTACCTTAGCCATTTTGCTCTCTCAGCATCAAATTTGGGTGCATCTTCCTTGCTAAGTTTCAAGAATTCCTGCATTTGGGTACTCAATGCTTCCCCCCCGTGCATATTGAAACGCTGCTGTTAACCCTCACGGCTCACGGACACCCTATCACCTACGACGAACATTGTATTATTTACTTGTAGAGTCAGGTACCGGGCTTGTCGGTCCAATAAGAAAAGGGTAAGAGTGATCGTCGATGAGAGACGCACTCTAACTGGAACATTCAAGGGATTAGTTGGCTAAGCATGGGCGCCCAAGTGTGAATGGGGCGAGCTCATATAAAAGTCAACTAAACCTAAAATTCACTCATTCTTTCATTTGTGCAATTGAAGAGTGCTCTTGCTCCATCTCCATCTTCTTCTTCTTCTTCTCCTTGTGTGTGTGTATGCGTGAGAGAGAGAGAGAGAGAGAGAGAGAGAGAGAGAGAGAGAGAGCATTGCGGCGGCACGACGGCAGTTAGGTGGTTGAGCGCGGCGTAGTGGCGTCTCCCTCTTCTTCGCGGTGAGGAATCCTCCACGACAGGAAGCATAGAGCGGTGAGTGACACACCAACGCCATCTTTGAGCTTACTAGTTTAGAATTGTTGTGTGCTTGGAGCCATTTGTGGCTCGCACACAGTGTATCGGCAAGTTCCTTGCATTGACACGTGTGACATACATGCACATTTTTGGCGCCATTGCCGGGGAATGCCATACACTAAGCTTGAATGGCACTCTCTGCTTCTTTTGTGGTGCAATTTCAATTGTAGGAAAGGTAAGGAAGGAGGGTGTGTGTGTTGAGAATATGGATTTTGTGTTACTACTGTGTATTTTTTTTGTTAATGGAGTTTTCAAAGGTATTGTGTTTTTTCTCTCTATAAGGTGTTAGTATTAAGGTTGTTAGTTCTGTGTAATGTATAATGTACAGTAAGTAGGAAGTACATATGTGAGAGCTAATAGAGTGTGTTAGTGTGTAATAGTAGGTGTATTAGTTGGAAGTAAGTAGGTAGAGTGTGTGTGTGCTCTCGCGCAGGCCGCAGAGACCTTATCCTTATTTAAAAAAATTATTTTTAAAAAAATTTAAAAAAAATAAAATTTAAAGGTAGGACCGGGATCAAGAATATCTCCCAGACCCAAGCCCAAGCTCACGCTCAGGCTTAGGCATCTATCGCCCTTTAAAATTACGAATTTTAGCTTCACACGTAGCTAAAAATCGACTTGTTTGAGGACCAACAGAGCTTCAAGTGACCGAACATTGTGCTGAAAAGCACACCGCGACCCTCTGAGTGATACGCTTGTTTTGAGCTATCACACACTTTCACCAAAAAAATCGATCATTAAAAAACATTAAAAATGTTAAAAAAAACGAGTGAAAACAGACGCCTAAAAAAGTAAGTGGTTAACCTTCGCAGTTATTCGCAGATGCTTGTAGGGTGCCAAAGGCACATGCATTTGCGCTCTGGTCGTGTGCTAAAGACGGAGCAATTAGAGAGAATTTTGACTTACGCGAGTTCTCATTATCCACCTACCTTAGGTTCTGGGCCCTCGACGGGGACCCAAGGTAGTACAAACCAAGACCCGAACATAGCGGCTAGTGACTCTTCCTCTGACTACAACGTCATGGAGGATTTCCCAATGCCTAATCCCGATAGCTCAAGCCAAGACATGCATGCCATGCGCCCACGGTCCGGGCCGAGCGTGCTTAGCCGCTTGAAGGAAACCTTTAGTAGAGCCACTCGCTCCGAACATGGAGCTAATGATGTAAATGAGGTGGGTGGGGAAGTAAATTCTCCATTCATGACCAACGTAGAGCCTATGCCCTTAGAGAATGTGCACGTGAATACTTCATTCACTGCACCTCCTGACTCTTCAGAGTTATTTCCCTCCGAGGTCATATTACCCGATGATAGAAGCCTTGCCGAAGTGCAAGAGGTTGAGCGGTATATCCTTGCAGCGAGGGAAAAGGAAGTCGAGAGCTTACGTAAGGCGTAGCAATGAAGAGAGTTAAAAGCGAAAGCCCCTATGTCAATATCCTTTCTAAGAGAGCAATCGAGTGCTCCTGACTTGGCAACAGCGAAGGGCCAACCCTTAGAAAGCAACATTGCATCTAGCTCAAAGGACACCCCTAGCACCTCAATCCTAGATGGAGCGTTCTTAAATGAGAAGTGGGAGTACGAACTACAAAAAAAAACTCTGATGACCTATACACAGGTCACACCTATCACTTGGGTTGGTTAGATGTCCTACAATCCACAATGGGTGCTACTAGTGTGGAGGATCAACAACAAAGAGTTTGTGAGGTCATCCATAGGGTGATTGAGTTAGAGAGACAGAACAAGAAGATCAACATGCCTTCAATGCGTCTCATGAGATTCTTAGATACAGGAAAGGCTAAACAACCGACCTTATCGCAAATGGAGACTCCCTCGGTAAATCCAATGGATCCTCCATATGTTGTTTCTCCAGGGGTCTCAGTGCAATTTGAGCCCACAAGTGATAGCTTCACCTTTCCAAGTCTAGCTCTTCTTTCCCTTGATGACACCACGGCTACCATGCCTACCCCAATGATGGGCATGCCAAGAAACACGCCATGAAGCTCATTTGTTAGTAAAGCACTGCTACATGGTAGCTCAATGCCTGCAACAGTACCTACAAGTGTGTACCAATCGTATACACCCATGGGTCCTCATACTCATGTAGTCCCTACTCCTCCCATTGTTTCAACTACCTATGCTCCACAACCACAACACCCAAGCGCTTATTTCCATGGGACTATACCGGCTAGCATTAGCATGTCACATCCGACTTCTGCTATGCCTAAGGCCACACATATGAACTATGGACCACCACATGGCACAATATCGTACCCAACGTGGAACCCAAGGGCTTCCTATACGCCAAGCCCAATGCCAATACCTACTCCACATGTAGTCTCTAGAGCGCCTTCACCCACGGTGCCTGCTCACTTAGGTGACTTGGCAACATTTGCTCAAGCTATCCGTCGATCTATTATTGAGAATATGCGTAACACGCCTGATAGAGAGCCTAGAAGTAAGGCAGTACAAATAACCAAGCTCACACAAAAATTTTGTGGAGACGGGGATGTGAGAAAGCATATCGAAGTGTTTGAACAAATATGCGATTCTCTAGGGGAACACAATGACCTGCATAAGAGTAATGCTTTAAGCCTAACCTTAAGTGGGAAGGCAAGGGATTGGTATAGAACCGTAAGGGTGGAAGAAAAAACGATTCATCCTACCCTTAGGAGACTATTCTTGAAAGAATACATACGAGAGGGAGTGCTTTGGGGTGTAGCCTCTCTGCTCCAGAAATCCCAACGAGAGGAAGGAGAGTCGGTGAGAGACTTTATTAGTCGCTTGAAGCATTTAAATTCTCGTTGCAATCCAAATGAGCGCTTCAATAAGAATCAATTGCTTGATAGATTCATTAGGGGATTACAACATGAGGATATCTACAATGGCCTAGTCATTAGAGGTATCACCACTTGGAAAGCAGTCACCAACAATGCGATCCAATTGAAGGATAATTTAATGATTCAAGGAGAAAGAGTGTCTGTTGAGCCTAAATCTATTAGCTCACAAGCATCAGGGCATCAACCAATGACCCTAAAGCCTATTGCTAAGGAGCCAAAGATATCTGAGATGACTTTAGCAGATCTCACCAAGGCTATTCAAGAGAGTCTTAGAGACAATCGTGCTCCAAAAAACAATCATATGTATCCAAGAAGGGAGCAACAATGGTGCTCAGTATGCTATGGACCGCATAGTACCAGTGAATGCCCTACTTTTAGAGTAAAATTCAATGGGAACTGCAATGCCTGTGGGAGGTATGGTCATCAAGCTAAGGATTGCATAGTATTTAAGTGCGCAATGGCCAATAGACGAACCTTAGCATGGACAGACACACCTCGAGTGCCTGCATTGATGCCAGGCCCACCTCTTGAACAAACGTCACAACACATGGTCCCTAGGGCCCAAAACATTGTTCAAACAACACCCTTACCACCTCCAGTGCTAGGACCGCAACCACCACATCCGAGAATCACTTCAGTGAATCATGTAATGGAATTTGCCTATTCAATTTGAGAATAGCGGAATTTAATGAGAGTACTTTCAAGAAATGATTTTGTGAGCATAGCGGGTAGACATAATTGAAGATAGCAACATAATCATAGCAATTAGTTAACTTGGCATAGACAATACTTTTGCAAGAGAGAGAGTTTAGAGAACATGACAACAATTGAGGACCGGATTTATGTGGAGCCGGTCCCCCCTCCAATAGGCATTTGTATTATGATTTCTCCCATAAAGAGAGACTTGTTACAATACAGTCTTTGTGTTCCTTGTGACCTAGGTGATGCCATGAAGATGGAAGGCTTCATGCACCACAAACATAACATAAACTTGAAGAAAGCTTTAACTATCCCAAGCCTCAGTCCCAAGACCTCAAACACCTTCGAAGGTGGAGAGAGCTAGCAGGGAATGAGGGTAGGGAAGAGGAAGAAGAAACATTTCGTAGGAGAAAGAATTAGTTCCTCACTTATCATACTCTTGTTGCTAGCATACATAATAGCATAGTAATGAAGAAGAAGGAGATGGCAAGCTTAAGCATTGAAGCATGGCTCTTGGTTGGATTTGCACTCCATAGCCAAGAGTGTTGGTGTAGGCTCTCAACCTCTACTTGCTTGGAGAGGGAGCTCTTGCACTTTGCATAGCACACAATGAGAGTGATTGTGAGTGTGTGTGGGTGAGTATACCCCTCAAGCAAGGCCCTAGCTAGCTTGGGTCGACCCCCCCTTGTAGCTCATGCTTGAAGCTCATTGGACCCCTCCAGGCCTAGCCAATCACAAGCAGGAGCCATTACAAGCAACATGGGTAGCCTTGGGACAAGTGTCCCCCTTTCCCCTTTGAGAGAGAGGACTTGATAAATGAAAAATCAATTAGATAATTCAAGTAATTTATCATTGGACCCCTTTGAAGCTTAGCCAATAGGCTTCAAGCAACACATGAAGGTAACATGGGTAGGGGCCTGACATGTGTCCTTGCTGCCTCTTCAAGTTGGGGCTTCCCTTGTGTGTGTGAGTGGGTGTTCTCTCTCTAGCTCCTAGGAAAAGGGCTCGCCCCCCCTCTTGTAGGAATGATTTTGACTTTAGGTGATCAAGCACCTTACTCATCAAGCATGACAAAGCACTTGAACTAGGGGGTGTTCCCACAAGCATCTCAGGCAAGCTTCTCAAGGCACCTCAAGTAATTTAATCATGCAGCAAGTCAAGCACCTCAAGCATGGAGCCAGTCAAGCACCTCAAGCATCTTAATCAAGAACCTCAAGCATGACAAACACCTCAAGCATGAAAAGCACCTCAAGCAGGACAAGCACCTCGAGCTTGGGCCGGGTTCCCACCTCAAGCTCAGCCCTAGCTTACTTAAGGTCAAAGGACTTTTTACATACCTTTATTGGAGGTCTTCAATGAAGCTAACCCTAAGGTCTTATGCTCCATTGGTTAGCCTTGCTCTTTGATAGACCATCTCCCTTTTGGGCCCCTTTACCATTGGCCCCATGTTGAGATAGATCTATAAGCACACACCTATATCTTAACACTTGTTCCCGTTTATTCTCCCATATTAAGTGATCAATTTAATATGAGAAAATCATTTGGGTTAGTTAGATATTAGATTTTATGACAAATCAAGTGGGTTGTGAGTCATCTATTGCTTGTTAGGAAGGGTGTGAGGAAGATATAGATCCTAATATTGCCTATGGGATGGATGTGCTTCAAGAAAGTCCACAATACTACATGGAGGACTATTGGGGATAAGTCAAACCTGTATATCAAGTAGCTGCTCTTGCTGCAAGAGGGCCAAAATATCAATTACACTGCTAAGAGACTTCAATGCTATGAGTGTGGAGGTCCACATCGTGTAGTCGAGTGTCCTATTAGGCTACAAAATAATGCCACCCTAATGCAAACTAGTCAAGCAAGCATGTCTACAATGCCAATACTCATGTTTAATCGATGTGGCATAGATCATTAGATTGCCCAATGTCCAAATAATACAAATGCACCGAAGATCACGCCATTAAACTTGATTGAAGTTACCGAGGAGCCATCACAAAGTACACCTGTGGTACCAATAAACGTACTCACACGATCGATGCTCCAAAAACAAAATTATATTCTTGAGGAAAGAGACACGGCATCAATTGCCCAATCTCAGAAAAAGAAGAAAACACGAAGGAAGGGATCACAAAAACCAGTGAAGTCAGACCCCAGTTCAAAGACCAACACAGGGACTGGTGACGACCCCGTATATATGAACGATGCTGAAGAGGATTCTGATTCAGGTGAAACCATGGAGACCAAAATATCCACTAAGATAGAAACCAACAAGGAAGACCTTCATGAGCCACAATGTCCAATATCCAAGAAGAAGATAGGAACTTATCCAAACCCTACAGAGGAGATTGAGCGAGTCAAGCAATTAAGGAGTTTGGTAGAAGATACCCAAAGGGATCTAGAACCAGCACCTAGGCAGATCCAGATTACAGACACCGTGTTCCTTACGCAACATCAACCTCACCAAGTCCATAGACCCTTAGCCATACCTAGTGTCATCCAAGAAGAAAGTGACTTAAAGTCATGGGAAAGTGGGAGTACTCACTTCTTGATGGAAAGAATGTTTACAGAGGGACTACTTGATCCTATCGAAGAAATGGAGATCCCATCTTCCCCACGTCAAGGGACTCAAGGCCAAAAGGTGCCGTTAAACTTTGCCAAATTGATGGATTTCATGTCTTCATAAGTTAAAACCACCATCATGTCCAAACTATATAAAGATGCTGAGCTAGTCTCAGCTCTTCGAGCCTTCCTCAATGGAGAACTAAAGTTTGGGCTACCACAATTTGCACAGATGGATGGAGCGGGGGAGATACCAATAGAGGAGGAACACTTAGATCCACAACCCAACCTAGATAAGAACCTTGTTATAGAAATACCTATTAATAAGTTGGGACAATACTTTGAGGGTGATGAATCAAATGCGACCATACCAATCACTACTAAGGGATTAACTATAAAGGGAATCCTTGATGGTGGCGCTGGGGTTAGCATTGTGACTAAAAATTGATGGGAAACTATGGGAAGAACTCACCTTGCGACCACAACTATAGTAGTGAAGATGGCCAATGGGTCTATTGTTAAACCTATTGGGATTCTAGAAGATCTCAAGATCAAGGTCTTTGGACATAAAATAAGAGTTACCTTCATTGTTATGGATTTCTCCAAGCACACTATGGCATCGGAGATGATCTTAGGACGTCCTTTCATGACGGAGCAAAAATGGTGCATGACGTCCTTTCATGAGGGAGCAGAAATGGTGCATGACTGATTCTGTCATTCGAGTGGATTTTGTAACTGGTTGAGACACTTGGGGAAACAAAGAGACAACCTGGGTAACACCCGAGGGGGATGAAATACCCATACCCTTAAATATGCTACAAGCAATGCATATAACTTTTGACAAGACTCGTCCTAATATAACAAAGAAAACATACAAGTGGGTCCTTAACGCTTTTTTAGCGACCATAGCTGATGCTAAAAAACAGAAGCCTTGTAAGAAACGTCCCACTCGCTCCAAGAAATGTAAGGAAACGTGGCGTTGGATTCCTAAACGACTATTGGAAACCCAAGGCTACTATCAAGGAAATAATCAAATCTGGGTACCAAAATGTAGATTTGTGTTCTTACCTGTCACCTGACCCATGTGCGCCCAATCCTGTAGCTCCGAAATGAATTGACGATCGTGGAAAGAAAAAAATCACAGAATGCTACACACCCGCTCTAGAGCTAGTTTGGATACCGAAGAAAGAATGATTTGTTCCAGCTAGCTCAGGAAGGGGGGAGTCCCATGAAGCTTCTAGCTCCTCATGTAATGCATCCATAGAGGTAAAAGCTTCTCCACAGTCTCCACCTACAATAGTGGACCTACATGAAGCTATAAAGGAATCCATACCTCTCGGTGTTCAAAAATCACCTGATGAACCACTTCAAGTTCGATCCTGGGAGAGTACCTTACCACCCTTGCAACTCGACAAGGCACCTAAGGTAATAGAAAACTACTAGCAAAAATCCTCACCTATTACCAACTGGAACAATTGGTTTCAAAGGGTGACGAGCACATTTCAAATGGTATGATCTACCCGAGGAAGGGGGGAGTGTTTGCTGACAGTCATCATTCACTTGCTTCCCTCTCAACCTGCCTCCCTGACCTCTCAATCTCCCAATCTTAGGGAATGTATATATAAAGCCTTCCTTATACTCACGAAAAACAAAAATAATAAAGAGCAAGAGCAATTAGCAAACGAGTATGCACAATAAAAATCAAAACATTGACCCAGACCTACACATTCACATCCGGTACACTGAAACAAAAACCTATGTCATCAAACACCTTTGATCCTCATCACTCGAGTGATGGAGGGTAGGTAAGCTTAGTACAATAGGAGTGTTTCTTTTTTAGGGTTGAGTGATTAGCAAAGTTCTTTTTTCTCACTGATGTGCCTCGTAGAGGTTTTCTTGTGTTTCATAGTGTGTACAGGAACATGTTGCTATGGTTAGGATTTGGATCCTTATGGAATCTTTCTCTCATTCACACTTCAAGTCAAGCGCGACCATCAACACAAACAGGTGTTCCTTGTCCATTAGCATTGCCCCTTATCTTTTTGCATCCATGTTTGTCTCCTTTAATTGTGATTGGTAGAGTAAAATTCAGCGCATTTTCTTAGTATCAAATATTAAATTCAATGTAATTTTTTGTCATAATCACTTGTCTAGGTTTAAAAATCAAGCAGTCTTTCTAAGCTAGTTTGACCAAGCTAGGTGTTAGAGATATTCTCTTAATACCATGGGGAATGCCTTCCTAATAATCAATGGTTACTTAGGTTCTTAATCCGATTTAGGCAGCATTGTGTGAAATGTAGTAGGGCTCTCTAGTGGGCTTGACCCTATTGACCTTTAGCTTAAGTATTATAAAGAGAGTTTACTAGTGTGATGAGCCTGGGGAGGTGTAACAGTGTTATATGACCTCCCAAAGTTACAAAATTAAAATGATGAAAACGAACAAACAAAATAAAACAAAACAAAACAAAGTGCCACAATGTAAAATCTTAAGCTGGAAGAGAAATCTCGGCTTGATTTGGTACTTCACTCACATGTATCGCCTATGGTACTAGAGCCCTAGAGGTTCCCAGTGTGGGCGCTTTTCCTTGAAAAGCAAAAAACCCAAGGCATACAAAATAAGCACACACATCAAAATGGAATCACTGTGAAAAGACTTTGGGGTGTCAAAGAAAAAGTAATTAGTCAGGCGATGATTTCGTGAGAAATTCCTTTTATCGTAGCTTAACTACAAGGTCTTCTAGGTATAGCCTCTAGTCAGCCGTCAAACATGAAATACTTGGCTCTCGCGATTAAACAACTTAATTGACCAGAGAAAATTGAGAAGCTTACCCATGGTATTAATAGTCGATCTTTAGTGCCTTTCGACCGTTAAATTAGCGACCTTAGACTTGTTTAATTTTTTACCTTTACATCTATTTATGCGTTTGATTATATTGCAATTTAATGTTTATTGTTTGCTTACAAATGGTTTAAAATTCTGTTACCAATCAATTTGTCTGCCTAAAATTGCATATGTTTTTTAATTGTTTATGAGAATGCAATTACTGTGCCAATGTTGTTTGATTTTGCAGTGACTGAAGAAGGCTAAGGACATTCATCTCAAATGATCTTCCACCTCAACGAACAAGCTTCAACTCAATAGCTTCTTTAATTGTTTATGAGAATGCAATTACTGTGCCAATGTTGTTTGATTTTGCAGTGACTGAAGAAGGCTAAGGACATTCATCTCAAATGATCTTCCACCTCAATGAACGAGCTTCAACTCAATAGCTTCCGAGGACGGAATCTACATCAGGAAGGGGGGCATGTTAACCCTCATGGCTCACGGAAACCCTATCACCTACGACGGAGGCTGTATTATTTACTTGTAGAGTCAAGTATCGGGTTTGTCGGTCCAATAAGAAAAGGGTAAGAGTGATCGCCGATGAGAGGCGCAATCTAACTGGAACATTTAAGGGATTAGTTGGCTAAGCATGGGCACCCAAGTGTGAATGGGGCGAGCTCATATAAAAGTCAACTAAACCTAAAATTCACTCATTCTCTCATTTGTGCAATTGAAGAGTTCTTTTGCTCCATCTCCATCTTCTTCTTCTTCATCTCCTTGTGTGTGTGTGTGTGTGTATGCGTGAGAGAGAGAGAGAGAGAGAGAGAGAGAGAGAGAGAGAGAGAGAGAGAGAGAGAGAGAGAGAGAGAGAGAGAGAGAGAGAGAGAGAGAGAGAGAGAGAGAGAGTGCGATCGAGAATTACGACGGCACGACGGCGGTGAGGCGGTTGAGCGCGGCGTAGCGGCGTCTCCCTCTTCTTCGGCGAGGAATCCTCCACAACAGGAAGCATAGAGCCGTGAGTGACACACCAACGCCATCTTTGAGCTTACTAGTTTAGGCTTGTTGTGTGCTTGGAGCCATTTGTGGCTTGCACATAGTGTATCGGCAAGCTCCTTGCATTGACACGTGTGACATAAGCGCACAGCTGCAAAACTTTCTCAATGTATGTTTCCTAAGATAACTCAAGCATACGATGTTTGCAATCTCTTTTGATTCGCATGCCAAGAAAGTGTGTGGCATCCCTTAAATCTTTCATTGCAAAATTATTGCTAAGTGTTTTCTTCAAGTTGGCAATTTTCGCAATGGATTTCCTAGTTATAACATGTCATCAACATACAAAACTAGAATGATCATCGAGCCATCATCTAGCTTTCTTGTGTACAAAGGAGTGATCATGTTTGCTCCTTTTGTACCCTTGAGACCTCATACATGCATCAAATTTATGATAACACTGCCTTGAACCCTGATTTAAGCCATAAAGTGCCTTTTTGAGCTTACATACTAGCTCCTCACGAGATGCGTTCTCCTTAACAAACCCTTCAGGCTGCTGCATGTAAACATCCTCATCAAGATCCCCGTGAAGAAATGTCGTCTTCACATCCATTTGGACAAGTTCCATGTCCTCAATCGCTAGAAGACCAAGTACAATTCTAAGCGTTGTCATCTTGACCACACAGGCGAGAAGATTTCATCAAAATCGACTCCCTTTTGCTGTTTGAACCATTTGGCTACAAGTCTAGCCTTGTACTTTGGATTTGGATCACCTGGGGTAATTTTCTTCTTATAAACTCATTTGCAAGGTAAAGCTTTTGCATCATTTGGCAGTTCTACCAAGTCCCAAGTGTCATTAGCCAGAATCGTGTTATACTCAGATTCCATAGGCTGCTCCCACTTCTCCACATCATCTGTCATCATGGCTTCTTGGTAGCAGCTTGGCTCATGGCAATCGGTCAACATGATGTAATCAAAACCTGGCTCGAAACACGCAGGTGGACAAGAGACTCTAGTAGACCGTCTCACTCCTTGACCATTGCTATTCGCTCCCTCTGGAGCATTGCTATTCACTAGCCCGTCGAGTTGATTTCACTGTCTCTCAAAAGTGACTCTCAAAATCTCTATTTCCTTGATAGATTGTTTATGCATCTTTGACTCATTGAAGATCACATCTAAACTACGGATGATTTGACAAGATTCCAGGTGCCAGAGACGATATCCCATCTCTCCATTTGCACAATATCCAATGAAAATACATTTGTGTGACTTTGGCTCTAACTTTTGTCGAAGTTGTTTAGGCACATGAGCAAGATTCACAACCAAAAACATGTAGATGGTCATAAGTGGGCTTACGTTTAGACCATAACTCTTTGGGAATCTCATAATTCAATGGCGTACTAGTAGGCGAACGATTTATTATGTGCACTGCGGTCAAGAAGGCTTCTGCCCAAAATCCTGGTGTGAGATTTGCCATAGAAAGCATGGTTGTGACTCTTTCCTGATTCATACAATTCATGCGCTCAGCAACTCCATTCTGAGTTGGTGTGTATGGTGCAGTAAACTACCTTTTAATCCCCCTTTTAGCACATAAATTGTCGAACTCCTTGGAGACATACTCTCCACTGTTGTCACTCCGCAACCTCTTGAGTTTCTTGCCAGACTGATTCTCAACAAGTGCCAAAAATTTCAGGAACACATGAAGAACTTGATCCTTATGTTGCAAAGGATATGCCCACACCTTTCGAGTAGAGTCATCTATGAATGTCATAAAATAGCTGGCCCCCCCTAGAGATTTGGTTGGCATAGGACCACAAACATCACTATGTACTAAATCTAGAGGTTCAGCTTGCTTTTGACCCAATGGTAAGTGAACGGACCTAGTTTGTTTTCCATAGATACAGTGCTCACAAACAGGAAAGTCAACATAAGACAAGATCAGGTAAAGCCAAAACGAGTTAGAGTTCTCATTCCTTTTTGGCTAATATGACCTAGCCGGCAATGCCACAACTCAGTAGACGGCATCTCGGCTATAGATATGTAATCATGACCAACATCTGGCACATGCATGGAATACAAGGTACCATGCTTCTGACCTCTGAGTACAACAAGATTACCTTTGCATACTATCCACGAATCATTGACAAATGTGGTGTTGTAGCCCAAATCATCAAGCTGGCCAAAAAAAATCAAGCTTTTAGTCAACTTGTGCACATGTCTGACATTACATAAAGTAAAGTGCGTGCCATTTCTTAGATGCAATTTGACATTTTCGACACCCTCAATGTCTAGTCCATAAGCATCACCAAGTCTCACTTTGCCACAAGAGTGAGAATAAGTAGAGAACCGCTCTCTATGTGGTGTCACATGGAAACTCGCACCAGAATCTACTAACAATTATGTACATACTGCGCATCTTTTGTAACAAGAGCCTTGACAGGTAGATCTGCTGTGAAGACCAATACATTAGAGGTAAGTGGCATAACAACCGCTGGAAGAGTGTCTACAATAGGAGCATTTGAAGACTCTAGCACATTGATCTCCTCTAACTTTGCTTTGCCCTTGTTTGAATCATCAAACTTAGGAGTGTCACCGGATTGTTTATCCTTTTTGCTTTGCTGCCATTTCTTGCAATCCTTCTTCACACGCCCTTTTTTATGGCAGTGATAGCACTCAAAATTACGCATAGAACTCCGAGACTTACTGTGTGATCCCCCACGTTCCTTGCTTTTGGCACGACTTTGAGTACGACCCCTCTGTCTATCACTAGCAACATACGCATCACCATCCTTTTTGCCTTTGAGATATTTCCTGCAAATATCCTCGGTAAATAGACTCCCAAGGACATCATTGTACACTAGACTGGTACCAGGTGCTGAGTTGCTAATTGTAGTATAGAACGTATCCCAAAACAAGGGTAAACTGCATAGCAAGAAGATGCATTTGATTTCCTCAACAAAGACCAAACCCTGAGTGGTCAACTGAGTGAAAATGATATTGAACTCATTAATGTGAGCAAAAATAGTGCCCTCTTCCTTCATACGAAGGTCAAACAGCTTCTTTATCAAGAAAACCTTATTAGTGGCACTTTTGTTCTCATAATTGGAACACAACTTATCCCATACATCTCTAGTAGTCCTTTCTCCAACTATAGTAAAGTACACAGATTCGGCCAAATGCAAATGGAGGGTAGATTTGGCCTTAGCATCAAGTCTCTCCCACTCAACATCTATATACTCACCCTCTGGGCGCTCCATGATAGGATTGAGTTGGCCTTTTTGTATAAGAACATCTTGAATCTGCTCTTTCTAGATAGCAAAATTCGTCTCATCAAATTTTCGGATATTGTAAATATCCTTTTTACCACTAGATGACATGGCTGCAAGCTAAAGATAATATGGCGACGGTAAACACTGGTAATTCTGAGAAAAATTAGGCAAAGTTTTCCCAAAAAAACTGACAGAATCTCAATCCGAAATTGTCACAAGAGATCAGTAACGCATCAAAAGTAATGCTCTCAGAGCATAAGACAGGTGCATCAACCACTAACTGTGCATAAAAAGTCAAAAGCTGACCCAAGACTGCCAACATTGTGTCAAATGCACCTAGCCCTCTCTATACATGTCCTATGGCGAGGCTACGAAAAAGGGGTACTCCAGCAACCTATATCACTGGAAGGATCTCAACATTTGAGAATCGCCTAGCTCAAGAAAACCTCACACTATCGACCCTCACAAAAGGTTATGTAGACAAGAAACCAGCCCAGTCTCAGAAAGGGCTTCCGAATTGAGTCTTAGAAACGGTCAGAACTGCCAGAAACAAGCCAAATCGACTCCACAAAAGATACATATGGGAGTTTTTGCAACTCAATGTACATCCACTATCAACAATACTGCAAGGTGCAGTATACGCGCTCAAACAGGCACCAAACAAAATGTGCAAGCAGTAAACAAATCCCTGTGGAAAGTAAAACCACTATCAAAAGTGCCAAAACAATGCATATGCACATCAAGAACTCCCACTGAAATCTGTGTTGATGCTAAACACTGCAACCTGTAAGAAACCTGGATATCATGTATGTATGCAAGAACTTGTGAGGAGATGGATGCTTGGAAAAAAAAACCCGAGACAATGTCGATGCTGAAAAGTGCTCCTAATCAACCCATAAACACCATCTCAATAACACATAATAGCCATAAAACGGCTATATACCATCCCAAAATAGTCTCTGAATAACCTGCACCTGTGTCTTGTACCTGTACCTGTAGCTGTAGCAAAAGTGTAGTTGAAAAATACAACTCTTGAAGCGTAGCTCAGATGAAGCTTTCGACTGCACGAACAACTTCAAAAGGGGGGTAAAACTCCAGGACACAGGACACCTGCTTGGAAACGCTCTCGGAACGTTGAATTTGCCGATGCCAAAATCGGAAACCTGTTTGTACTTTTGAAATTGCGTGCGCACGGACACAAAAAATGGCAAGCACAAACCTTGCCGTGATACCAGTTGAAGGTGCCACGGCAAGCGTGTGCGAGTGCAAGTGCAAGAGCAGAGAGAGAGAGAGAGAGAGAGAGAGAGAGAGAGAGAGAGAGAGAGAACTGCTTTGGGTGGAGTGCACAACAACATTATCCTGTTGCAGCTCCTTATTCTTTTAGTGTATTAAAGAATAAGTGTATATTGGTTAAGTTAGTAGATGTGTTAGTAGTAAGTGGGATGTCCGGCTAGTTTGCTTGAATCCCAACACTAAGACATCATACATGTATGATGACTATGAAACTTGGTCTATAAGCTTGTCTTGTGGTGCTAAACACCCTAATATGCTTTGATATCAATTTTGTTCCCTAAAATTGCCCTTTAGACATCAGACACGTATGATGTCTAACTGGTCAGAATGAGGTGAAACTCATTCCACGGGTTGCTCACTAAATGGGAACCCACATCAAGTTTCAAAATTGAATTTCAACACTTTTTGTGCTAGATATGATCAAATTCAAGCATTCTCTTGCCTAGATGAGTCTTGTGGCTTTTACAAGCCCAATAATGCTTCAAATTCAATGAATTTTGGGCTATATGCTTCCTAAATTCTCTAGATCACAAGGGGGCACTCATACATATACTTTGACCTCAAATATGGCCTCCAGGACATCATACATGTATCATGTCTAGGTGGTCATAATGGACTTTTTTTTCTACCCCAGGTGCCCCTTGGTATGTAGAACAAGAATATGTGATCACAATAAATTTTGGATGTCTAAATTGTACAAAATCATCACCTTTTGACAAGCAAATTCCCTAAAAGAGTAAAATACCCTCAAAACTCAATCTATAAGCCCAAATGAAATGAAACTTAGTGTATGTGCTCAACACATGCAAAAGATGGGTATAATGTCAAAAGTTCATTTTTGCTGCTAGAATTACCCTGTAGACATCATATGTATGATGTTTGTTGATAGATTTATGTCCAAAATTTATTCACAAGCATCCCCAAGTCTTTAGCACTGGTTTTCAAGCACTTTTACCAAATTTCATGCAAAAATGTGCTTAAAAATACAAGTTTCTCTTTTTTTCGTTTTGACACTATCTTTTGTCTTTTGGGTGTCAAGAGTTGGTCAAGACTCTACTTTCAGTATGCACTTAGGGTAGAACACCCCTTTTGAACACTCTGATGTAGTCAATTTTGTCAAATTTGGTCTCAAGATGCCTCTTGAGACATCATATGTGTATGATGCCCAAGTTTTCATAATTTCAATTTTCCTTCATAGAACCCTTGCATATGCTCTCTTATATGCACAACACCAACCAGTCATGAAAAATGTCAACACAAATCTTTTTTTTTGTGCATTTTTACCCTCAAAATTAGGCTTTTCAAAGATCATGAATGCAAACAAGCACTTTAGCAAATAATTCAGTGATAAATAGCTCTAGATCAAAATCAGATTACTTACCTAAAGCTACTCCTACACATCATATGGGGTTTTGCATCTATGAGTAGAAAAAAAACTTCACTGCCACACACAAACTAGCAAATGCTTTTATCACCTCACAAATCACTCAATCACCAACGACTACTCTAATCTACAGCTAATACTACAAATCCTAACTAAATCTATCTAGTCATCACAGACCCTCGGCAAGACACACGCTTCCTGGCTGTCCACTTGATCTTGGAATATTGTCTTCCGGATCCACTTGAGAAAAATGCTCTCTTTGGTCAAAACTAAAGCAAGCAACCATCACACAAGTGTTAGTAGGATTAACTACTCAAGTCCTTGTGTCCCCAGCATGAAACACTACCTATAAAGTGCATGAAACACTACCTCAATCAACATAATGTCAATCGAGGACACAGATGACACAATAGGCGCACGGAGGTAATCTCTTTATCTTGTCAAACTCAGACCATCCACACATACAACACTCTCAAAGGCCAACTAAACCACAATCAAGAATCTCACTTCTCTCAACTACACCACTCAACCCACATACACACGAACAGAATGTAACTCACCAAACCATACCGGAATCATGCGAAACTTAAGGAACACCATCCCCTCACTAGGATACATCTGTCCCAAAGTCTCTACACTCAAAGCCCTCACTCTAGACCCATTTGCAAAAAATATGTATGAAGACATAGCAGAATTTTGAAATTTCCTGAAACTGAAATCTATGAGTACCTATGAGTAGCTTATGTCGCCACAATTCTAATGACTACTTGCATGCAAAAACCAGACATTGTTTGATACACTTACGACCACAAGGCGCTTATAGATGCATTAGCACGTGAGCTCCATTTTGTGGAATGTTTGGTGTTGTTGCGTAGCTCTCACGGAGCCTATTGTGATGGTGCAATCGGATCTCCAATGTGATGAACAAGTGAGGAGTAGAGCCAGGATGAATCTCATGCTCTCTCTCTCTCTCTCTCTCTCTCTCTCTCTCTCTCTCTCTCTCACACACACACACACACACACACACACACACACACACACACACAATCGACGTCAACTTAAAACTTTGATTATGAAAAAGATTCTTCTTACAAAATGACCTAGGTACCTTATATACTAAGTCTACCATTGTTTAACCTAAAATAGAGTTCAAGGGGCAAATGGCTTTGTATTTACAATTTGAAAGTGCCATTGTACCCCGACTTTTGCATCTAGAATAACTACGCATTACAAATGATGTTTCTAACCATACCCTGCAGCATTTCATAACTCTCAAAAAATAAGGCTTTGTTGAGTTATGTCGTGTTGTTGACTCATGGGTCAACAAGGGCAAGGCCATGAGGCAGTTCCACATGGGTGGCACAATGGCACTATACGTGGATGCATGGGCCGATGGTGAGGGGTAAAAAGCATGGGCCATGAGGCCTCTTTGAGTGTGTAAGGGAAGAGAGCAAATCTCTCAAGCGTGGTGGCTATGGCATGGCCTCTCGGTGTTGTGCGCTCCGTGGTGACGGATGGCCCTCTCACGGGTTTGGGCATAGTTGACAATGGTGATGGACTCCAACAGTAACGTGGCAGTCCCATGTGCGTGCATGTTCACATGATGGACTACTGGCCTCCCTCCCAAAGCTTTTTTTGAGAGAGGGATTACCCCTCCCCCTTGTCACGCCACCATGACAACCAAAATAGAGGGGTCTCATGTGCAGTGGAGTGCAAGTAAAGCCGGTCTAAAGTGGTAGTTGACATGCAATGAGCTAAAAAGAGGGTGTCTTTGACAAAAAATAGAAAAAATGCTAAAGATAGCCTACAAGCCCTATAAGGGCACCACTTTCGCCATTTTGAGGAGAGCTTTCAACAAGAAGAGCTTCTCAAAATGATCTTTTCTTTGCAGCGTGGCAGCAGGGCTGCAAGAGTCAAAGTGAAGGAGAAGAAGAAAATTATAGAGGAGTTTTTGTTTGTCTAGGTGTGTGGCAATGGATTCGAGCCGAGGGAGGAGTGTACCCCTCTTGTGTAGAAGAAACAAAGGCTATACATAGTGTTTTTCATTGAAGGAAAGGCTAATCATTACCTTTTTTTTGGGCATCATATCTTCCCCCTCTTCTTCGTTTCTCCACTCAAGTGTGTGTGGTGCCGGTGTGTGTGCGGTGTGTGTCCCCCGAGATGTTTGTGTGTGTGGTGAGAGAGAAAGAGAGAGAGATATCAAGTTTTGGAAGTGCTAGAAGTGGGCAAACTCATGAATGATTGATGTCTGATGATTATGCAAAACATGCGTGCATTGTAAGAGTAAAGTTTTGAAGGTGATTTTTAGTGAATGGGGGTGTTTTGAGTACCATGAGCTATAAAGAGACAATTTGGTGTGTTTTCGAGTGTGTTCCCACTCCCCCTCTCCAACGGTTATTTTGAAGCAAGGCTAAAAGCTTGAAAGGTCCAAAAGCTACTATTAAAGATTCAAGACTATCAATGAAGACATGTGTAAACCTAAAGTTTTACTTTTGTAGACATCCTCAATGGACAAAAGCATTGAACAGGTAATTTGGAAAAGGAAATGGATTTCCTAATAGAAAAAATACACCAAGATGTTAATGTTCCAAAGTGGATTAATTCAAGCATTCCCAATTTCATTTTTTACTATCTTCTACGTTTTTAATTACTACGACCTACAGATACGAGAGGGTTTGCTAATAGGTTCGTGCTTGCCTACTCACCATCTGATGTTGAGGAGTATTGGTAATTTCATTCTCTTGGATAATTAATTTGTAAATGACCTTTTGCTCAAGTTGCTACTTTTTCTCAGCTATCATCTCTACTTCATAGGACGTGAGTTGGTGATATTTATTTTTGTATGGATCATAAAGAGTTTTTTTGTGGCCGACTTGTCGCACATGGAAGGAGTGGTCATCCATCCAATTGGATTTGGTTGGTTCACTTTTATTGTGGACTCAAACAAATTCTCAAACATCTCCTTGAATTGAGGCTCATGACTAGCCTTGTTGGGTAGATCCTTTTCTAGGATCTTCAATGCTTGGATGGAAAAATGTAGAAGATTATTCATATACTTTACCAATTGATTCAATTGATTTTTTTTCATTGCAAAAACTACATCCTTGTTTTCAATGGCATTTGATACTATGTTCTAGGCTACCCATAGAGCATAAGTATGTGCATGCCATTCTCTAAGTCGATCAAAAATCTACACAGGCCATTGGATTGTTAGGTTCATTGTATATAGGGTAGATAGCTAGCTAGAACTTTGGCAGTTTGATATCATGCATAGGCAAATCATACATTAGGATAGGTGGATCTAGGATAACTTCAACGAACAAGGAACATCATTTTTCTAGTAATTCTGATCAAATGAACAAGCGTTTGAGGGACCTTACTATCATTGTGTGAATCTGCTTGTACGGGTTTATGCATTATTCTCCAGCAAGAGATGCACTCAGTGACCTAGTATTTCTAGTAATTTGCAACATGTGAAGGGTGTTCTTGAATTCATCTTTGATTTTCTCCATGAACTTGTAAGTAGGGAAATTTCCTAACAGTGTTTCCAATTGAAGTTATATAGGTATTCATTGTGGTCATCTTTTTTATATGTGTCAAGAGATAAAGAAGGAGAGAGCTTGATCACTTGCATGCACACTGTCATAAAATATAATATCTAACCAACCCAAATGATTTTCTCATATTAAACTGATCATTTAACGTGGGACAATAAATGGGAACAAGGTTTAGAATATAGACATGTGCTTACGGGTCTATCTCAACACGAGACCAATGGTAAAGGGGTCCAATTGAGAGATGATTTGTCAACGAGCAAGCCTAGCTAATGGATCTCAAAGACCTTAGGGTTAGCTTCATTAAAGACCTCCAATGGTTAGTATTAAAATTCCTTTGACCTTAGGCAAGCTAGGGCTATGCTTGAGGTGGGAACCCAGCCCAAGCTTGAGGTGCTTGTCATGCTTGATGAGACTGAGATGCTTGAGGTGCTTGTCATGCTTGAGATGCTAGGGTTATACTTGTGGTGGGAACCCGGCCCAAGCTTGAGGGGCTTAAGGACCGAGCTTGTGGTCGGAACCGGACCCAAGGTTGAGGGGATTGAGGTGTCACAAAAAGTCAAACGAGATCCCTACAAGGAAGGGGCGAGCCATACAAGTAGGGGGGGTGGTTGGACGACCTCTCTCTCTCCCAAAGTGCACCCCTTGCTCAAGAGGCAAGTAGGACACATGTCAAGCCCCTAGCTAGGTTTCCCTCAAGGAGTGCCCAAAGCCTATTGGTTAGCCTCCCAAGGGGTCCAATGATAATTTAGTTAATTTAATTAATTGTTTTTGCATTTATCAAGCCCTCTCTCTCAAAGGGGAAAGGGGGACACTCGTCCCAAGTCTACCCTTGTTGCTTGATATGCACTAGGACTATGATTGGGCAAGCTTGAGGAGGTCCAATTAAATGCCAGAGAGTGCTAGAAGAGGGGCAAGAAGGGGGATAGCTTGGGGGTATATCCTCCCACACACACACACACACTCATGGTGTGAAGTGCAAAGTGCAAGAGATTCATCTCCTTCTCCAACCTAGTAGGGAAGTTGAGAGCCTACATTAACACACACTCTTGGCTATGGAATGCAAATCCAACCAAGAGCCGTGTTTCTATGCTTAAGCTTGCCATCTTCTCGATCTTCATTACTATGCTATTATGTATGCTAGCAAGAAGAGTGATGATAAGTGAGGAACTATTTCTTTCTCCTATGAATTTTTCTTCTTCCTCTTCGCTACCCTCATTCCCCGCTAGCTCTCTCCACCTTTGAAGGTTTTTGAGGCCTTGGGACTGAGGCTGGGGATAATTAATGCTTTCTACAAAGTCTATGTTATGCTCGTGATGCATGAAGCTTTCCATCTTCATTGCATCACCTAGGTCACAAGGAACACAAAGATTGTATTATGCCAAGTTAATTAATTATGTTTCTACCATCCAATAATTTCACCCTCTATGTTCTCAAAGTAGTCTCACAAAAATGCTCTCTTTAATTCTCCTAATTCCACTATTCTCAAAGTTCATAGGCCATTTCCATTACATTGGTATCAGAGCTTGGTTTGTCTTTTATTGCTTAAGAAGAGAGGTCCTTAAGTTTTCCATGAAAGGTTGGGCCTATTTGTTGCAATAGGGTAAGTGGGATAGGGATCTTTTATCTTGGTTGAGAAGGATTTAGTTCAAGGTACACAATTGGGAGCTATAATCTTAATAATCGAGCCTCTCGGGGCTTGCCTTTGGCTTTACCATTATTGAGCTACAAGCAAGCTCAACAGGAACCATAATCAACCGAGAAATATTAGACCATCTTCAAATTAGTCTTTGCAATCAACAGTGTCTAAACCATGGGTAAGGGCAAGAAGAGGTTGTTAGGAATTGGATCGTGCTAGCTAGGGTGGATGAAAGAGAAACATAGTGTCAATGTGTGAGTGTGTGTGTAAGCAAGATTATCACTCAAGTGAATTAGGTTCCAAGATAGAATTAGCTTGGACTCATAAACACAATTTTGAGTATTGACTTAGCTTAGCACAGGCTCACCATAGACAAGCATCTATTGCAAAATGGAGTTGTTGTTTATTCATTCATGAAATGAGCTTTAAGTAGCTCTACAGCCTTGCTCCACAGCATGTGGGATAAATCCACTCTCCTCTCCTTGACTCACACTTTAGGACAAAGCTCACACTTTACAATCCTCCCCTTGAGTTTTGTACTATGACAAGATACTGAAGATGCGTAAACCACACAGGATGATAAGTTGCTATATCCACACAGGATGGTAATATCCACACAGGCTAACAAAATCTACTTAGGATGGTGATATCCACATAGGATGATAAAATCTGCACAGGAAAAATACACAAAGGATGGTGATATTCACACAGGATGATGAAATCCACACAGGAAAAATCCTCCCCTACAAGTAGAGAGTCTGCATCTTCAAAATGGGTCTTCATAAAAGACAATGTTTCTCTCATCTTCATCCTTTTTGTCTTCTACTATGTGAGTTGATCCTTGTTAACCCTCACGGCTCACGGACACCCTATCACCTACGACAGACGTTGTAACCTACGGCAGACATTGTATTATTTATTTGGTAGAGTCAGAGGTACCGGGCTTGTCGGTCCAATAGGAAAAGGGTAAGAGTGATCGCCGATGAGAGGCGCACTCTAACTGGAACATTCAAGAGATTAGTTGGCTAAGCATGGGCACCCAAGTGTGAATGGGGCGAGCTCATATAAAAGTCAACTAAACCTAAAATTCACTCATTCTCTCATTTGTGCAATAGAAGAGTCCTCTTGCTCCATCTCCATCTCCATCTTCTTCTTCTTCACCTCCTTGTGTGTGTGTATGTGTGTGTGTGTGAGAGAGAGAGAGAGAGAGTGTGTGGGCGATCGAGCATTACGAAGGCACGGCGGCGGCGAGGCGGTTGAGCGCGGCGAAGCGGCGGCTCCTTCTTCTTTGCGGCGAGGAATCCTCCACGAAGCAAGCGTAGAGCGGTGAGTGACACACCATCGCCTTCTTTGAGCTTACTAGTTTAGGCTTGTTGTGTGCTTGGAGCCATTTGTGGCTCGCACATGGTGTATCGGCAAGTTCCTTGCATTGACACGTGCGACATATGCGCACATTTTTGGCACCGTTGCCGGGGAATGCCATACACCAAGCTCGAGCAGCACTCTGTGCTTCTCCATGGTGCAATTTCAATTATAGGAAAGGTAGGGAAGGAGTGTGTGTGTGTGTTGAGAAGAGGGATTTGGTGTTATACTGTGTGTTTTTTTGTTAATGGAGTTTTCAAAGTTACTGTGTTTATTCTCTGTGTATTAAGGTAGTTAGTTTTCTTTGTTAATGGAGATTTCAAAGGTTCTGTGTTTATTCTCTATGTATTAAGGTAGTTTTCTGTGTACAGTAAGTAAGAAGTAGATTAGTGAGAGTTAATAGAGTATGTTAGTGTGTAAGAGTAGGTGTATTAGTTAGAAGTAGGTAAATAAAGTGTGTGTGTGCTCTCGCGCAGGCCGCGGCGACCTTATCCTTTAAAAAATAAATTTTTAAAAAAATTATTATTATTTTTTAAAAAAAATTAAAAATTTAAAGGTAGGACCGGGATCGGGAATATCGCCCAGACCCAAGCCCAAGCTCACGCTCAGGCCTAGGCCTCATTCGCCTTTTAAAAAAACGAATTTTAGCTTCATACGTAGCTTAAAAATGATTTTTTGAGGACCAACGGAACGTTAGATGCCCGAAAATTGTGCTATAAAGCACACAGCGACCCTCTAAGTGATACGCTCGTTTCGAGCTATCACACACTTTAATAATAAAAAATCAAACATTAAAAAACATCAAAAACAAGAAAAAATCAAGTAGAAAACGGGGTGCAAAACACCCACAAAACAAATCAAGTAACCTTTGAGGGTACTTGCCGACACTTGTAGGGCACCCAAAGCACATGTATCTATGCTCTGGTCGTGTGCTAGAGTCTAAACAACTAGCTAGTGCTTTGATTTACGAGGGTACTCACTATCCTTCCACACTAGGGTCTACGCCCTCGGCGGGGACCCAAGGTAGTGCAACCCAAGACCCAAATATAGCGGCTAGTGACTCTTCCTCTGACTA
This sequence comes from Adiantum capillus-veneris, assembly GCF_014529385.1. Classification (NCBI taxonomy): domain Eukaryota; kingdom Viridiplantae; phylum Streptophyta; class Polypodiopsida; order Polypodiales; family Pteridaceae; genus Adiantum; species Adiantum capillus-veneris. The sequence goes on along the minus strand of NC_140931.1, from coordinate 22,994,473 downwards.
AAATATTATGGAAGAGCATCTTACACAAAGCCTCGGGGGAACAAATGAAACTGTGCCTAGCTGGGCCCAACAACCTGGAACTAGTGTTTTTAGCCGTTTGATGGAAACTTTTAGTAGAGCTACGCGCTCTAAACCTACGGCTAGTGAAGTAAACGAAGGGGGTGGAGAAGTAGAATCACCATTCACATCCAATGTAGACCCCACACTCCCTCAGAGTGTCCACGTGGACATTCCACCTACCTCATTTAATGAGGGCCCTACCGAGCTACCACCTTCCAAAGTCGCCTATAAGGTAGCAGTGACTAAAAGTCAAAACACGGGAAGCAACATTGCATCCACCTCACGGCAACCCTCTAGTACACCAAGTTTGGACAGGGTATTTCTCAATGAAAATTGGGAATATGACCTACACACGGAGACTTTGACCGACCTATACATGGGCTACACATACCATGTGGGTTGGTTAGAAGTTGTACAATCTACATCTAGTGCCACTAGTCTAGAGGAACAACAACACATGATCTGCAATGTTATCCATAGGATTATCCAGTCCGACAGGCAAAATCGAGGAATAAACATACCTTCGACGGGTCCTATGCGATTCTTAGACACGGACAAAGGGAAACAACCCACTCTATCACAAATGGAGACTCCCCCGGTAAGTCCGATGGATCCCCCATATGTTGTTTCTCCAGGGATCTCAGTGCAATCTGAGCCCACAAGTGATAGCTTCACCTTTCCAAGTCTAGCTCATCTTTCCCTTGATGACACCACGGCTACCATGCCTACCCCAATGATGGGCATGCCCAGAAACACGCCATGGACCTCATTTGTTAGTAAAGCACCGCTACATGGTAGCTCAATGCCTGCAGTACCTACAAGTGTGTACCAATCGTATGCACCTATGGGTCATCACACTCATGTAGTCCCTACCCCTCCCATTGTTTCAACTACCTATGCTCCACAACCACAACACCCAAGTTCTTATTTCCATGGGACTATACCGGCTAGCATTAGCATGTCACATCCGATGTCTGCTATGCCTAGGGCCACCCATATGAACTATGGACCACCACATGGCACAACATCGTACCCAACGTGGAACCCAAGGGCTTTCTATGCGCCAAGCCCAATGCCAATACCTACTCCACATGTAGTCTCTGGAGCACCTTCACCCACGGTGCCTACTCATTTAGGTGACTTGGCAACATTTGCTCAAGCTATTGGTCGATCTATTGCTGAGAATATGCGTAACACATCTGATAGAGATCCTAGAAGTAAGGCGGTACAAATAGCCAAGCTCACACAAAAATTTAGTGGAGACGGGGATGTGAGAAATCATATCGAAGTGTTTGAACAAATATGCGATTCTCTAGGAGAACACAATGACCTACATAAGATCAATGCTTTAAGCCTAACCTTAAGTGGAAAGGCTGGGGATTGGTATAGAACCCTAAGGGTGGAAGAAAAAACGATTTACCCTACTCTTAGGAGACTGTTCTTAAAAGAATACATACGAGAGGGAGTGCTTTGGGGTGTAGCCTCTCAGCTCCAGAAAGCCCAACGAGAGGAAGGAGAGTTGGTGAGAGACTTTATAAGTCGCTTGAAGCATTTGAATTCTCGTTGTAATCCAAATGAGCGCTTCAACAACAACCAATTGCTTGATAGATTCATTAGGGGATTACGACATGAGGATATCTACAATGGCCTAGTCATTAGAGGTATCACCACTTGGGAAGCAGTCACCACCAATGCGATCCAATTGAAGGATAATTTAATAATTCAAGGAGAAAGAGTGTCTGTTGAGCCTATATATATTAGCTCGCAAGCATCAAGGCATCAACCAATGACCCTAAAGCCTATTGCTAAAGACCCAAAGATATCTGAGATGACTTTAGCAGATCTCACCAAGGCTATTCAAGAGAGTCTTAGAGACAATAGTGCTCCGCAAAACAATCATATGTATCCAAGAAGGGAGCAACAATGGTGCTCAGTATGCTATGGACCGCATAGTACCAATGAATGCCCTACTTTTAGAGTAAAATTCAATGGGAATTGCAATGCATGTGGAAGGTATGGTCATCAAGCTAAGGATTGCATAGTATTTAAACGCGCGATGGCCAATAGACCAACCTTAGCATGGACAAACACACCTCGAGTGCCTGCATTGATGCCGGCCCCACCTCTTGAACAAACATCACAACATATGGTCCCTAGGGCCCAAAATATTGTTCAAACAACACCTTTACCACCTCCAGTGCTAGGACCGCAACCACCACATCCGAGAATCACTTTTGTGAATCAAGTGGGTTGTGAGTCATCTATTGCCTGTTTGGAAGGCTGTGAGAAGGATATAGATCCTAATATCGCCTATGGGATGGATGTGCTTGAAGAAACTCCACAATACTACATGGAGGACTATTGGGGACAAGTCAAACCTGTATATCAAGTAGCTGCTCTTGTGGCAAGAGGCCAAAATATCAACTACACTACTAAGAGACCACCTCTTCAATGCTATGAGTGTGGAGGCCCACATCGTGTAGCCGAGTGTCCTATTAGGCTACAAAAGAACACCACACTAATGCAAACCAATCAAGCGAGCACGTCTACAATGCCGATACTCATGTGTAATCGATGTGGCATAGATCATTTGATTGCCCAATGTTCAAATAATCCAAATGCACCGAAGATCAGGCCATTAAACTTGATTGAAGTTACCGAGGAGCCATCACCAAGTACACCCGTGGTACCAGTAAACTCACTCACACAATCGATGCTCCAAAAACAAAATTATATTCTTGAGGAAAGAGACACGGCATCAATTTCCCAATCTCAGAAAAAGAAGAAAACATGAACAAAGAGATCGCAAAAAGGAGCGAAGTTATATGAACGACGCTGAAGAAGATTCTGATTTAGGTGAAACCATGGAGACCAAAACGACCACTAACATAGAAACCAACAAGGAAGATCTTCATGAGCCACAATGGCCAGGATCCAAAAAGAAGATAGGAACTTACCCAAACCCTACAGAGGAGATTGAGCGAGTCAAGCAATTAAGGAGTTTGGTAGAAGATACCCAAAGGGATCTAGAACCAACACCTAGGAAGATCTAGATTACAGACACAGTGTTCCCGACGCAACAACAACCTCACCAAGTCCATAGACCCTTGGACATACCTAGTGTCATCCAAGAAGAAAGTGACTTAAAGTCATGGGAAAGTGGGCGTACTCACTTCTTGATGGAAAGAATGTTTACAGAGGGACTACCTGATCCAATCGAAGAAATGGAGATCCCATCTTCCCCACGTCAAGGGACTCAAGGCCAAAAGGTACCGTTAAACATTGCCAAATTGATGGATTTCATTTTTTCAGAAGTTAGAACCACCATCATGTCCAAACTATATAAAGACCCCGAGCTAGTCTCAGCTCTTCGAGCCTTCCTCAAGGGAGAACTGAAGTTTGGGCTACCACAATTTGCACAGATGGATGGAGCTGGGGAGATGGCAATAGAGGAGGAATACATAGATCCACAACCCAACCTAGATGAGAACCTTGTTATAGAAATACCTGTTAACAAGTTGGGACAATAGTTTGAGCATGATGAATCGAATACGATTATACCAATCACTACTTAGGGATTAACTGTGAAGGTAATCCTTGATGGTGGCGTTGGGGTTAGCATTGTGACTAAAAATTGGTGGGAAACTATGGGAAGACCTCACCTTGCAACCACAACCATAGTAGTGAAGATGGCCAATGGGTCTATTGTTAAACCTATTGGGATGTTAGAATATCTCAAGATCAAGGTCTTTGGACATAAAATAAGGATTACCTTCATTGTTATGGATTTCTCCAAACACACTATGGCATCGGAGATGATCTTAGGACATCCTTTCATGAGGGAAGTAAAAATGGTGCATGACTGGTCTAAAAACCATGTCTACTTGCAGTTCCAAGATTCTGTCATTCGAGTGGATCTTGTGACGGGTCGAGCACATCCTCTAGGAAACAAGTTTATAATTGATCATAGATCTGACACCACAGTTCGCTCGGCCCCATTGCAGTATTGTTACACGTGTAAAGCGGACACTGATGTTCGGGAAGATTCTCCTTATATGGATGTACTACCTGGGATGACTGAGTCGGACAATGTGGATTGGGTCCACCTAGCAGCAACCATAGACACTTGGGGAAACAGGGAAACAACCTGGGTAACACCTGAGGGGGATGAAATGCCACCACTCGTACCCTTAAATATGCTACAAGCAATGCATATAGCTTCTGGAAAGACTCATCCTAATATAACGAAGAAAACATACAAGTGGGTCCCTAAAGTCTTTAGCAACCATGGCTAGTGCAAAAAAATAGAAGCCTTGTAAGAAACGTTCCACTTGCTCCAAGAAATATAAGAAAACATGGCGCTGGATTCCTAAACAACTATTGGAAGCCCAAGGCTACTACCAAGGAAATGATCAAATCTGGGTGCCAAAACGTAGATTGTGTTCTTACGTGTCACCTAACCCATGTGAGCCCAATCCCGTAGCTCCAAAACAAATCAACAATCGCGGAAAGAAAAAAATCATAGAATGCTACACACTCGTTCTAGAGCTAGTTTGGGTACCGAAGAAAGAACAATTTGTTCCACCTAGCTCACGAAGGGGGGAGTCCCATGAAGCTTCTAGCTCCTCATGTAATGCATCCATAGAGGTAAAAGCTTCTCCACAGTCTCCACCTACAATAGTGGACGTTCATAAAGCTACAAAGAAATCCACACCTCCCAGTGTTCAAGAATCACCTGAAGAACCACTTCAAGTTCGATCCTGGGAGAGTACCTTACCACCCTTGCAACTCGACGAGGCACCTAAGGTAATAGGAAACTATTGGAAAAAATCCCCACCTATTACCAACCGGAACAATTGGTTTCAAAGGGTGACAAGCTCATTTCAAACGGTATGATCTACCCAAGGAAGGGGGGAGTGTTTGTTGACGTCCATCATTCACTTGCTTCCCTCTCAACCTTTTTCCCTGACCTCTTAATCTCCAATCTTAGGGAATGTATATACATAGCCTTATACTCATTAAAAAAAAAAAAGAAAAAAAAGAGCAAGAGCAATTAGCAAATGAGTTTGCACAATTAAAGTCAAAACATTGACTCAGACCTACACATTCGCATCCGGTACACTGAAACAGAAACCTATGCCATAAAACACCTTTGATCCTCATCACTCGAGTGATGGAGGGTAGGTAGAATTAGTATGATAGGAGTGTTTCTGTTTTAGAGTTGAGTAATTAGAAAAGTTTTTTCTTCCCACTGATGTGCCTCCTAGAGGTATTCTTTGTGTTTCTTAGTGTGTACAGGAACGTGTTGCTTTTGTTAGGATTTAGACCTTCATGGGATCTTTCTCTCATTCACACTTCAAATCAAGCGCGACCATCGACACAAGCAGGTGTTTCTTGTCCATTAGCATTGCCCCTTATCTTTTTGCATCCATGTTTGTCTACTTTGATTGTGATTGGTAGCATAATATTCAACGCATTTGCTTAGTACCAAACATTAAATTCAATGTAATTTTTTGTCATAATCACTTGTCTAGATTTAAAAATCAAGCAGTCCGACTAAGCTAGTTTGACCAAGTTAGGTGTTATAGATCTTCTCTTAATACCATGGGGAATGCCTTCCTAATAATCAATGGTTACTTATGTTCTTAATCCGATTTAGGCAGCATTGTGTGAAATGTACTAGGGCTTTCTAGTGGGCTTGACCCTATTGACCTTTAGCTTAAGTATTATAAAGGGAGTTTATTTGTGTGATGAGCCTGGGGAGGTGTATCAGTGTTATATGACCCCCCAAAGTTACAAAATTAAAATGCTGAAAATGAACAAACAAAAAATCAAAGTGCCACAATGTAAAATCTTAAGCTGGAAGAGAAATCTCAGCTTGATTTGGTACTTCACTCACATGTATCGCCTATGGTACTAGAGCCCTAGAGGTTCCCAGTGTGGGCGCTTTTCCTTGAAAAGCAAAAAACCCAAGGCATACAAAATAAGCACACACATAATAATTGAATCACTCTGAAAAGACTTTGGGGGGTCACAGAAAAAATAATGAGTCAGGCGATGATTTCATGAGAAATTCTTTTTATCGTAGCTTAACTACAAGGTCTTCTAGGTATAGCCTCTAGTCAGTCCTCGAACATGAAATACTTGGCTCTCGCGATTAAACAACTTAATTGACCAGAGAAAATTAAGAAGTTTACCCATGGTATTAATAGTCGATCTTTAGTGCCTTTCGACCGTTAAATTAGCGACCCCATACTTGTTTAATTTTTTACCTTTACATCTGTTTATGCATTTGATTATATTGCAATTTAATTTTTATTGGCTGACAAATTGTTTAAAATTCTATTACCAATCAATTTGTCTGCCTAAAACTGCATTTGATTATATTGCAATTTAATTTTTATTGGCTGACAAATTGTTTAAAATTCTGTTACCAATCAATTTGTCTGCTTAAAACTGCATATGCTTTTTAATCGCTTATGAGAATGCAATTACTGTGCCAATGTTGTTTGATTTTGCAGTGAGACTGAAGAAGGCTAAGGACATTCATCTCAAATGTTGTTCTACCTCGACGGACGAGCTTCAATTCAATAGCTTCCGAGGATGGAATCTACATCAAGAAGGGGGGCATGTTAACCCTCACGGCTCACGGACACCCTATCACCTACGGCGGACATTGTATTATTTATTTGGTAGAGTCAGGTACTGGGCTTATGGGTCCAATAGGAAAAGGGTAAGAGTGATCACCGATGAGAGGCGCACTCTAAGGGGAACATTCAAGGGATTAGTTGGCTAAGCATGGGCGCCCAAGTGTGAATGGGGCGAGCTCATATAAAAGTCAACTAAACCTAAAATTCACTCATTCTCTCATTTGTGCAATAGAAGAGTGCTCTTGCTCCATCTCCATCTCCATCTTCTTCTTCTTCACCTCCTTGTGTGTGTGTGTGTATGTGTGTGTGTGTGTGTGTGTGTGTGTGTGTGTGAGAGAGAGAGAGAGAGAGAGATAGAGAGAGAGAGAGTGTGTGGGCGATCGAGCATTACGAAGGCACGGCGGCGGCGAGGCAGTTGAGCGCGGCGAAGCGGCGGCTCCTTCTTCTTCGTGGCAAGGAATCCTCCATGAAGCAAGCGTAGAGCGGTGAGTAACACACCATCGCCTTCTTTGAGCTTACTAGTTTAGGCTTGTTGTGTGCTTGGAGCCATTTGTGGCTCGTACACGTGCGACATACGCGCACAATCCTTTGGCAGGTCTCTTGCCTTCATTGCTTTTATTGTTGCTTTCAACTGCTTCATGGTCTTTGACTTCGTATCCTCCCCTCGAACGAGTGCTTCTGTCCCCCTTTTTGTTGTGCAATCAGGCTTTATTCCATGTGTCATAATGACATGCAACAATATGCTAAATATCCTATGAAAAGGTTTATGAAAAAATTAATGCTCTCTTCCATCTTGGTCATACTCTGAGAGCCCAAGCATGCGGTGTTTCTTATACACTTTGTCACAAAATCTTCACACATGGAGAGATTTTAGCAATTTGGAGACTCTCCAATGCCAATGTCTATCCCATTACAAAAGCACAGAATGTCATCCATGTAGACAAATACAGTTACATACATTGCAAGAAGTTGTTGTGCTTGGTTGCAAGATTTCAATTTTAATGTCTTCTTAATAAAACTCTCTGAATGTGAAGTACCTCTTCACTCGAGGTGAAGTCACCCTTCACAGCCTTGAGTTCTTCTTTGATGATTGGAATCTACCCTTGGGCCGAAGATCCCATGTTGCTTCAGGTTTTGAAACAACCAAATAAAAGCTTTTTGAAGTTCTTCGGACAAGAATTGTTGAGATCAAAGCCTTTTGAAGTTCTTCGGACAAGAATTGTTGAGATCAAAGCCTTAGGTTGCTTTATCTCTTCCACTCGGAGTTCTTTGTGTGAGCTATGGGAATAGCTCCTTTTATGATGGTGCTTAAGGCTTATCTGCAGGTGGAAACAACTTCAAGCTTAGCCCTGTGGGACTGGCTGCCTGAAGGTATCGGAGGCTTGAGGCAGCAAGCTCGTGGGAGAGGTTGCTTGATTGGGCTCTTGAGTCAACGCGGGAAGGGGGGCCTTAAGAGCAATGGCACGGGATCCGGTGCTAATGCAAGGCGGGCATGGCCAGGCAGCAGGGTAGTTTTCCAGGCAGGCGCAGTCAAGCAAGCTTCGGGCAGCAGGCAGCGCCGAAGAAAAACACTTCGCGCGGGAATGCTCTCCAACGGACCCGCCTTGCTCAAAAACCGGTTTGGATTGTATTTTCGGATCCGCCCAGCTTGCCCAAATCAAGTAATCCAATTTGAGCCTCGGACCCCACAAGCCAAAGTCCCTTTTTGTGGTGCACTAGGCAACAAAGCCCACGTGATTGCTTGTGATGGAGCTCCTAAAAATAGATTGTTAAATTCGATAGTAGCAGACTTCCACACACACACACACCTAAATACAAGCAACTTTGAGGGTAGGTTTAATGGAGTTCTTGGGATCGGATTGCAGAGCTTGAAGGCTCTATGGAAAGCTTGAAATGAGCACTTCGGGATGAGGTCAATGTTGTTAGGTGATTGCAAAGGTGGAGAGATTAATTGGAGGTGCAAACTAGGACACAAAAATGACTAGAGTATGCAAAAATTGGATACTAATCTTCTCCCTAATCAAGCCTATCTAGCCGTGGAGGGTAGTGACCTCTTGGTAGTGCCAACGACATGCCCACCCATAACTAGATTAGTGCTTAATTAGTGAGATGCAACTAGTTATGAAAATGTTAATGGACCGTAGCAATGAAATGCTAATCGATCTAATGGAGATGCTAATAATTAACACACACTAATGCATAATGATAATCCTAGCTAGCACACCATGGCTCTGATACCAAATGTTAGGAATTGGATCGTGCTAGCTAGGGTGGATGAAAGAGATACATAGTGTCAATGTGTGAGTGTGTGTGTAAGCAAGATTATCACTCAAGTGAATAAGGTTCCAAGATAGAATTAGCTTGGACTCATAAACACAATCTTGAGTATTGACTTAGCTTAGCACAGGCTCACCATAGACAAGCATGTAGTGCAAAATGAAGTTGTTGTTTATTCATTCATGAAATGAGCTTTAAGTAGCTCTACAGTCTTGCTCTACATCATGTGGGATAAATCCACTCTCCTCTCCTTGACTCACACTTTACAGAGGTCACCGTCTTCTCCTTCGTCTTCACCTTCCTTCTCTTCCCATGAAAGCTATGGCTATTCTCTTAGAGAATACAAGTGACAAAACATCGCAAATCTTACCCTGCATGACCAAGGTCACAAAAGCTCAAGAAGTTCAAAGAGGGAGGAAAGAGTATCTATTTTCTCACCTATGATGGCACCTTTGCTGCTACCAACAAAGTATCGGCCTTCATCCAACAATTTGATGTGGCCTTTGGAGACGAGGGCTTCATAGAGTCCTCCAAGATACACCATGTAGCTATGCACTTCTAGAAATTGTCTTGTAAATGGTGGGCTAGCCTTCGTGGCAATAGTGAAGCCCCAAAGACATGGAAAACTCTACGAGTTTCCATCATGAAACAATTGCTTGCCAGTGATGCAAAGGATAAATCGCTTAATGAGTGGAGGGGTTTGAAACTTCTCTCCCTGAGCCTATCCACAAATACGTGGACAAGTTTTGGATTTTACATCCCAAGGCTACTGTCTCCCAAAAGATAGACTTTGTCGAGAAAAAGCAGCAATTCTATACGGGATTACCTGAAGAGATGGCTGAGTATGTCAACTCCCAATGGCCTATAACCAAAGTAATCCACCACACTATGGTTGCTTTGTGCATCAATTTCCAACAAGGGGCTGATGGAATGTCAAGCCCATGGAAATCAAAGACAAAAGTGATGCAAAGGGGAAAACCAATGCCCAAAATTCTTCCCAAGGCAATTCCAACAACAACAACAATTTGTCCAAGGAGAAGGGAGTTTACAAAGGTAAAAGCAAATTCTATCCTAAAGAGCTTAAAGCTTTTTTCAAGGACCACAAATGTTTTAAGTGTGGGGATCAAGGACATGGCTATTGTTCTTGCCCCAAGAGAAATGACCGCATTGAGACTCTTAGAGCTTCCACTATCAAAGCTCCAAAAGAGTATGCTCATTGCAATGGATCACCTCTCTCCTATGCTTGGGGAAAGGTAAGGGAGCATGATGCCTTCATCTTGTTCAACCCTGGATCCACTCACAGTTTCATATCAATGGAGTTTGCCACCAAGTTGGGCATTCAAGCTTTTGAGTTGGGAGATATTGTAACGGCTGACACAACTTTCAAGGGACAACAAGCCTCTGTTACTCCCTTAATTGGGAAATTGAGACTTCATGTATAAAGATGCCTCAACAAAGAAGACTCTTTCATCTCTCCTCTCCAACATGAGGATGCTATCCTAGGGCACCATGGTTCAACCACATGGCTACCAACATGAAGTTCCCTAAAGGAGAATCTACTTCACCTACAGGGAAAAGAGCATGTACATAGATGCTAGTGAGTCTGGTCGTACTATACCACTTGTAAATCCTCCTTCTTTTGATAAATCAATGAAAAGCTCATTTTTTGCGTACATGATTTTTGTCAAAGAGTCCCTAAAAGGTCCTAATGTTTCATCAAGTGTAAATGGTAGGAATCAAGAAGAGTTAGACTTGTCTAATTTTCTAAAAGGATTCCAAGATGTGTTCATCGAATTGAGCTCCTACTAGGAAGCTCACCGCCTAATAAGCCTTCTTATCGAGTTTCCCAAGCTCAACAGGAGGAGATCATGAGGCAAGTAGAAGAATTGGTAGACAAAGGGATGGTGAGGCCTAGCTCCTCTCCCTTTTGTTCTCCAGTCCTTTTAGTACAAAAGAAAGATGGTACATACCGCATGTGTGTAGACTATCGAGCACTAAACCATATCACTATCAAAAATAGATTTATCGTGCCTTGGATAGAAGATCTATTGGATAAGCTACAAGGCTCTACCTACTTCAGTAGGATTTACCTTAAAAGTGGTTATCATCAAATAAGGATAGTGGATGAAGATATCTTAAAAACCACATTTCGTACAATGTTTGGTCTTTATGAATATCTAGTCATGCCTTTTGGCTTGACTATTGCACTGACCATGTTCAATCATTTAGTGGAGAAAATCTTTAGACCCTACCACAAATTCATAGGAGTGTTCTTTGATGATATCATCATCTACTCCAAGTCCTTGGAGGAACATAAGCAACATCTCCAAGTCCTTGGAGGAACACAAGCAACATCTCCAAGTGATTTTTCAATCATTGAGGGAGAACGAGCTTTTTCAGAATCGAAAGAAAAGTAAATTTTTTCTTCAAGAGATTCAATACTTGATCCATCAAAGTTGGAGGTAATAAAAGATGGCCTAATCCAAGAAATTTACATGAACTAAGAAGCTTTATTGGTATGTATGGATACAGGAAATGCTTCATAGCAAAATTCTCTCAAATAGCAGGACCATTACATGACTTAACAAAGAAGAACATTAAGTATTCATGGACTACTAAGGAGTGCTTTTGACAAGCTCAAAGAGAAGCTTACCTCTCAACCAGTCCTTATGCTTCCAAATCTCTCAAAGCCATTTGAGGCCCAATGTGATGCTTGTTGTGATTACCTTGGAGCAGTCTTGCTTTAAGAAGGGTATGCCATAGCATATGAGAGCTGAAGGCTCAATACTGTGAACGGGGATTAGGCATTATGAGAAAGAGATTTTAGTTGTTCTACATATCCTAGACACATGGAAGCACTATCTATTGGGGACTCCATTTATTCTACGAACTGACCACCAAAGTCTCAAGTACATCATGACGCAAACCAAGCTTTTCAACAAACAAATAAGGTGGGAAATTATTTTTTCGCAATTTTATTTTCATATTGCTCACATAGCTAGTAAGCACAATCAAGTGGCCGATGCACTTTCACGACGAAAAAAAGTTAATGCGGTGTCTATAGCAACTCACAATGATCTATCTTCTCTGATAGATGAGTATGCTACTAGCCCTGACTTTAAAGACATAATATCAGCCTTTGCTTTGGGGAAGAAAGAAGAACCATTCACCTTGCAGGATGGTTATCTTCTCCTTGGCAATAGGCTATGTGTTACCCACTCCCTTCGTGGGAGAAAGTCATGTATGAATCCCATGCTCCTCCCTATGCGAGGCATAGAGGCATTCAAGCTACTCTCCAAGGAGTAGAGACATACTTCTATTGGCCTACAATGAAACTAGACATACAAGAGTATGTTTCAAAATTTGTGGTATGCCAAAAGACTAAGTATGATAGAGGGAAGCAACTTGGATTACTCCAACCATTTCCAATCCCTAATTCACCATGGGAGAGTACATGAATTTTATCTTTAGATTACCCAAGTCTATCCATGGGAATATGGGAATATGGACAATAGTTGACAGGTTTAGCAAGCAAGCACACTTTACTCCTGTCAAAAAGACTATTAAGACACACCAAATGGCAACTCTCTTCATATCCCATAATTTCAAAGACCATGGATTGCCAACATCCATTGTACCAGATGGAGATCCTACAATGACCAGTAATTTTTGGAAAGGTCTCTTTGAAAATCTAGGGTACAAGATTCAATTTTTCTTCACCCTATCACCCACAAACGGATGGCCAAAGCGACATAGCCAATCTTAGATCCTTGATCTACTAAAGACCTATGTTACAGAAGTAGATCAACACTCACAATGGGAGAAGTACTTACCCCTATTGTAGAGTATGCGTACAATAATATTGTCCATACTTCTAGGAAAAAACACCTTCTGAAATCATTGAGGGAAGACCTAAAAGTTCCTTTTTACTTAAAGTAGGTGGGAAGATCTTCCTTGTCGATAAGTATAGCCGTGACCTACACGAATCTTTTCAAAAGATTAAGGAGGCTATATCCATCTCTCAAAAAAGGCAAAAAGCTGTTGCTGACAAGCACAAAAGGGCCTTAACATTCAAAGAAAATGATTGGGTCTTACTTAAGTTTCCCAAGGCTTGATTGAGGCAAACAACAGGCAAAAATCCTACGGGCCATCAAAAGTATTATGCTAAACTAACAAAAATATACTATGGTCCTTTTAAAAATTTTAAGTCAACCAATGAGATGGCTTATCAACTAAATTTTCCCTACCATTGTCTCATACACAATGCTTCTCATGTGATCTCAATCAAGCCCTACAAAGGAGATCCACCAAGTGAACCAATTACTGAAGACCCTTTCGACATCAAAGATCAAGAAGAGGTGCTACAACCCGAAGCTATCCTTTGGCATGAAGACAACGTACTACAACATGGTAAGATTATTCAACAGTATCTTATTAAGTTCAAAAATTATCCTTTTGAAGATGCTAGATGGATGCAAGAACTACAGCTTAAGGATAGTATGAACCTTGTCAATGCTTACAATGCTCCATTAGAGTAAGCAAATGTACATATTTCTTTTAAATGATCAATGTTTTTGTCTTATAAGACTAGTTCTCTTTTTATTGTGCAAAAATTTAAATACTAAGCATGCTTTCAATCATGTTTGTGATGACAACGTCTCCCAAAAGCATAATTTGTCACTCTACTTGGGAGAATGAAATAAACTAAAGAGTAGACATGCTTGCGGCAGATGTGTGTTGGACGGGAGCGACTCACACACCCATGAAGTGCATGCAAACACTACCTAGATCAACATAATGTCAATCAAGGACACAGATGACATGATCGACACACGGAGGAAATCTCTCTAGCTTGTCAGGCTGAGACCATCCTACACATACAACACTCTGGAAGGCCAACTAAACCACAATCAAGAACCTCACTGCTCTCAACTACACCACCTAGCCGCATACACACATACGGAAGGTAACTCGCCTAATCATGCCAGATTCGTACGAAACTTAAGGAACACCATCCCCTCACTAGGATACACCTGTCCCCAAGCTTCTACACTCAAAACCCTAACTCTAAATCCGTCTGTGGAAAACGCATAGGATGACAGAGATGAATTTTGAAAGTGCCCGAAACTGAAATTTATGAGTACCTATGCGTAGCTTATGTCGCCACGATTCTATAGACTACTAGCACGCAGAAAACAGACATCGTTTGATACACTTACAGCCACAAATAGCTCGTAGATGCATCGGCGTGTGCGCTTCGTCTCGCGTGGAATGCTTGGCGTCGTCTCATAGCTCTCCTCGAGCCTACAGCAATGGTGCAGTCGAATCTCCAATGTGTTGAGCGAGCCGGGCGTAGTGAGAGGATGAAGCTCACGCTCACTCTCTTTCTCTCTCACACACAGTAGACGGCAGCGCTCAAACTTTGATTATGATTAAAGTCTTCTTTACAAAATGACCTAGGTACCTTATATACTAAGGCTACCTTAGGTTTAACCAAAAATGGGGTTGAAAGGGTCAAATGGCTTTGTATTTACAATCTGGAAGTGACATTGCACCCTGGCTTTTGAAACTAGAATAACTACTCATTACAAATGACGTTTATAGCCATAATCCGCAGCATTTCATAACTCGCAAAAGATAAGACTTTGGTACGAAACTTGAGTTATGTTGTGTTGTTGACCCCGCGGTCAACATTCCCCCCTTCCGCGTTCATGTCGTCCCCGACATGACCTGATTGTCGATGGCGATGTGGTCTTTGCTGTCGTTTTGGCTTCATCTGTTGCACTGCTTGTAACTTTGTCGAACCACAATAAGAACTATGATCCATTAGAGCGGGCATATATCATGACTTCTTTGTTCCTGTGCAATCATGTTGTTAGTGTTGTCTGCAGCTTTGTCATTGTAGGCCATTCTTCAACTCGCCATTGAGGAGAAGTATGCTATGATCTGAAATTGGTACTCCAATTCATTTGTCAATTGATTTGAGTAGCATTTCCTTATTGTTGATGTAGGGAATATGTACAAGAGGGGGGGAGATATGTGTCTTTAGATTAGGGTCTCAAAACCTGGATGACCAAAGGGAAAAAACCCGATGGGAAAAAATGCCTTTGGTATACGCTCTTATTGGAGTTGGGCAGTTGAACGTGAAGTACATGTTCATGAAAGGTGAGTGCTTGGGTGAAACACGGAAAGAGTGCTTGATGCAAGTGCCAATTATGGGACACTCTATATGCATATGAGAAATTTGTCAACAAAAGCATGCAATGTGAAAGAAGGAGTTGATGGGTGTTTCGAGGAATAAATGTAGCACATGTGACATCAAAAGATGTCTCAATAGCTTCCACCTTTCCAAGAAGGGTTTTCTATGTAGAAGTTTCTCCACTCGTATCTCACTGTGCTCAGTATGTGAGTGTCTTTTGGACCTTCTTCTTCACTTCACCAAACTTAAGTACTTAGACTTCGACTCTTTTGCTCACCTATACCAGCATGAGCGACACAACGTAAATATGCTCAACTCTTCCAGCTTGAGCAGTACCTAGAATAGCTAAGATGCTTAGACCACAGAAAATATTACTTGAAGCTTTGGGACTAACACCTCACTCATTTTGTGGCTTAGCTACTTGACTCTGACTTGTATGACTTGTCGGTTGCCTTTTGACACTGCTTTGTGACAAGTTCTTCAGCTATTGTAGTGGCTACTGAGACATACTTCGTGAAGTTTCATCGTTTTCCTATACCTTCTTCTCTTTGTAGTGCTCAGGCCTCTCGTCAGTCTTTTCTTCATGTGGATTATGGATTTTTTTATTTTTTCTTAATAATAAACAAAGAAAATCTTAAAACAACTCAACAAAATAAAAATCATTCAAATAGAAATCTAAATGCTATGTACACTATACACATGTCCCTAGGGGCTCATATATGGATTTTGTCCCCATACTCCTCTGTAACACTACTATGAGGGCATATACTCTAAATTTTGTCAAAAAATTATCACAATAAAACACAAAAATTCAATGCATCTCACAAAACATTGCCCTCTAATAGTCATAATGTTAGGTCTGCATTCAGAATGCCTCCCCCCTTCCTATTTGGAGTCATCCTTTACGACAAGGTATCGCAAAGGGTATGTGTTGTGCTTGGGCAATTAAAAGTTGTGCCTATGCAGGCCTTGTAATGTAGCCCTATTATGCATACACAGTCAATGCATGGAAAAGATTTATGTTGTGCAAGACGTGGGTATAAGCAATTTTCTTATTGGCATTTGTTGGCGAGGCTTCCTATTCTAAGCAATGTAATGGTCTTTGAAGCTCCTGTATCGTTGCTTGATTGAAGCAACTTGCTCTCTTCTAATTGTACTGTAATCGTAGGAAGAATTGTAAGAATTCAAGCGGTGATGCACTGACAGCAGTTTTGTTGATCTTCTTTGGGACCCATTTCTTTGCGATGATTGGCTATTTTGTTGCTGACGCTCGTTTGGGAACCCATACTTGCCCGTGCTTCGTTTGTGTTTGAAGAGACTTCTTTGGGATCCACCTTTTTGTTGTGTGAGTCAACAGTGGTCTTTGCTTCAGCCCTTGTACGCTTGGTTGGTGACGGGATTCAGGCTTTGAAAGTTGATACTATGGTTGTTTTGGAATCCAAATGAATTCATGACTTTTTTGTGCTTGAATCAACTTCTTTGGAGCCTAAACTTGAGTTGTGAAAGCTTGAGACTTTGTGATATTCTTACCCGTTCGTGCACGCTTTCCTTGTTTTTGTTTTGGTGTTGGATCTTGTGATTTGTCATTAGAGATCTTTGTCTTCTTGATTCATATCTGTTTTTGGCCGATCTAGCTTTTTGGTATCCAGATTTGTCGAGCTTTTTGGCTTTGACTTGCTGTCCTGTTCTTTTGACCTATCATGGTTTTTGCTGAAGGGGTTGGTGATAGCAATGGTCTGAGTTGATGATAGGGGATGGTGTAAGATTCATCACTATCGCTACAATCCTCAACAAGGTTGACTTCTTGTACTTTCCCTTGATTTTTTGGCTGGTAGTGGAAAGTTACTGTCTATGTGGTCGTGGGTGGTAGTTTCTTGGAAGACTTTTCTAGCCCATTGATTAGAGCATTGTTAGCTCGTTGCTCTGGTCGTATTCCTCCCAGCTGAGTCTTTGCATCCTTATTAGGAGCCATGTATGAGGATGCTTGTGGTGGCTGTGTCTTCACCGAGGACTTTGGAATCCACTTTTGATGCACTTTATTCATGTAACGATGACATTGATTCCCGGGTCGTTGATCTTTTGGAAGCTCGAAGTGTTCTACAGAGTCATAGAACTCGTCGTCTTCTTCATCTTTTGATTCTCCACATTTCTTTGTTTGCTCCTTATGTCGAGAGCTTGTTGATGTTTGGTTCTCTTCGTTTTCCTGGATTACACTCACTGAAAAATAAGGAACGACATCATAGCCATTTTCATCACAAAACTTTGTTGTGGGAGCATCCTCCACGGCGCACACGTCCAGAGTAGCCAAGATGTGTTCCCATCCAAAAGGCTCTAACTCTTCTTCAGGAAATGGTTCTGGGATATAGTCCATATCCCCTATAACCCGCTCTAGGATACATTCCTCATGTTTCAAGCTGCCACATTGTGAAGCTCCACACATCCACAGTTCTTTAGGCTTACCCAACCAATATGGAGGTTCTGATCCTGCAACTGTGGCGGAATCAAACTCCTCAACCGGTGTTCTCGTCACATCCCTATAGCTACGGTCCCTCAAGTTTACCTTTGTTATGGTTTCCATATGTCTCAGGTATATATGGTCATAACCCCAATCTTGGACCATTTTCAATTGTCGCATGAATGGTCTTCCCAGAATGATGTCATAGTTGTTCTTCTTGCCAAAGTCAACAACAGCAAAAGTGTGTTCATATTCAATGCCACAAGAAGTAACAAGTACTTTTTCT
The DNA here is from genome assembly GCF_014529385.1 of Adiantum capillus-veneris. Lineage (NCBI taxonomy): Eukaryota > Viridiplantae > Streptophyta > Polypodiopsida > Polypodiales > Pteridaceae > Adiantum > Adiantum capillus-veneris. The sequence goes on along the minus strand of NC_140931.1, from coordinate 22,976,546 downwards.
AGCAGTCCTATGGGCTTTTCCTTGTGTCCGTCTGCAAGCTGCACGGTCATTCGTGTGGATATCAAGGCAGGTTGTCCCCATTTTTTCCAAACCTCTTTGGTTGCAATGGCCACACTAGCTCCACTGTCAAGGATTGCCATGGTTTTTACATTATTGAATTCCACAGGAAGGGTGGTGTTTCCATCTTCTCCCTCGTAATACTCGCCTACCTTGTTTAATGGCACTGGCCTAGTATTTAGTTGAGGCATTTCAAGCTCTTTGATGCCTTCCTCGATTTGAGTCATTGGGGTTTTTACGCCAAATTTCTCTAGATATTTACCCACATTAGCCCACATGTTTGGTCTTATTCTGAGCAACTCGGCTAACATTATTGTACATGACTGGGGTCGATAGAATATCTATTAGCCCCTTTGAATCGATGGCCTTTTTGGGAGTCAGTCTCTGTGATGGGACTGCAACCACATCTGACTTGGTCTCGTACTCTCCCATGTAGGACGGTAGTGTTCTCAGCGAATGGGGTTGACTATCCATAGATTGTACAGATCCTTTGTCGCCCCAACACGATTGCATGTCTAGATTCATTTGAGATCCAGTCTCAAATTCCTCTAGTGGTGGTAGAAACACTCCTCGTTCATCACCAGTCTTGTCTACTCGTCTTCTTAGGTCATCGGCTTCATTGGCCTCTCTGACTTGTTTCCACAATTCGTCAAGACCATCTATCTCTTTACAATCCTCAGGTATAGCTTGGTGAAATCCCTCGGAAGAGTTATCCGTGGTATTCAGTACTATCCTTCATTCTAATGCTGGGTCTTTGAGGTTTGGTATGTGCTCATGACTAGAATCTGGCTCTTTTAGTTCCTGGTTTGGTGGGATTACTTGTGTATGCATTACACGGATCACATCCTCAGGTTTTGCGACTGGTGGTTCTAGTAAAGCTTGGGCTTTTGAATCATTTTCTGCCACATTTCAAACCTTTGCTTTTCTAGTTCCGTATAGGGATATGTCATCCACCTGTGTTCTTGGGTTTGGTTGTTTTTGAGCCTTGCATCATAGGCTTTCAAGTGGGCATCTAATGTCTCATTAACCTTCTCTGCCAACACAGATCCTCCTGAACTAGCACTTCTCGGTTTCTCATCCATGGATGGTTCTTCTAGAGGTTTAATCGTCTGTGTAAGAGAAGGTGCCTCCTTTTCCTCATGTTGTTTTATCTTCTCCTCATCTTCGGTAAGCTTCTTAGCTAGGGATTTTTGCTCTCGTTCCCTACGTGCTTTTATCCTACTCTTTCTAGCTTTCCAACTATTTTGTTTGCTCTTGGTTTTCTGACTAGGTGCGTCTGTCTTTGGTCCATCATCTGTCTTTGGACTCATGTCACTTTCGTGTTCTTTGTCTCTGGATTCTCATCAGCTTTCTTTTGAGCTTGTGCTCTCGTAACCACTTGAACTGGTACGACATTTTCATTTTCTGAGCTACTAGGTATCTGGACAATCCCTGATACATTTGTCGTGCTTTTCCTGATTTGGTTTGGGTTTTTCAGGAAATCGGGGATCAAGTGAGTGATGCCACACTCAAGACAATAGGCATTTACTTCAATTATCTCCGTATGAGGACATTGTTTGACCAAAAGGTTGCCACGACTCTTGTGACAATCTGTCTCTGGTTGAGGAGATTCTTTTAGCATTTTCTCTTGGCTATGAGCAAGCTTTGACCTAGATAAGTCGTTATTTGCAATGAATCGCAATGTCCTTTCGTCCATTTCATACCTTCTTTCTTTCGATTGAAACCCAGAAGGGGGAGGTTGTACCGGCCTCACCACTCCATGTGTTTCTCTCACATTTTGTTGCTCCGAAGGGTAGTACCCACTTTGGTTGCTATACCACATTGTAGCTGGTACTAGCGTTGGTTTATTTGATGCTTCCATCATTGGCATGTATCTCATGTCTATTGGCATTCTAGCACCTGGCAGCAGAGGTTGTTGTCCTAAGACAAGCTGTGGCCTTAATACTACTACTGGTCTTGGCGCATTCCCCGTAATGTATCTAGGTGGAGTAGGTGCTTCTGGAACAGGTTGTACATACCTCTCCCTAGCATTTTCCATGCTATAATAGCACTCTTCCCCCGTATGGTTTGTCCATTTTCTCTCAATTTCACACCACTTCGGCTCTCCCGAATCAGACCTTACAAGAGGAATCAACCTCTTGACCAAGTCGTCGATAAGCTTTTCGTGATCAATAGGTGCCGTTGGCTTGGCAATGGACTCACTTATCTGTGAAACGCTGTGCTGAGAGGATGTGTCATCTCCTTGACTCTTTAAGTCCTTTTCTTTGTATCCCTCACAGTTATCCACTAGATAAAGAGCTTCTTTGATCAACTCGTTTAGCGTCATCCTCCTTATCATATGCAGATCCTTCTGAAGGCCCTCATCTCTCATTCCCTGGATAAAGATCAGCATCAATCGTGCTTGCGTAGATAATTCTGCTCTCGGACAGAGCTTAACATATCTCTTGAGCCGTAATGATGCTTTGCGTACTGATTCATTCTCTTTCTGTTTGAATCTATGGATTTGCGAGATGTGAGCAATGCCTTTTGGCGATAATTCTTCAATAAACTCCTCAAACAGCTCATCTAGGGTCTCAAAATCCCATTTTTCCACCGAGTCAAACCATGTAGCTGCATCATCTTCTAGAGTCAATCCAAATCCCGCAAACTGTGTCGCAAAATCTGAAACTTCCTCTGCTCTAATCACTCTTTTAAAAGCCGCTACGTGATCTATCGGATCTTTATCTCCGGAGTATTTTCTGTTTACCCATTTCTGGAGTTGGGATGGTCTAACTCGTCGATTGTCTACAAGTCTAACTCGAGACTCTCCCAATCCTTCTCTCGTTATCGCTGTTGAAGGGAATCCTGGTGGCTCTCTTCTTGGAATTCCTATAGGAATTCTCGTGTTTGGTGGAGGCATTTGTGGTCCTTCATTGACCAAATATCCACCTCTTTCTAGAACAGTCTGTGGATTTGTGCTTTCTACAACTCTGTATTCTCGTCCATACTTGTCAACAACTATAGATCTCCATTGATAGTCGACTCCGTATGTGTAGACATATAAGAGCTTGTAATCTGTTATCTCTTCTAGGTATGGATCTGAGCACCTATAAAGACTGACCTCATTGTTGTTAATGTATCTATATAGTCCTTCACTCTCATGACCAATCATCCAAACTCTCTCAACAAGATGGGTCTTTATCAATTGCAAGTTTGGAAGATCCATTGTGGGAGGATATTCCTCTATCATCGGGATCTCCAAGCTTGTGTAAGCTGCGTTTGATTCTAGGGTAGACATGATCTCTGGACTTAAGAGCTTTTGCTTGGTTCAAGTAGACTTAGTCCACTGTGTTCAAGTGATTTGGTTAGGGAAAAGTTGAAACTATGTCCAAAACCGCAACCGTTTCGTCACAATTCTCGCAAATTGTCGCTTTCAGACACCCCTAACTTGCGGATGAATTTTGAGGCCTTAAACGATGTTTTTTTTCAAAGTTGAACTAAATGGTCGTCATAGGCATACATTTAGTTCATGTTTTTCACTAAGATCTGTAGAGCCGCTCTCAGGCTACATTTTGATAAAAAACTTTTCCGATCCGATACCGTTTGTGAAAGTTATGGCCAAAACAGTGAAATGCAGTTTAGACTGGTCAAAATGAGTCCAAATTCAATTTTGAAAAAAGATTTGGGATCTCTGTCACTCTGCAAATACTTCTGTATCGTCAAAGGTACAGTTGGACCCTAAAACTGGCCTAGAGACATACTACACGTAGTATGTCTATATGCTCAGAATTTAACAAAATTTGGTCCAGAGACTCCCCTTAAGTCCAACAACACAATGGTATGCTCAAAATTTCATTTGGACCTAAAAATGGCTTTGAGACATCCTACGCGTAGGATGTGTTTTTGCTCAGAATGACTTGATATTTTCACCCCAGCTTCTCCTTGATGTGTTGATCACAGTGGTGTGCTCATAAGTTGATTTGGAGTCCTAAATCAAGCTAGAGACATCCTACGCGTAGGATGTCTTTTTGCTCTGTTTCAACTCAAACTTGCACTGTAGCTTCCCCTTGATGTGCTAAACTCACAGCTATTTTTACTTTTTGATTCTGACACCTATAGGTTGGTCAAATGATCAAGAATCTGTTTCAAAAGCCTGATGTCTGTTCTGATGAATTCCCAAGTCAAATCAACTCCAAATTGGACCAAAATTGACTAGGAGGCTTGCCTAAGGTTATATGACAGCATGGTATGGTCACAGTAGAATTTTGGTTTCAGAATTATGCAGTAGACATCCTACGCGTAGGATGTCTTTTTGCTCAGAATGAACCCAAACTTGAACTACAGACTCTCCTTAAGGTGCTGATCACTGGGGTATGCTCAAAATTAAGTTTGGAGTTCCAAATCACACATATGACATCCTACACGTAGGATGTCTTTTTGGCCTGTTTGACCCCAGACTTGTCCCACAGCTTCCCCTTGATGTCAGCAACCCAGTGGTATGCTCAGATTTTGGTTTGGATTTCAAAAGATCCCAATTTTAGTTGTTCTAGTCTTTTTCAGTCAAAAGTGCTAAAGTCCGCTCAATCTTCCCTTTCACTGACCCAAATGAGATGAAATTTATCACATGCACTCAATACAACATTTAGAACATGCCTATGGAGTCATCCTATGGTTTGGTCTCAAAATTATGCCTTGGACACAATTTGGGTACGATGTTTGTCACTTCACGTCTTTTGGTTTTGATCTGTCAAAATTTGGTCAAATTTCCACTTTCCATGTGAAAATAGGGTAAAACCTACCTTCTAAACACACTGGTCAACTCAGAATTTCAAAAAAGTGCCCAGATCACCCTGTAGACATCCTACGCGTAGAATGTCTACTGCTTAATTTTTAAGACTGAAGTGTCCCTGATGCTTCCTTATGCTCTCAGCAAGTGCAAGTATGATTCACAATTGTAAAAACATGCAAAAATCACTCAATTTATGCCTTTTCTGAAATTTTACGTTTTCTGACTCCACCTTTTGGCTTTTGGTCAACAAAAATAGGGAAAAACACCCAAGTCAATATGTTACTAGGGTAAAACCTACCCTCTGAACCCACTGGTGCAGTCAGAATTTTCAAATTTGGTCTCCAGAACACCCTTGAGACATCCTACGCATAGGATGTCTATGTTTACAGAATTGCAGGTTTTCTTCACAGAACCCTTGCAAATGCTCTTTTATATGCACAGCATCAGTCAGTCATACAAAAATATCCACAAAAGCTTGTTTAATGCATTTTTACCCTCAAAAGCACACTTTTCCGTGATTTCAAATGCAATCAAGCACTTTAGCAAATAATTCAGTGTTGAATAGCTCTAGATCAGAATCGCATCACTTACCTAAAGCTACTCCTACAAATCATATGGGGTTTTGCATCTATGAGTAGAAAAACGCCTCACTGCCACACATGGACTAGTAAATGCTTTTATCACCTCGCAAAGCACTCGACCACCAACAACTACTCTAATCCACTGATCCTAACTAAACCTATCTAGTCGCACACCCTCGGCAAGACACACGCTTCCTAGCTATCCACTTGATCGCGGAATATCCTCTTCCGGATCCACTTAAGAAAAACGCTTTCTTTAGCGGAAACTAAATCAAGCAACCATCACACGAGTGTTAGTAGGAAACCTACTTAGGTCCTTGTGTCCCCGGCAGCGGCGCCAATGTTGGACGGGAGCGACTCACACACCCATGAAGTGCATGCAAACACTACCTAGATCAACATAATGTCAATCGAGGACACAGATGACACAATAGGCACACAGAGGAAATCTCTCTAGCTTGTCAGGCTGAGACCATCCTACACATACAACACTCTACAAGGCCAACTAAACCACAATCAAGAACCTCACTGCTCTCAACTACACCACCTAGCCGCATACACACATACGGAAGGTAACTCGCCTAATCATGCCAAATTCGTACGAAACTTAAGGAACACCATCCCCTCACTAGGATACACCTGTCCCTAAGCTTCTACACTCAAAACCCTAACTCTAAATCCGTCTGCGGAAAACGCGTAGGATGACAGAGTTGAATTTTGAAAGTGCCAGAAACTGAAATTTATGAGTACCTATGTGTAGCTTATGTCTCCACGATTCTATAGACTACTAGCACGCAGAAAACAGACATCGTTTGATACACTTACAGCCACAAATAGCTCGTAGATGCGTCGGCGTGTGCGCTTCGTCTCACGTGGAATGCTTGGCGTCGTCGCGTAGCTCTCCCCGAGCCTACAGCAATGGTGCAGTCGGATCTCCAATGTGTTGAGCGAGCCGGGCGTAGCGAGAGGATGAAGCTCACGCGCACTCTCTTTCTCTCTCACACACTGTAGACGGCAGCGCTCAAACTTTGATTATGATTAAAGTCTTCTTTACAAAATGACCTAGGTACCTTATATACTAAGGCTACCTTAGGTTTAACCAAAAATGGGGTTGAAAGGGTCAAACGGCTTTGTATTTACAATCTGGAAGTGCCATTGCACCCCGGCTTCTGAAACTAGAATAACTACTCATTACAAATGACGTTTATAGCCATAATCCGCAGCATTTCATAACTCGCAAAAGATAAGACTTTGGTACGAAACTTGAGTTATGTTGTGTTGCTGACCCCGCGGTCAACAATGTGTCTCCTAAGCACCAAATGGATTAGTCATCCATCTTGGAATGATGTCGTAGGGTAAAAAGTTATCCTCTATATGCTAAGAGACATTGACTAATGACTAAGGTTTTATCTCCTCTACCTCATAGTCGAGGACGACTATGAAATCAATAGAGAGGTAACGTCATATCTAACCAATCCAAATGATTTTATCATATTAAACTAATCATTTAATCTTGGATGATAAACGCGAACAAGGGTTAGAATATATACATGTGCTTATGGGTCTATCTCAACACTGGACCAATGGTAAAGGGGTCCGAATGAGAGATGATATGTCAAAGAGAAAGCCTAGCTAATGGAGCTCAAAGAGCTTAGGGTTAGCTTCATTAAAGACCTCCAATGGTAAGTGTTTAGAGTCATTTGACCTTAGGCAAGCTAGGGTTGTGATTGAGGTGGGAACCCAGCCCAAGATTGAGGTGCTTGTCATGCTTGATGACTGAGATGCTAGAGGTGCTTGTAATGCTTGAGATGCTAGGGCTATACTTGATGTGGGAACCTGGCCCAAGCTTAAGGGCCTTAAGGACCAAGCTTGTGGTGGGAATTGAGCCCAAGGTTGAGGGGATTGAGGTGTCACAAAAGTCAAACAAGATCCCTAACAAGGAGGGGGCGAGCCATGCAAGTAGGGGGGGTGGTTGGATGACCTCTCTCTCTCTCTCCCAAAGGAAACCCCTTGCTCAAGAGGCTTCCTAGCTAGGTTTCCTTCAAGGAGTGCCCAAAGCCTGTTGGTTAGCCTCCCAAGGGGTCCAATGATAATTTAGTTAATTTAATTAATATTTTTGCATTTATCAAGTCCTCTCTCTCAAAGGGGAAAGGGGGACACTATTCCAGAGTGCTAGAAGAGGGGCAAGAAGGGGTCTAGCTTGAGGGGTATACTCTCCCTCCCCCCCCCCCCCCCCCCCACACACACACACACACACACACTTTCATGGTGTGAAGTGCAAAGTGCAAGAGCTCCATCTCCTTCTCCAAGCTAGCAGGGAAGTTGAGAGCCTACACTAACACTCTTGGCTATGGAATGCAAATCCAACCAAGAGCCATGTTTCAATGCTTAAGATTGTCATCTTCTCCATCTTCATTATTATTCTATTATGTATGCTAGCAAGAAGAGTGATGATAAGTGAGGAACTATTTCTTTCTCCTATGAATGTTTCTGTTGGGATCGGAGAGCACACACACAGAGAGGCAACACGAAGAAGGAGATAAACACAGTGTATGGCAGGGCGGTACTCACACTACAATGTGTAGTTGTGAGTATAGTTATTATGAATGAGTAAATGAATGGCTGTACATGGGCGGCTGAACAACGGGCAGCCGGGCACACGGGCCTTTAACCCAACAATCTCCCACTTAAAGGCAGTGTGCCTTTAAAGTGGCCAAAGTACAGCAAAAGAAGTCAAGCCATACCCATCAGCGATCTACAGTGTGCAAACCGCTGTGAGGCTAACAACTTCGTGAGTAGATCAGCAGGGTTATCGTCAGTGTGTACCTTGACAAGCTCTATGCGCTTGTCCTCTAGCACCTCTCGTATGAAGTGATACCTCACCTCAATGTGCTTTGTCTTCGCATGGAAGACAGGATTCCATGCCAACGCTATGGCACTCTGGCTATCACAATGTAGAATCGGAGCATCACCAGCCATACCAAGATCTCCCACTAGTCGTGAGAGCCATACGGACTCCTTGGCACCCTCAGTGGCAGCCATATATTCAGCCTCTGTAGTGCTCAAAGCAATGCATGGCTGTAAACGTGATGCCCACGAAACCGGTCCACCTGCAACTGTGAACACATAGCCGCTAGTAGACTTCCTCGAGTCCACTGACCCTGCATAGTCTGAATCTGTATATCCGCAAACATACATATCCTTCTCACCGTAACATAGGGACAACTCTGAAGTCCCTCTCAAGTATCTGAGAATACCTCTCACTGCATCCCAATGACGCTTGCCCGGGTTAGACATGTACCTGCTAACCACACCAACTGCATGAGCAAGATCTGGACGCATAGCCACCATGGCATACATCAAGGAACCAACAGCTGACGCATAGGGAATCTGAGACATCTCTGTAGTCTCCAAATCTGTCTGAGGGCAGTCATCATGGCTGAGTTTTACATATGGAGGCAACGGGGTACTAATGGCCTTCCCCCCTTCCATATGAAAACGCTCAAGCACCTTGTCAATGTACTCTTTCTGACTAAGAAAGAGCATCTTGCGAGAACGATCACGAGTGATCCGCATACCCAAAATATGACTAGCATCCCCAAGATCCTTCATGGCAAAGGTCTCATGTAGCCTATGTTTCAAGGCATCCACATCAGAGATACACTTCCCTGCGATCAGCATGTCATCCACATACAAAACCAAAACAATAAGACTACCATCTGCAGCCTTGCGAGTATAGAGGCATGGGTCCTCATAACTGCGTACATAACCCAATGAACTCATGAATGCATCAAACTTACGATACCATTCACGAGATGATTGCTTCAGCCCATACAAGGTCTTAAGAAGCCGGCATACCATCTTCTTTGAACCATGAATAACAAACCCACTTGGTTGCTCCATGTACAAATCCTCGTGCAAGTCCGGATGTAAGAAAGTTGTCTTTACATCCATTTGCTTCAACTCCATGTCTTCTGTAGCTACCAAGGCAAACAACATACGCAAAGTAGACATCTTCACCACTGGGGAGAAGATCTCATCAAAATCAATGACCTTCTGTTGCTTGAATCCTTTAGCCACAAGCCTTGCTTTGTACCTAGGCTTTGCATCCATTGAACACAATTTTATCTTGTAAACCCACTTGCATGGTAGTGCCTTCTTACCCTTTGGCAAAGGAGTAAGCTCCCACGTTTCATTTTGGATCAACGAATCCATCTCTGACTGCATAGCCTGCTCCCACTTGAGCTTGTCAACACTAGACATGGCCTCATCATAACATGATGGCTCCCCGCAATCAGTCAACAATACATAATCCATAGAAGGCACAAAACGCTGAGGCTGTCTTGCACGCCGCTCTGAATGCCTCAAAGACTGTGCAGGAGGTGCATCTGGCTGTCCCACATCTACATGATCTCCCAACAAGGGCTGATCTCCCAGTTGAGGGTCAATGGGCTGCCCACGAGCAGCCATGGGACCATCATACCGATGACCATCCTCCTCAAATATCACACGCCGAACCTCAACAGTTCGCGGTGATGCTCTATACATAGAGTCCTCATGAAAAACAACATCATGGCTGCGCACAATCTTCCTGTCAATAGGATCCCACAATCGATAACCCATCTCACCAGAGCTACCATAACCCAAGAAGATACATCGCTTGCTCTTTGGATCCAATTTGCTGCGTTTTGCCTTAGGTACATGTACATAAGCTTCACAGCCAAAAACACGAAGGTGACCATACGAAGGTGGCAAACCTGTCCATACCTCTTCAGGCACTTTGAAGCCCAAAGGAACACTAGGTGAACGATTTATCAAATGCACAGAAGTGGCAACAGCTTCAGCCCAAAATCCATTTGACAAACCAGCCATAGAAAGCATACTACGGACTTTTTCCTGTATAGTCTTGTTCATGCGCTCTGCCACACCATTTTGAGGAGGTGTATAGGGAGCACTAAGCTTGCGCCGTATACCCTTCTCAACACATAATGTTGTGAAAGCATGAGACATAAATTCACCCCCATTGTCCGTACGTAAGCACTTCAACTTACAACCTGATTGGTTCTCAACAAGAGCCAACCATTGCTTAAATATATCAAACACCATATCCTTCTTACGAATGGGGTATGCCCATACCTTCCTGCTAGCATCATCAATGAACGTAACAAAGTACATAGCACCTCCAAGAGAAGCATTGGGCATCGGCCCACATACATCACTATGCACCAAAGCTAGCTTTTCCAAATATCTGTGTGGAACACTTTTCTTATGAGAAGACCGAGCATGTCGACCATAAAGGCAATGCTCACAAAACTCAAAACCACCAAAATATGAAACAGGAATGTAATCCGCACGTGCCAACAACTTCAAACCTTTCAGTGACATATGCCCCAAACGCTGATGCCATAAAGAAGCAGGAGGTTGCTCAGTGATCCCCACAATGTGATCAGTCACACTAGCTACACAAAGGGAATACAACGTATTCCTCTTAGCACCTTTAACCAAAACAAGACTTCCCTTAGTGATCTTCCAACCTCCATCACCAAAAGATACATTGAAACCAAGTGAATCCAACTGACCCACACTAATCAAGCTTTTTGCAAGAGCCGGCACATGACGCACACGCTGCAAGACAAACGTAGTAGAGTTTGGCATAGCCAAATGAATATCCCCAATGCCATGAATCTGCATAGAACGCCCATCGGCAATCCTGACAGTACCTGTGCTCGAAGCATCATAGTCATGAAACCACGACCTATGAGGCGTAACGTGAAAAGAAGCACCACTGTCAATGACCCAATCCATAGGCATACTACGCTCATGAGTGAGAAGAAAAGCGTCATCAAAATAGGATGCAAGCAACACATCACCAAGCTCTTCACTAGTAGCACTAGTCGGAGCACATACATGGTCATCTTGAGAGCTACACTCTCCCTGTGTTGCATTTAACTCCTCAATCTTGACATTGGATTTAGGCTTGTCCTTAGCATCATGGTCTTTCTTCTTACCATCTCCATTTTCCCTTTTCCACTTGTAGCAATCCTTTTTGAAATGGCCTTTTCTACCACAATGAAAACATTCCACATCCTTTTTACTTGTGCCTGCACGGGACTTGCTTCTAGATTTACCCCTGTTGAACTTATACTTGTCCATAGTCCTGCCTCTGACAACCATTGCACTAGAAGACTTACTACCTGCATTATTCTTTCGATTAATCTCTTCCGTGAGAAGACTAGACTCCACATTAGTACTTGTCAACTCATCCGCAGGAACCGAGTTACTTATGGCTGTCCTAAATGTGTCCCATGACTCAGGCAACATGACAAGTAAAAACATAGCTTTTACATTGTCCTCAAACGTAATTTTCTGTGTAGCAAGTTGGCTGAAAATTGTATTGAACTCATTCAAATGCGCATTCATGGAAGCACCTTCCTCCATTCGCAAATCAATAAGCTTTTTAATCCAATACACCATAGAAGCAGCCGAATGCTTATCATACATATCGCAAATCCGCTGCCATAGCTCATAAGCTCCACCATGTGCATCTTTCACATTGTAATAAACAGACTTTGAAAGGGAAAGCCTAATGGTAGACCTGCACATCTCATCCAACTCCTCCCAATCATCCCTCTCCATGTTCTCTGGCTTAACTCCCTGCAACTTTAGAGGTCGAATCTGTTTCTTCTGCACCAAGACATCCCAAATCTGATCTTTCCAATATGAGAAATTAGCACCATCCAATTTCTCAATATTGAAAACTGTGTCCTCTTTAGTGCCCATTACAACAAGAATGCAACAATGAGAAACCTGTAACCAACCAAAAAACTGCCACAACAAAGTAGTGTTGCAAATCTGACAACACCTGGTGTTCAATCAAAGAGCAAACGCATAGAGTATAAATCAGCCCATAATATGGTCAAAAAACGTACGTAGAAATCCACAAACAAATGCATAAACCCGTGACACCTGTAACTCAACCGGCCTAGGCAAACTGTGCCACAAAATGCATCAACAATGAGCTGTCATAGAGGCATAAACATACTCCATGTCTGAATAACCACAATAGAGACATAAGCTGACCAAGCTTACACAAATCCGTGAGCATAAATGGATCCAAGTGAGCATATAACCAATGCACAAGCTCAACGAAGTCCAATCTCTACTGTCAACCAAGTACCTGTCCGTACTCAAATCGCAACACTGCAAGCAAGAGCAAACCCGCTCTATGTATAAGTGAACCAAATCTCCACAATATCATGTATAAAGAGTGTCTGTCAAACTGCCATATCCACATCCATCAACATACATAGATGATGTCAACCTGTAGCTCAAGAACACGCATAAACAGACTGCCCAGAAGAGTAGAAGCTCCCACTCAAACCACAACCATATGCATGGTTGTCCCACAGTCAAAATACATATTTTGTAACCACAGAAGAAACCTGTATCCAAAGCTCCTTGTAACCTGTAACCTGTACCCGTACCTGTACCTGTACCTGTAGTCGAAGAAGACAATGTCGCCAAACTCCCACTCTATCTGTGTGTATGAGGCCATTCCAAGAAGAGGCTACACACTCTCAAATGAGCTGTGGGCTCATGTAAGTGGAAGACACTACAACAATGGCACCTGTAATGGCTATGGAAGCTCTGGCAGCAGAAAACTACCAAAGAGAGCTGAAAAACGCAGCTCCTAGTCTGTAGCTCGGATGGGATTTCTAATGGCACGAATGGCTCCGAAAGGGGGGTTAAATCCCAGGACGCCCGGTGAAAATACTCGCGGAGTGTTGAACCTTCCAATGCCAAGCTCAGAAAAACCTTCTGCTCTTTAGAAATGCGCGCGTGCGCGAAACCGAAAAACGGCAATGAAACAGCAGCAAGTTCCAACACACTCAACAATGATGATGAAGCTCTCAATGCTCTCACTACCAAGCTCTGATACCACTTGTTGGGATCGGAGAGCACACACACAGAGAGCCAACACGAAGAAGGAGATAGACACAGTGTATGGCGGGGCGGTACTCACACTACAATGTGTAGTTGTGAGTATAGTTATTATGAATGAGTAAATGAATGGCTGTACATGGGCGGCTGAACAACGGGCAACCGGGCACACGGGCCTTTAACCCAACAGTTTCTTCTTCCTCTTCCCTACCCTCATTCCCTACTAGCTCTCTCCACCTTTGAAGGTGTTTGAGGCCTTGGGACTGAGCCTGGGGATAGTTAATGCTTTCTACAAAGTCTATGTTATGCTCATGATGCATGAAGCTTTCCATCTTCATTGTCGTCATGTACTCTATGTGAATGGCCTCAATGATGTAATTCTTTCTTTCATCATCTTGATTATCCCAAATCTCCATCATAGAGTGGCCAAACTAAAATGTAGAGAGCTTCTGAATCCTCTATTTCATGGCCTTTCCGGCCCTATCTGCCACAACGACCCCATCCCTTCTCTTGTACACTTTTCTAGGATCATGCTCGTGTGATCCCCAAGGTTTACGTGGTGTGCCAATCGGTGAACTATCTACTAAAGAGAGTGGTGGACGCTCTCTTGGTGGTGTGGATGTTGTGATAGAACCTCTACCACAACAACCACTAGCTCTAGAACGATGCCTACCTTGTCTCAAAATGAACCAGCCATCGATGTAGGGGACACACTTGATTGAGGTGTAGGTCCGGTTGGTGTCTGGGGGCACACTAGTCCTAGGCATAGGGGTGGCCATAGTAGCTCTAGAGGAACCAACTGCCCAAAGGTCATGTGTGTAAGTAACTTGCTTTAGTGTGAACTGTGACAAAAAGGAGCCCATCTGCTTGGGTGACATGCCGACCAGAGTGACAAGAAAACTAAAATTAGGAGAGTATTTATAATCTTCATCAACCATGGCTACAGATACACAAATAACACAGATACAATAAGTTAGTTTACAAAAGAAAAGCTTAATCAATACAAATAATTAAAAAATGAAGCTGCAACACAACTCATCAAATCTATCCAGTATTGTAGACTAATTAAAAGAGTTTTACCAAAGAGTTCCTAGCAAAAATTAGTAGTCAATCTCTGATCTTCTATGAGATCTGATGCACCACAGATGTCTATCTCCATCTATACTTCTACATAATTGTCATCAAACTCCACTTCTTTTTTGCTCTTTGCATCAACTTCAGTATTTGAAAGCTCATTTCTAGGTTCAGGCATCTGCTCACCATTGACCTCTAGCTCAGAATCCAAACTTACATCATCCATCGATTGTGCACTATGTTTATGAAGCTATTTGACCTCAACTTCCAGTCCTTCACACACTTTCTTGCTCCGCGAAGAAACATGAATAACAGAGAGCTAGTGTAGTTTAGATATATCTTTTTTATCATTTTCTCTCCATAGTGGATCTATTGTGAACATAACTTGCTCACAATGTTATGGAAGTACGAACGTATCCCACACATCTATTCACACCCGCCAAGAGTTCACTTGAATCAATCCACTCTTATCTTTGTGCATAGTTAGAGCCACTAGTAATAACTTTGAGCCACTTGACATCAAAGATAAAAATATCAAACTTCCTAAAGCTAATTTTCAAGATGTCTTGGATGTAGCCAAAATATTCAAACTGGCTAGTCTCTGTGTTCTTATCCCTGGCATTACTCCTACTTTCTTGGACGAAGCTTGCCCTAACACCATTGTTGAAGGTGACCCTTTGTTTGTCTATCTATTCCACTCTAAAGTGTCTCCCATCTGACCACAAAGCTCCCTATTTGTGATACTGCAGCCACAAAATTGAAACAAACTTAAAATTACTAAAGTAATGTGATCATGTGGAGCTAGAAAAGGAGGTTGTAAAAATTTACATGCCAATCACAACCCCTTGAAATCTCCTTTTCCTCTTTAGTAATCAACACTCCGTTCCTCTTTGCTTGTGAGATTGTCTCATCTAGCCACCACCTAGTTGGAAAGTTGAGGAATTTTTGAAGATGATCTAGAAAAGGAAGGTTTCTAGTGACACGGTTGTGCTTGAATTGCAAGCGATCAATCAAGCGTTGTTTCTTTTCCCCTTTGTATCTCTCTAGCCACTTTTGCAAAAATTTTGAGTTGAGAAGACAAAATATCATAACCTTTTCTGCCATTGTGGTATCTATCTTCCTAATGGTGCTTTGTCCCTGCGGCTTTTCTCCTCTCACCTTGATGTTGAATTTAGTAGTCTATATTTCGGGCATCTCTGGATCAATTGAGCCCAAAAGTTCACTGATGAGAACAAGAGACTCTTGTACAAGCCATCCTTCGGCCATGCTACCATCTAGGCGAGCCCTTTGATGAACAAACTCCTTTAAATTCTTCATGAATCTCTCCAAGAAGAACATCCACCTGCTACGGACTACCCCAGCAATTGCAACCTCATTGACCACATGCACAAGAAGATGCATTTGGATGGTAAGATGGTTTGTTGGAAAGAACTTCTCCAGCATACACACTGCTTCAATAGCAGTTAAGCGTGCTTCATTGATGCTATCTTTTCTTATCTCTTTTGAATGATCCAACGTACCAACTCACTGATTTTATAGATTGTTCTTCTAATTTCACCTACCAAAAAATCCTTTATGGCAATTGGTAAGATAAAATATAAAAATTTGTGCCAATTGTGGAACTTAAGATCACGAAGATTGTCATCTCTAATAAAAGTCGTTTTCAAACATTGCATGCACCCGGTGAGAGTCTTGAATGAAGATATAGTTTTCTTCACTTGTTGCTCTTCTGCACGACTCAAAACCCATGTAACTTTTGGTATAGAAAAATTTCCATTGGGTTTAAGTCGAGGCCACATCTCTAGCATTCAACCCACAGCCTACAAGTTCAACTCTTTGGGCCTTGCTCTCCCTTTTTCTAGTGATGGTTTTCCAGATGATCTCCCCCTCATTCTTGAAGATGTACACTGGGTCGAGTAGATGATTAATCAGCAGGTCACTCCAATACGGGAGTTCATGGAAAATAGAAATTATTCTCATGCCGAGTGGCATGAAATCTCTCCTCTCTAGACAAAATCCGTAATCCAAATGGGTTTACTCCGTCCATTGCCAGACCAAAATGGATACATCAGGGCTCATCCAGGCCGTCTTGCCTCTATGTGCTTCCATGCATGAGAGTCAATAGGTACTCGCATCACATTATCTATCAATCTAGTATTTGAGTGCCATGTCATCAAAGAGGCTATGGACTTGTACCTGAACATGCTCTTTATTCTTGGAATGATAGGAAAGTGTCGAAGGACCTTTGTAGGGATAAATTTTCCTTGTGTGTCCTCTCTGTACCTGTTTGATCCACAACTGGGACGTTGTTCCGAATTTGCATACTCATTGCAAAAGAGTATACAATTATCATTAGAGCATGCATGTATTTTGTGATAATCCAAGCGCAAGTTAGTTAGAAGCTTTTTAGTGGCTAGATGAGTACAGTGCATGTGATTGCCTTCCGACAAGATTTGTTTCTTGAGAAACCTGTCATTACATAAACAAGTGGACACAAAGATCATATTATTGAACTATAATTTTCACTTTGGCATTCTTAGAATACAATGTATTTACCTGAAAAGCTTTGTGACAGAGGCGTCAGACCACCCATAGACAAACTACAAATTAAGCACTGCCAAAGCAGTACAGAGAAGTAAGATTTTTACAGCATTGTAAAGCAGCATACATGCAAGAGTTTGCATCATCTCACCCTCTTTATCGTTGTTATCATACCGTTGATATGGACGGGATGACTGAGGTTGGTTCTTCGCAGTGTTGCCTTGAATGTTTTTGCCTTCTAGGTTTTCAATGATGGGATCCATGTCAAAGAACGCGTCTAACATCTTCTCCATCTCTACTTCTTGAAATGTGGAATCAGGTATTGGTGGGGTGGACTTTGTTTATGGTTGTTTCTTTGATAATCATCTTCTTTGGGATGAAGTTGGAGCAATATCTACTTGCAGAGGTTGATCTACTGCCTCCAAACCATGAGGTTGATAATGCAAGTCTTGCGGTTGCTCTATAGGAAAGAGGACATTATTGCGTATATGTTGATCATAGATTTTTGTTTTTGAAAGATCTGATGCTTGCAATGCGCACAAGGACACGCCATCCTATTGTCCATACTTTATCTACCAATGATGCAGCAAATAAATAAATCACTCTTGTTATAAGTACAACAAAAAATCTGATGTTTTTGAAAGATCTGATGCTTGCAATGCGCACAAGGACACGCCATCCTATTGTCCATACTTTATCTACCAATGATGCAGCAAATAAATAAATCACTCTTGTTATAAGTACAACAAAAAATAATGTTAGAGCACTCACATGCGGCCTATTTTGTGAGCAAGAAACAATTGAAAAAATTTCCTCAAACCTGCAAAAACACATAGACACTATGTTACACACACACACACAAGTGAACAAATCTACTAGAAAACTTGAAAAGAAGCTTACCTTGTTGAAGGGGAGCAACATATGAGTGAAAATCTCAACTTCGGCAAGTCGTGAGGCAACAATCTGTAGTAAGTGAGGAGGGGAGGATGACAAGACAGGAAGAGAAGAAAGGAGCAAAATGCGCAGGAGAAACCCGCAGGTTCTATTTTTGCAAAATCCATCGATACAGGCACCGGCATGTGCGTTAGTATAGACATCAACTTGCACGTCGGTATGTGCACTAGTATACGTGTCAAAAATTAAAAAATTAAAATTTTTAAAACTCGATCTTCCTCCAAATTTACCTACACACCCGCCATTGACGTCGGTAATTTGACGTCGGAATTAAGTGATCTCTTGTAGAATGAATCTCCTAAGGAGGCTTGGGACACTGTGTTGTCATTGGATGTGACCAACACAAAGGCAAGGAAGTTGCAACTGAAGATTGAGTTGAATACTGTGCAGAAGAAAAACTTGTCCATCAATGACTTTTCATTGAAGATAAAGAACATATGTGAGTCACTTGCATCAATTGGTGTTACAACCAATAATGATGATAAAGTAGAAGTCTGTTTGTTTGCAAGGTTTGGCTCGTGAGTAAAAATAGTTGAAACTAGGATCCATCTTTGAGAGAAAATTCCCTTGTTCGCAGATTTAGTGTCCTTATTGATTGTGGAAGAGAAGGAACTTGAGGAAGTGTCCTTTACACAAGGTGGAAACAATTTTGAATAGGTCCTTTTCAACAACAGAGGAAGAGGAAGAGGACATGGTACAGGTCATGGACGAGGCCAAGGAAGAGGCAACCACCAAGCACAACAGCAGAACAACAATCATGGTTAGAACACAGGTGGTGGTTGAGGAAACTTTTGAGGCAGGGGGATTCCAAGAGGTCATCAAAATGCGCAACACAATAATGCAGGTCAACATGGAAATGTAGTATGTTGGGGCTATGGAAGACATGATCACTTTGAATGTGACTGTCCAATAGGAGGTAGCCAAACAATTATGCAACCACTAGCAAGAATGCAGATAATCCCAAGAGACTATTTGTGGTGTAGCACATGCTAAATACTATGTCTAAAAATGTGGCAAAATCTAGTGACAATGTATGGTATGTGGATTCTGGTGTATCAAATCACATGAGCAGCCATGGTGAATGGTTGAAGGAAATGCAAACTTTACAAAGTTCTAATTATGTAGAAACTAGGAATGATATTGCACATCCTATTATGCATACAGGAAATCTTTCATGTCTATAGAAGATGGTAAAGTGAAGTACCACGCTAATGTAC
The DNA here is from genome assembly GCF_014529385.1 of Adiantum capillus-veneris. Taxonomy (NCBI): domain Eukaryota; kingdom Viridiplantae; phylum Streptophyta; class Polypodiopsida; order Polypodiales; family Pteridaceae; genus Adiantum; species Adiantum capillus-veneris. The sequence goes on along the minus strand of NC_140931.1, from coordinate 22,957,413 downwards.
TACATGTACCCAACATTACAAAGAACCTAGTATTTGTTGGGCAAATGGTTGAGCAGGGTTTACAAGTCAGGTTTAACTCCAATGGTATCTTTGTCAAAGAGCATGAGAAGAAGCAGATGCAAGCTCATGTATGGTTGGTCAAGCTGGTTGGTCAAGCTCCATTCGTGTGTGCTAGAGATCAAAGAGTGTAGTTTGTAGATGACGTTGAAGCGGTAAAGGTGGAGCAAATCCCAAAGCTTGAGACAGAAGAAGAAGTGGAAACGGAGGATAGCAATTTTAAGGATGCTGATATGACATGGAAAACTAATTCATCCCACTCAAGGTATGATGAATTTGACCTTCTGCATGTGCATAAAGATGTGAAAGATGCATTTGAGGAGTAGGAGAAGTGTAAACCGGTGTTCTTGATGGTCCAAGTGGAGAGGTTGAGGCCTGCAGAGGTGGTTATGTAGTTTAAGATGTTATGCGGTGCTATGTTATTGACTATGCTGGTGAAAGTTGTAGTGGAATGTGCTACATTGAGTGTGAAGCAAGTACGAAGTCGTGCTGTGAAGATAAAGCAAGCTTGGCTTTGGAAGAAAATGAGGGCAGTGCAGTAGAGGATGATTATCTATCTCCTTTGGCTGAGGATGAAGTGGAAGAGCAGGTAGATGAAGATGATCAGGCAAAGGTGTTGGTTGATCTTGAAGGGCCTATTGAAGAAGAAGGGATTGATGATGCTAGAATTGACCTTGAAGTGGAGGTGAAAGAGATCATGGAGCCAATGATGGAACCAATTCAGTAGCTATGCTCTATGGCAGGTGAAGGAGATTCCCAGGTTGTGTCCAAGATTTCTAAAGAGGTATGCAATTCATGGTTGAAAAATATGTTTGTGAGTGCAGTAGTGCAGTATGTTATCCATCAGATATGGGGTTCCCTTGAGAGGAGCTCTACTTTACATGGTTGGGAGGGAGGTTCACATGTGTTTGCTAGATCAGATGATGTCCTGGAAGAGCTAGATATGTTGATGAGACAAGATGAATTTCAAAGAGGTGCAAAAGTGCTATGGGTCTATTGTGTACATGGATGGTTACGTGCTTGGGTAAATCACTGTTGGATATTGTTGCAGATGGAAGGAGGAGAACAGAGACGAGTGTTTGATCTAGGAGGTCATGCTATGTGGGGGTAGGGCAACCCATTTGAGGTCTGCTAGGAAGTAGGATTAAGGCCTTTGTACATATGGTTTATTTTTTTGTTTGCTCAGGGTGTCGTGTAGGTTTGCGGTTTTTTTGCAAATAAAACAAGTTTTTGGTTGAGCATGAATGTTCAACAAGAGGGTTGACAATGCTGGTGCATCCAAAGGTGGTCAATGCTACAAAGACTGCAAAGCAAAATTCTACAGGCTCTCAAGGGCTTTCCAAAGTGATCGGGCAGTTGTTGCAAAGGTGAAGAGCACGCAAGGAGCAGTAGATATGGTTCCTATCAAAGGTGCATGATGTTGTAACTAGTCGAACACATCCTTTAGGAAATAGATTTATAATTGACCATTGATCTAACACCACCATTTACTCATGCCCATTGCAGTATTGTTACATGTGTAAAAAGGAAACTTATGTTGGGGAAGATTCCCCTTATATGGATGTTCTACCTGGAATGGCTAAGTCTAACAACATGGATTGCGTCCACCTAGTGGCAATCATAGACATGTGGGGAAATGGAGGGACAAGACCTGTGTAACACCTGAGAGAAAAGAAATTCCATAAATCATACCTTTAAATATGATAAGATCAATGCCTATAGCTCCCGATGATATACAAGATGAAGGCTTGACTGACATTGAAACCAGTATTGTCTCAAAAGACTGCAACCCTTATGATTTATATTTGGAGCAGAATTATCAGTTGAAATTGACTCTAAGGATAGAGAATTTGAGTTTAATATTGGCACAAATATGGAGATGAACCATTCAGTGCCCAATAGTACCCTATATGACAATCTAACCTGGAGAGTAGAAGACACGAGTAGTGATTCATCTAGTGACTCTGCACTAGAGATAGACCATAATAAAAAAAATAGACAAGAGGATTAAGATATATAAGAGGCAACAATATTGAGCAAATGTATGTGCTAGGATAAATGAAAAGAAATCCATTGCACAATGGCTTAGTTATGTGGGCATGTGATGTTTATCAAAAGTTGGTATATAATTAAGGTAAATACCTTCAAAGTGTCATGTGGTGTAGTCCACACCCTTTAGAAATTGCACAATTAGAGATTACAACTTTAAGCCAAAGTTAAGGTGTATTGTAAGGAGACGCCAAAACCAAGAGTTAGCTCAACAACAAAGGGATCTCCGGGGGGTCACTATGTATAAAGTGTGTATATCACGTGCGTCCAAGGACTATTTCTAAAATTCCTTACCTGTGATTTTTTTACAAATAAAATACAGCCTTTTTCTATTCAATCCATATATTTTTTTCCAAATTAATATTAGAGTATCCTTCTATATGTGAAAATGTGAGAAAAATTGAAATTAATAACCCCTTCTAATGCACTCACTTGATAGACACATAATTATTAAGTGACCCTCTCGAGAAAGGGAAGGAAAAGTGAAATCACAGTCCACCACACAACAAGATCCCATGGACTTACACCTCACACCTAAGCATTTCAAATCCTACACCACGGAGGAGCGTAAGGTCAAAGGCCCAAAGAATGCCTACCAATGGAAGTAATGGATTCTATGATGGTCTAGTGATAGTTAAGGAAATAGAGTTAGCAGACCCAAGTGAGGACTACAAACCTATTTTAATTTCTCAATACCTGATAGAGACTGGGGAATTTGTACTTAGGAGCTCCTCAAGGAATTCAATGATATATTTGCTTGGAAATATTACAACATGAAGGGTGTTCCACCTTCCATAGTGCAATATACAATTCCAATGATTAGCACTGCTAAACCAGTCCAGCAAAGACCCTACCAATGAATCCTAAGTATGCAAATATTGCTCAGGAAGAGCTTAGAAAGCTTATTTAATGTGGATTCATATACACTATTAAGCTTTCAAAATTGGTGTCTTTAATATGTATTGTACCAAAAAAGAACAAGAAACTTAGAGTATGCATGGATCTCAACAAGGTTAATGCAGCCACTAGGAGAACCATTACCCCTTTCCATATTTGAAACATGTGCTTGAAATAATTGTAGACAAGGAACCTTATATCGTTTCAGATGGGTACTCTGGTTACAATCAAATCATGATTGCACTGGAGGACCAAGCTAAAACCACTTTTATAACAAAATCCGGAGTGTTCACATTTTGTGTGATGGTTTTTGGCTTAACTATTGCGCCTGCTACATTCCAAAGATTAATAACCAGTGCTTTTAGGGAATATTTAAGGGAGTTTTGTGAAGCCCTTTCAGATGACCTTTGTGTTTATTCTTCTTAGAAGGAACATCTATCACGTTTACAAAAAGTTTTCAAAAGGTGTAGATTGTATTGCATCTCATTTAAACCCTTTCAAGCACCAATTTTGGGTTAAACATGGAAACATTTTAGGGCATATAGCGTCCAATAATGGGATTTTCCATAGACAAGAGAAAAAAGAATCCATTTTCAATTTTCCACCACCTACAAACTATAAAGGAGTTTAAAGGTTCATGGGCCATGTTGGTTATTATCGGTGTTTTATTTTAAACTTTGTCGAGATAGCCCGCCCATTGTACAAGCTTCTTATTGAGTTTCACTCAAGCGCGGAGTGTGACCATGCTTATGAGTTATTAAAAATCACCTTCACAAGTGACCCAATCCTCTGAGTTCCAGATTGGAATGTAATTTTTCATGTGCATATTGATGCATCAAACTTTGATGTGTTCTAGCTCAACCAGGAGAACACAAATTCTATTAGCTTTGCAAGTCACCATTTGAATGATGCTGAGAGAAACTAAACCACTATAGAGCGAGAAGGTTTAGATATAATTTATATAGTAGAGAAATTTCACTGTTATCTTCTTGCCAACAAGTTTGTATTTTATGTGGATCATCCGGTGTTGTTGTATCCAGTAAACAAACCATGTTCCACGAGAAGAATTACACGATGGTTGTTGATTCTTCTTGAGTTTGATTTCACTATTGTGGTGAGACCCATTAAGAGACAAGTCATGGCTGATCATCTATCTCGCATACCCAACCCCTACTGGAATTGATGATAATTTCATAATACTTCCCTGAGATCATGCCTGAATGGAGTGAGAGAATGGTAAAATTTTTAGCTAATGGATTTTATCCAAGGAGCTTTGTAAGGATATAGCTCAAAAGCTACTAAAGGAATGTGAAACTTATTCTCTACAGGTAGGGAAGGCCCAATATTCTTAGATGTTGTGCTTATGAGGATGAGTATCTGTACATACTGCAAGAATCACATATAGGCATAGCTGAAGGGCATTTTTCAAGAGAACTAACTACTAGAAATGTGTTGTAATCAGGCTATTGGTGGCCCACCTTATTCAAGGATGCATCACTTTTTGCAAAGGGGTGTGATGAATGCCAACATTATAAAGCCACATAGAGGAAGGATAAGATACCCTTATATCCTATTAAAGTAACTCAACCATTTGAAAAATGGGGTTCAGACTTTGTAGTTCCAGTTAGTCCGATAGCTCGTAACACTGAATCTCGATACATTATTGTTGCCATTGACTATGTGACAAAGTGGGCAAAAGCTAAGGAGACACGCAAGGTTGATGCAAGAACAACCACTCAGTTTATCTTTGAGAACATTATTACACGATTTGGTTGTCCCTTTGAAATTGTGAGTGACAATGGTATGCATTTTATAAATGAAGTAGTAAGGGAACTCTCGACAAGCTTCGTGATATCCCACCATAACTCTATACCTTATTATCCACAAGAAAATGGCCAAGGTAAGAGTACTAACAAGACTCTAATCTCTATCTTGACCAAGACGATAGAGGCTCATCACACGGATGGGATTTTGAAGGTGACATTAGCTCTAAGGGCTTATTGTAATGCTTATAAAGTGGATGTTAATTGTACACCATTCAAAATGGTATATGGTCAAGAAGCAGTTATGCCATGGGAATTTGTCATTCCTAGTCTTCGAGTAGCTTCACAAGAAGGTTGGAATGATAACCTTTTAGTTGAGCATGTATATATCCTAGAGAGATTGATGAAGAGAGGCAATTGGCTGTGCAAAATTCACTTGTATAGAAAGATAGGTGAAAGAAATGGTTTGATCAGAATTTAAAGAACAAGGATATCAAGGTTGGGGATAAAGTCCTTATGTATGGAGTGTGTAACAAGAAGAAAAAGTTGACATGTACAAGAAAATGACCATATAGAATATGCAAAATTACCCCACAAGGTACCATTTGTGTGGAAATGCTTGATGGAGTTTAAACCATTGGATTCCTCAATGGGAGTAAATTTAAAATAAATTATGATCCTTTAAGCCAAGAATAAGGCAGCCAAGGCATAAGCAAAATTGAAAAAGATACAAGCTCAAGTTGAGGGTCAGGAGAAACAACAACGTATTAGGCACCAACAAGAGATCAAACTTGGAGTTACACATGCATTTCAACTTGACTCTAATCCACCTCTACAGTACCCCATTGAGTTAAATAGATTATATTGGAAAGTGCTATCCCTCCCTGTCACCTATAGAGCCATATAAGCCAAATTTTGTAACTCTAAAGTCAATTGAAGACCGTGGAAAGGCAAAACTCATGGAGTACTCCACACACGTTCTAGAGCTGTATCACGTAGCTCATGAACAGGGAAGTCAAATGAAGCTTCTAGCTCTTTATGTAGTTCATCCACATGAATACAAGCTTGTACACAACCTCCACCTACCAATGTAAATATCCATAAAAACAAGAAAGAATTAGCACCTCCGTTGCAAGTAAGATCATGAGAGAGTACCTTACCACCCTTGCAACTTGATGAAGCACCTAGGGTGCTGGAAAAACATTGGTCAAAGTCTTTTTTGTTACAACTTGGAACAAGTAGTTTCAAAAGGCGATGACATCTTTCCAAAAGATACAATCTACCCAAGGAAGGGGGGAGGATTTATTGACATCCATCATTTTCTTGCTTCCCTCTTAACTTTCCTCCCTGACCCCTTAACTCCCCAATCTTAGGGAATATATATATATATATATAACTTTATACTCAAACAAATCCCCCCAAAAAAAGTAAAAGAGCAAGAGCCACCAAACAGCAAGATTGAAACCTACAAGATCTGGTTCCTAAAAAAAAACTGACAATGACACATTATGCACAATGATACAACCCTTACGTTATTTGCAAACTAACCAAAATATATCTATGTGTATAGATATGGCTAGTTCACCAAAGTCATTCACTCCTACCTTGAGTGAGAGCCCAAGGCGTCCACTAGGAAATATGTAAGATAGCACACGTGAACAAAATAAGCTTTCACAAAAATGCATACATAAGGTCTACATATAATATTTGAAAATATACAAGTAAGGGATTATTTAAATACCTCTTGTTCACACGTTTATATACAATTTTTACATAGTGGACTCCCTGGGGGTGAGAGGTACCCTCTTTACTTTTCTCAAGTGTTTCACATGGTCTACTTTGTGCTTACCTCTGAATGAGATTTGGTACATAACTAGCACGTGAGAAAAATTTTGAGAAATAAGAATGGTTGATATGTATATTAACCATGAGTGATCCCTATTCAGTAGAGAACATATCTTTGATTCCACAAGCTTATCCTTTTGAGCAAGATGAATATCCATGCCTAGTGAAATTCTTAGTGAACCTATGTGCATTTGATGATGAGGACAATTTATCTAATTTCACAGATGGGACCCATGATCTCATTGCGGATGACTTTAGTTATCTTGAAGATGATGAAGATAGAGGTGTACCCTTAGGGCTACTAGATAATCTATAAATTATCTTGTTTCCTTGGCCATATAGGGTGTTGCAAATAGATATGTTAGGGTTCTTTATGTTGTTTTGATTCTGTTCAATAAGGGTTGGGGCATCTTGTCACCGATGTGCCTCCTAGAGGTATGCCATATTTTTTTCTAGCATGTACATGAACGTATTGCAGTAGCTGGGCTTTCAAAAATCATGCAATCTTTGTCAAATCCACTCATCAAATCGAGCATGATGATCATCACAAATAGGTGTTTCTTATCCATTATCATTGCTTGTTGTCCTTTTGAGCATCCATGTTTTTCTACCTTAATTGTGATTGGTAGCAAAGTATTCAACACATTTGTTTAGTATTATATAGTAGATTCAATATATTTTTATGTCATAGTCCCTTGTCTAGGTTTATTAATCAAGAATTTTGACTAAGCTAATTTTCCAAGGTAGAGCGCTAGAGATCTTCTCTTAATATCGTAGGAGATGCCTGCCTAATTTTCAATGGTTATTTTAGGATCCCAACCCGATATTATGAAGCATCATGCAGTGTGTCAATGCTTTCTAGTGGGCTTAATCCCTCTTGACCTTACACCTAAGTATTATAAAGGGAGTTTGACTATTGTGATGAGCCTAGGGAGGGTGATAGTGTCAAAATGACCCCCCAAAGTTACACAATTGAGCTGAATGAAAGAAAAATCCACTTTAAAAAGAAGAAAAAAAGAAAATAAAACAAAACAAAGAGTCTAGAAGATCAATTAAGTCTCTACGTTGAAACAAAGTATATATCATAAACACTTTGGGGGGTCAAACAAAGGGAACAATTGAAGTGATGATTTCATGTGTAATTTTCTTTATCGTATCTTAACTGATGGCACTCTAGGTATAGCCTCTAGTTAGTTCTCGGATATAAACACTATGTCCTTGTGAATTAAATAGTTTAATTGACTATGGAGGATTGTAGCTTGCCCATGGGATTAATAGTTGACCTTTAGTGCCTATGGGCAATTAAATCAGCAATGCTGACTTTATGATTCGTTGACCTTAGTGATTATGAGATTAATTATATTTCATTTTAATGTTCATTGCTCAAAAAATTCTATTACCAATCATTATGTGTTCTTATTCACTACATATGATTTTTAATTATCCATGTTCTTGTGAGAATGCAGTTATTGTGGTATTTTTGGTTGCTTTTGCAACGTTCGAGTGAAGCTAAGGAGTCAAGCTCTTACAAAGGACAAGTGCAGCCTCTTAGAGTAATAAACGTCTTGATTGAGATCACTTCCATGGGCCACTACTCTCATCAAGATGTTTAACTACTACAAGACTCATACAAGTGGACCCACCAGATTCCTACTTTTCAAACACACCTTCTTAAGTTCCGAGGGTGGCATTTATATCAGTAAGGGGGGCATGTTATTGTTAGTCATTCTTGTTATTATTATTTATATTGAGTTATGGGCCAGACTTGTCGGCTCCACATGGGTAGTCACTCGGTGATCAATCGCTGATGATAGGCGCACACTAGATTTAGTAGAGAGAGAGAGAGAGAGAGAGAGAGAGAGAGGGAGACAGAGAGAGAACGTGGCCTGTAACCCTAATTTTTGCACATCCTTGAATGTATGGTTTTGCTTTGCTCTCCCTCTCTCTTGTGTGATCTCTTGTGGTGTGTGATCATGAAAGAGAGTGTGTGTGTGAGCAAGCGATGATATGGAAATGATGAGGTGGTTGAGCAACAATGGTGAGATCCCTCTTCACAATGGCTTGAGTTTCTTGCATAAACAACTACACAGAGGGTAGTGACACACTTGTCTTAATCCATGAGCTTACCTGCACATAGGTTGTGTGTTTGTAGCCTCAGTGGCTCACACATGATGCACATCAACAAGTCCCCTACAATCAGAGAGAGAGAGAGAGAGAGAGAGAGAGAGAGAACATGTTCCCTTGTCAACTAAGTGTGGGTGCGCATGTGTATGGGACGACCCACCTAACGGGCCTGTAACCCTAATTTTTACTCATTATCAAATGATGGTTTTTCTTTGCTTTGGACCTTCTCTCTTGCATGATCTCTTGTGGTCTGTGAGAATGAAAGAGTGTGTGTGTGTGTGTGTGTGTGTGTGTGTGTGTGTGTGTGTGTGTGTGTGTGTGTGTGTGTGTGTGTGTGTGTGTGTGTGTGTGTGTGTGTGTGTGTGTGTGTGTGTGTGTGTGTGTGTGTGTGTGCGTGCGTGCATGAAAGAGTGTGTGTGCACGAGCAAGCAACAATACGGCAGTGGCAGGGAGCTCCCTCTTCATGATGGCAAGAGTTTCCTGCATTGATGGCTACACAGAGGTGAGTGACACACCTATCTACATCCTGAGCTTACTCTCACATAGGTTGTGTGTTTGTAGCCTCAGTGGCTCACACATGACACACAACAAGTCCCGTGAAATCTGACACCACTATTCACCTTGTTGCTTTTGTTGCTATCTTTTGTTAGATTGTTTTCCAAATTGATGTAGTGTCCACCTTTTTTATGAAGAGTGTGAAAATGCGGTGCATGTGCAGAGAGGGAGAAGGATGGTGTCATCTTTGAGGGTTTGTCAACTTGTAGATATGGTGCCAATAATTGAAGCTATGTTGGGAAAGAAGATACAAGTACAAGCCTATGTGAATGGTGGTGCCCAAGTGTGTGTCATGACCAAGGTTATCATGAAAGAAGAAAGTATCAAGATATCAATTAATGGTTCAATCCTTATAAGGATGGCCAACCACAAAAAATCAAGGTGTCTTGGAATAGATGAAGATGTCAAGATAATATTCTTGGGGATTGAATGCTTGGTTGACTTCTCAAGCGGTTGAAAATGCATACCCGATAATTTTAGGGATGCCATGTCTTATAACCCTTGGTGTGAAGCAGGATTGGGGCATGCACTTGATCACCATCCTTGACCAAAATAAAGGAAGAACCGTATTCTAAAATTACACACAAATGTTGCAATTTTATTTATTACCACCCCATACTCAAGCGATCAAAACACAAATCATAATGGAAACACACTAAAAACTCCCTCATTTTGGCCTAAAATCAATTAGGACATATATTAAGTCACACATTGTATATGAAACCGATGATCATAGTACATGCGAGCTTCAATTTTGATTTCAAAGGTGATTCTTGGCCAAAACTTTGTACACACACTATGTAGTTCAAAAAATTTGCAAAACCATATCCAACTATCATTCATTGCAAATTTGATTGCTATCCCATGTCAAAAAATCATCCAAATCCAATTGGATTTGTCATTTAGGTTTGCAAGGCTACAAAATGAGTGAATTCTAGGTACAAATTACACACACATCAATGCCTCTTTTCCATGTTCATCACATTGATCAATCATTAGAATAGCAATACAAACAAACTTCCCAATTGAATGATCTATCTCAACCTTCAAGCCAATTTGTAACACACACATCAACTATTTGGTCAATCCATCATCATAATTGGTTGAAAATACCAATTATTCATTCACACATTAGATTGCACATGCCATTGATTGGCACACCCAAATTTAGACCAACATTTCATGCATCCAATCAATTTATCCATCATAGCACTACTTTTAGTTCACACTTGATCAAGCATGTGTGAATGCATGCATGGTTATAACATTTATTTCAATCAACAATTGATCCAAATGCTACTCAATCAATCAATGCACACACTCAAAGATTAGGTACACAAGTTCAATTTTGGCTTAATTAACAATGCAATTAGGCCTATTCTTCATGCTTTCACGCACATTTGATACAAAATTATCCATCCAAATCCATCTAGGTGTCCCATTTTACCACAAATCATCAAATCAAGGTGGCCTTAGTATGAGCAGACACACTCAATATTTATCCAATTTCTTGGCAAATAGGCATAACCAATGATTGGGATTACCTTGCACACCCATTTGCAATCAATTTCTTGATTTGTAAGCATACACACTTGCAATCAATTTCTTGATTTGTAAGCATACACAACTGCAATCAATTTCTTGATTTGTAAGCATGCACACATAAGAATTTTGGTGTACGTACGCACTTTAATTCATTGCCAATTTCCATTGCACTTAGTCAATTTTCCTCTTAATTAAGCTTTAATTATGACACACACACACACACACACACATGAATCTTTGTCAAAAGTAAGCATAATTTTAGCACACACAAGATTCAAAGACCAAAATTAACTATTAATTTCATTCCAAAACAATCAAATTAGGCACACAAAGCATGTCGATTGATTTACTCACATACTTTTAGCAATAAATTAGCATCACATTGGAACCAAATTACGCACTCAAGAATTGAATGGAGTGGGTTAATGCACTTTCAATTGATTGAAAATGCAATGGTGGTGTATATTTGACCTGATTTTGATCACATTATTTGCAATAATGTGTATGGCATTGATTTCTCACACACAGACACAAGTTTTGTACGCAAGGATTGAGACACAACATAGGTTTTTCATCATTGTCTCAATGTATACTTATGTGCACTATACATGCTCTATGTGAGAGTGATGTAGTCATTATTTATATCATAGGAGGTTACATATACAGGTTCTACTTGATATCTATCTGTGATATGTCCTACGAGCTTGGAATTTATGTTTGACATTGTGTTAAGCTCTATGATTGATAGAAGCTAGCATGTGTTGACCATAAAATTTTCCACTCCTAAATTGAATTCCCGATGTGAGTATCAATTATTGCTTGCACTTTGATTGGTGCCTATTTGAGCACTTATTCTAGAGATTATCATATGTATGTTTATTGTGGATACTACCTTTGTATACATGTGTGGAGCCATCTTGTGGGGCTAGTACAGAAGTCCCAGTCATTTCTAAGACTTGGTCCAAAAGATAGTAATTTCTAAGACTTGACTATAATTGTGTCATTGCTTATCCTTTTGTGAGGCCATGTGTGAGGCTTTTTTAATTCAAAAACTAGGGGTCAGGTTACCAAGTGCAAGGTGGATTAGGTTGCTAGAGATCCCCATAGTGTATCCTCATCATAGGCCATGTATAGAGAGGACTAAATGCTTTGATGTCATGTTAACAGTCATTCGTCAATTTGACAATGTGCACATATACTTTGCTACACTCTATTTTATGCCTACTTCTCAAAGAGAATTTCTATGCATTTTTTATCTATGCATATTGCACTTTAACAGTCATTTTGGTTGAGATTTTCTTCCAATTCAAACACGACTATTAAAATTTTTCAATTTTTTGTGCTAGAAATCTTGTCCTTATTGCAAATTTCAAGGACAAAAATATTTAGTTTGATGGAGCAAACTTTACATTTTGGAAAGAGCACATTCTTAATTTCTTAGTATAAAAGATCAAAAACTTCCCATTTCATATGCTGAAAGGACTAACGAGATGAACATAACTTAGTTTTGATGGGAAGAGTTAGATGAACTTTGCAAATCTACAATTAGATTGCATCTTGTTGAGTTGGTTTATTTCACTATTTTGGAGTGTTCTAAAGAGCATTAAGTATGGTTGAAGTTATGCAGCATGTATGAGAAACTCTACTGGCAACAAGGCGTTCTTGATGTAAAAGTTGTATAGTCTTCATGTGAAAGAGTCAGCTAGTGTTTCCAGCCATATCAATGAGTTTGACTCTTTGTTTGCTCAAATTCATACTCAGTAGATGAAGATAGATGATGATATAAAAGATATTCACTTTCTTTGCTTGTTGCCTTCATTCTGAAATACATTTTGTTTTGCTATTAGTAATTCTCCACCAAATTGTATGCTAGTGTACAACGATATCACTTGTTCTCTTCTTTTAGAAGACGTGCATCATAAGACTATGGGTATCTCGCATCATGGAAAAGCTCACTAAGTGTAGAAACAAATCAAACAAAGGCATGCTTGTTCTTGGTAACATGAATCTTGAAAATATGGAAACAAGAGAGATACATCTCCTGATAGATCAAAGTCTCAATGCAAAAAGGACATTTAGTGTCATTTTTGTGAGAAGTATGGTCACATAAAGAAATATTTTCATGTATGGAAATGTGAGAAGGAAAAAGAAAAAGTAGTGATAATGATGCAAAATACAAAGAGTAAAATTTTAGTGAATATCAAAGAGATCAACTTGGTCACTGATTGTGATGATGCACAGGACATCAACTTGCTGATGGAGTCTATAGATGTGTTTTATGATGAACAAGAGACTCTATGCTTATAGAGTTTGTTGCTAGTCAAATTGTTCATTAGTGGTGAAGTGTCACATACATGGGTCGTAGATTCAAGTGCCACTCTTCATGTGACCTCAGACAGGTAGTGGTTCACTCATTATGAAGAGATTGTTGGTTTTGTCACATTGGGTGAAAACTATGCTTGTGACATAGTTGGCATTGGTGACATTACTATGGCCTTGTTGAATGGCATCAAATTTGCATTCACAACATTCATCAAGTGCCATGTTTGAATCAAAATTTGATTTCAATTGGCAGAATTTATGAGTTGGGCTATAAAGTCACTTTTTATAAGCAATCCTGGCATATATATATAAAGGAAGCTTGTTGATTGCTAGCTGTTATACGGCTGGCTCATTTATATAGTCTTTATGTGTCTAAAAAATAGTGTTCTTTCAGTAACTAGTGTAGAAGGCGAAGAAATTCCCAGTAGGTGGGAACTGTCTCTTGGGAATCCAAACAATGGATCAGTCACACGTCAGTAATTATTACGGCAGTTACTACAGTAACTTCTAGAAGGCTATAAATAGGACCCACTACATTGTAATCGGGCTTCTTGCTTTCTAGTTATCTTGGCTTAGCACTTATCTCTTCACCTTTAACTTCACTTTGTAATCATTACTGCTATAATCATTTGAGCTTCAACTTGTTACACCTTGTATTGGTTGTCCCTGAACTATGAATCTAAACCTGCAAACACTTTTCCAGTAGTCCAGTATGTCTCTCATTTTAGTTTACTATTTTAGTTCAGATAACTATTTTAGTTCAGTCTGAGTTCTCTATTCCAGTTTCATTAACTAAATTGACAACTTACCAGTATCCTCAAATTCTAATAGTGGAATCAGCTATCTAAAGAGATCAGCTCCAATTCCATTTTGGTGATCACGGTGGTTAAAGTTGTTTGCTTGTTGACCAGGAAACTCTTATCTCCTAGTTAGAATTTTTTGTTGTAGTGATGGCGCCCAAAACCAGTCGTGGTCGTAAACCGTCACACCATGTTGACCTTGTTCCGGAGGAATCAAAAAGAGACTCTGATCATAAGAAGGACCCGGTGATTGAGACTGAGGCTCAGGAGGAGCACAGTCATGCTGATGAGGCCAAGGACTCTGAGCACTCTAATCAGTCCAGAAGGAGAAGGGATGAGTGGGAAGAACGCAAGTCCAGGAGTTCTTGGACCACACATAGGGATGTTGGGGCCAAAGGCAGCAAGGGTAGTCGTCACAGTTCCAGTAGAAAATCCAGAGAAGAGACAGAAAATGAGACTGACAAAGAAATTGATTGGGATGCTGATAAAGACCATCATAAGAAGTCTTTAAGACGGAGTCAGGTTCTTAAGGTCAAAAGAGACAAAGACGATGTTGACCGGCATGTTATGCCACTTCAATGAAAATTTCTTTTCCAGTGTTCAAAGGTGGGAAGAAAGATGATCTTGATGTTCATATCTAGGCTTTTGAACAGTATACTGAGTTGAAGAATATTGATGAAGATGACTGGGGGGAATACTTTCCTCAGACACTAAAGGATGCAGCAAGGAAATGATACTACCATTACCCAGCTTGCCAACTCAGATCATACAACAAATATCTCAAGGCTTTCAGACTGGAATATTCAGACAATAGAGGTGATGAGGACATCCTTTGCAAACTGGATAAGATAAAGCAAGGGAAGTTATCAATCAAAAGTTATGTTGAGAAAATCAAGGAGCTAACCAGGCAGCTACAGGAGCCACCATCAGAAAAGAGGTTGCGAGCATGGGTTCCACAGTAAAAATCTTAGGGAACAGAGGTGCCCGCATCAACAAAGAAATTCAATAATTTGGTGAAGTAAGCCTTGAAGCTCAAATAGTAGGCAAAGAAGGACAAGAGTCACAAGAAGACGAGGTCTAGTAGTAGAAGTTCTTCCACTGAGAATTCTGATTCCAATAGGACCTCCAGTAGCTCTGAAAGCAGCTCAGATGAAAAGAGCAAAGACAAGGCCAAGAAAGGGTCTTGGTCCAGAAAGATTGATGAAATGGCTTGGAAGATTGTTGAAATCAATCGAAACAGAAAACCAGTTAGAAGAATGGAAACCTGATGTTCAAAGTGTAAATCTAAAGATCATGTTTCCAATGAATGTTCACAGTGTACCTATTGCAAAGCATATGGTCATTTATGGAACAATTGTGGCATTCGCATTCATCACTTCAAGAAGGGAAAAGATTTTCCTGTAGTGGCATTCACCAATGCTGACCCAGTCAGAGTGGAGACAACCAGTGTACCCCAAGAGGAGAAATCAGGTACCGATGGTATTGGTACTGGCACGGTAGATACCAAGGAGGTACTGGCCGGGGCCGAGGTTGTGGTAATTTCCAGAACCGAAGCCTAAACTGTTATACTTGTGGTAAGTATGGGCATTTGGCGGCTCAGTGTCTAGAAATACCTACTACTACAGCTACTAAGGCAAAGGCCCCATAGCCAGTTCTTGTACGAGCAGTTACATGCAACAAAGGGGTGGTCATTAAGGAAATTCCAGATGAGCCAGCAAAACCAGTCAGTCCATAAGTAGCCAATGGGCTCAGCAGAGAGAGGTGTGGAAAGCAAAGGGTAAAGAAAAGGTAGTTGATGAATGGAAGGAGCAAAGATAACTGGCAGCTAAGATCATAGAAGATTTAGCCAAGAAACTACCAAAGGGTAAAGAAAAGGTAGTTGATGAATGGCAGGAGCAAAGATAACTGGCAGCTAAGATCACAGAAGATTTAGCCAAGAAACTACCAGAGCAGTCAAAAAGCTCTCATGTCTGGGTCAGTCAAAAGATACGAGCCTAGTCTTCTGAGAAAGCACAACCAGATTAGTCAAGGTCTGGAATTCCTGAGACCATGTTGGTTGCAGTTCTCAGGGACTGGTAGAATAACTATCGAATGTTAAATCAGATACAACTACAACAGGAAACACTGAAAAAGGCACAAGAGGTACTAGAACAGAGGAATGGCATTGTGGAGATAGTCCCAATTCTTCAAGTTCTGATAATAACTCTGATCAAGAGAGAGAGAGAAGAAATTCATGTCAAAATTTGTGATAGAATTCAAAAACTCAGAGTTGAACTAGATAAAATTAGAAAAACTTTGCTTGAAGCAGCGAAATTCATCAGACAGTGAAGGAAGGTTGAAGCGGAAGCCAAAGCAGTTGACTTGGCTGTTGACAGAGATTATGAAGTGTTGGTGATCCAGGTAGACTATAAGGTTAGGAAACGGTGGAAGCCACTATCTGGGTGTCATACTGGATGGAGGAGCGAGAGTAAATGTCCTGGGGGCACACCTTCAGCAAAGAATGGGTATCACAAATCTGAAACCAGCGCCTTTTAAAGTCTGAATGGTGGATCATCGACTTGTGCAGGCAACTAAGATGATAGAGAGTATGCAGATAAGGGTGGGCAAAGAAAAGTTCAAGACCAGATTTCTAGTATTAGATGTGCAAGGCGCATATGGGATGCTATTGGGGCGGCCATGATTGCGAACAACACAAGCTGTTCACGACTATGCCAATCAGACTTTGACAATACAAGGTGCCAGTAACAGAATTCAAATACAAATGAACAACACTAGGAGCTAGAGAAAGGATCTGCAACCAAAAGAGCTTTTCCAAAAGTATAGGGTGAAGAAAATTGAGAGGATGCTGGCGGCAATGAATATTTTTCCCCTGGACAAAATAGATCTAAATACAGTATTATTGGACAAAGATCAGGCTGAAAAGCAAAAGAAATAATTTCCAGATCAGTTCACTGAACTGAATTCTGGGGAACGACCAGTTCAGCTAACTAGAAGGCCAAAAGAACCAGTTGATTCTAGTACGCCAGAGGCCTCTGAACAAGCACAATCTAGAGAAGTTACTGAAAATTAGAATAGCAGTTTAAGGCTTAGAGGTCCATCTTGGGATTATGTTGAGGAGTCAACCAAAAGAAAGGGTGGTGGGCCTAATTGGTTGCTTCCAGATGATCAAGAAATAGAGGAATGGAATCTAGGTTTTGAGGAAAATCCTAGAATGATCAAAGTCAACAAGCATCTGAATCTAGTAATGAAAGAGAAGGCTCGACACATGTTCCAGTAGTACAAAGATGTTTTCGCATGGGAACATACTGATCTCAAGGGAGTAGATCCAAAGGTATGTCAACATTGAATACCATAACAACCGGATGCCAAACCAGTGCGGTTGCAATGATACAGAATGAATCCAAATTATGCTAAGAACGTCAAGGAAGAGATTGATAACCTTCTGAAGTCTGGGTTCATTACTGAAGTAGCTAGTAGTGACCGCTTATTTCCCATTGTGGTGGTACCCAAGAAGAATGGAAAGCTTAGATTTTGTGTGGATTATCGGAAGCTGAATGCTCAAACCATCAAGGATCCCTTTCCATTACCCTTTACGGACATGCTGCTTGACGAAATTGCAGGTTATGAGATGTATAGATTTATGGATGGTTATAGTGGTTATAACCAGTTACAGATTGCTCCTGAGGACCGAAGTAAAACTACTTTTATTACTGAATGGGGAGCATTCATATATCTGGTTATGCCGTTTGGTCTTTGCAATGTTCCAGCAACTTTCCAACAATGTATGATGGAAATATTCAGTGAATTTCTCCATCGATTCCTTGCCATATTTATGGATAACTTCACTGTATATTCAGCAGAGGATAAATATTTACTTTTTTTGGAAATGATTTTCCAGCATTGTCATGAAAAGCAAATCTATTTAATCCATTCAAATGTGTTTTCTTGGTCTAGAAAGGACAACTACTGGGACATGTAGTGTCCAAAAATGGTATAGAAATGCCAATGACAAGATTCAGTGTGTCCAACAGGCCAAGGCACCCCGCAATGCATCAAAGTTGAGTTCTTTCTTAGGATATATCAATTTCTATAGAAGATTTGTGCACAAGTTTGCTTCCCAGGCATTACCTTTGTATGATCTCACAAAGAAGAACAACAAGTTCATTCGGACTGTTGAATGTGAGGAAAGCTTTTAGAGGTTGAAGAATGCTATTATGAGTAAGCCAATACATCGACAACCGAATTGGGAGGTCATTTTTCATGTACATGTAGACACTTCAGGACTAGCAATAGGAGCAATATTAGCTCGGCCAGAAGGGAGGACTGATTATCCAGTGTATTTTGCCACCCGGAGATTCAGTCAAGCTGAACAAGGATATACAACTACTGAAAGAGAAGCCCTATGAATGGTTTTTAGTGCTACTAAATTTCGACACTATTTGCTGGGCAATCTATTTCATTTTTATGTGGATCATCACGCATTATTATTTTTTATCAACAAAGTCATTATTCAAGGCAGATTGATAAGATGGATGATGTTCCTAATGGAGTTTGAATTTTGCATTCTTCATAAGCCCGGTAAAACCCATTGTGGTGTTGATTTCCTATCCAAGAGTTTAGATGGCTACTCTGAGACATCATTGAGAGATGAGCCAATGGATGCAAAACTATTTCAAATGACAGCTGAGGAAACAACTGGTCCAGAGTTGTATGATGTATATTAGTTCCTTTCTAAGGGAGGATTCCCAGAAAACTGGACTCAGAATCAGAAGAAGTCTCTGATTACTAAGAGTCTGCAGTTCACCATCATTGGCGGATTACTTTACGCATTGGGAGTAGATGGGGTTCTTCAAAGATGTGTGCCTATGGAAGGGAGAATGCAAGTTATTTCAGAGGCACATGATGGGGGTTCTAGAGGACTTTTTGCCACTGATATTACTTACAAGAAGATTCTACAGGCTAGATTGTGGTGGCAAACTTTAATATCTGATGTTAGAAGCTTTTGTAAAACATGTGATATATGCCAGAGGATGGGCAGACCCACAGTACCAAATATGATTCCTCTAACTCCAGTGCATCCACTGGGAGTATCTATGAAATGGGGTCTGAATTTCATGGGTCATTTAAGAAAATTACTCCAAGGAAGAATCGGTATATATTGATGGCCACTTGTTATGTCACGAAATGGGTGGAAGCTAAGTCTCTTCCTGACAACACCGCGAAGTCCACTGTTGTATTCTTATTTGAAAATATTATCTGTTGATATGGATGTCTTGTGGAGATTGTGTTTGATCAAGGAACACACTTTATAAATGATACTATGGACATTCTAATGGAAATGCTCTCAGTAAAGCATAGGAAATCAACACCATATTATCCTAGATGCAATGGGCAAACAGAGAGCACTAACAAAACTGTCAAGACTATTCTCACTAAGATGTGCAGAAGGAGCCACACCAGTGGGATTTGAAGCTCCAGACTACTCTCTGGGCATATAGGACAGCTTATAAGGTCAACACTGGACTAACATCGTTTAGAATGGTGTATGGTACTGAAGCTGTCGAATTTGTAATTCCCATTCTCAGGATGGCAGTAGAGTATGGATTGGATTTTAATCACAATCTTAAACAGAGACTGAAGGAGATAACACAGTTGGATGAGTTAAGACAGAGGGCTATGCTGGAATAAGAAATTGTTCAGCAAAGAAGGAACACTGGCATGATAGATGAATCAAGGTTAGGGAGTTTCAAAAAGGAGATTTGGTTCTACTCTATCAATCTAAACTGGGTCCTAAGAAACCAAACTTAAAGATAGCTTGGTATGGTCCATATGAAGTCGATTGGGTGTTTTCCAATGGCACAGTAAGGTTGAAAAATTTATTTGGATTACTGTTGCCAGGTGTTTATGATGGGGCCAAAGTCAAGCTATATTATTTTAATGACAAAGAGACTTCCAGGGATAATGATATTGGTATTCTGGAAATTGAAGTTCACAAAAATTCAGAATTAGTTATTTTAAGCCTTTTTCATGTACAACCAATACCAGAGCTAGTCAAAGGGTCAGAAAAGTATCAGCACGACAAAACCATGTCAGTAACAGAACAAGTAAAGTCTCAGAGCCAGTCTCAGAGCCAGTCAAAGGGTCAGAAAAGTATCAGCATGACAAAACCATGGCAGGAATCGAACCAGTAAAGTCTCAAAGCGAGTACCAGTTTTTATTGGAAAAAGGGACAGTGGGATTGTCTGTGGTAATCATTTTAAGGAACATGGAGAGTATTAGCCAATGCATGTATGCCACATCATTGGCGATGCACAAAACTCTAGGAACAATAAGTAGTGGAGCTTTTATGGCACGAACGCGTATAACAGTAAGGCGAGTAGGCATTTTTCTTCATAAGTCTCCTGTACGACGTCTGCTTGTTGTTGCACATTCGCCATCTCCAAGCTTTGAAGCTCCTTCACTACAACCACAAACTTCTTCATCCGAAGCATCTGTTGATTACTATCTATTTTAACCAGAGATGCCTGGATACGGATTTGAATTTTCAAGTAAGTCTTCCTCTTCTACAGATTCATTGTCCTCACTATGCATGGGTAGGAAGAAAATGTCAGAGATGCAGGAAAGCTTAGACGAAACCTCCGCACTTGTTGTTGCTGCTAAAGCTTCTCTACCACTAATTCCTCATAGCAAGATACAGTTGTATGTGTTTACTGAGCAAGCAGAAGCATTGCTACGACTGTGGGATTTGCATGTGGTTGTGCAAGCCAATCAAGTTTGACACGGCTATAATCAAGCAGGTTCTTGATTCCTTCAATGTCGATGAAGGCAACGTTGTTGTGTATGGTAGGAAAGTGTCAGCAACTCCAGATGACATTGCTTATGCTTTCAAGATGCCAAATGAGCCAAAGCCAACCATTGCAACTGCAGATTAGATAAGTGCGGCTCTTAAAGAGGATGATGCAGCCAAGAAAAAATGCAAGGCCAGTGCCCAAGGGGTTCCAATAGCAGTTCTGTACATCCCAGTTGCTTATCGGTTTATGGCTGAAGCTATGAGTCTAAAAAATAATGCCACATATGTCTCATAAAAATTGTTTGCTATGTTGCTTGCAAGGAAACTAGATGCCATGGCTTCGATCAACTTATGTCAGACTCTGTTTCATAATGTGCGTTTCTTTAAACTGCCAAATTTAAGTCTCAGACTGTTTTTAAAGCATGGTATGTCAGGCAGTTTCTTTATTGGGAAACTTCTCCTGATGCTCATGACCAGGTATGGATGGCATGGAGTCAGAAACCCATTTGACTTATCTTCAGATGAAGAAGCCCCAGGTGCTCAGTTGGCTCTTATTGGATAGAAGAGAAAGGCCACAAAGGTGGAGGTTGGTAGTTCAAATAAATCAAAAACTACATTCTCTAAGAGCAGCGCTTTCTTGAAGCAATTAGAAAGCCAGGTTGAGTCTGTGCCTACTGCAAAATTTTCGGCTAACTAGACTTCAGTAGCTAAGACTTCAGCAACATCTGAAGAACAAGCTCCAGCATGGATTACTGATGGGACTAGTCAGCAGAGCAAAATCCAGCAAACACCAGTGCTGCAAAAGACCAGCCAGAAACAACAAGTGTTGAGAAACTGGTAGTTCATACTGATAAAGAAAAAGGTCCAGAACATGTCAGTCCAAGCCAGTAAAGTTCCTGTCCCTTTTAGCGAATTGGCTTTAGTTTTAACCAAAAAGGATAGATTAGAACACCTACAGACTCACCCTCTCACAGGACGATTAGTTCTACAGAAACCTGACTTTACCACATTACCATATATGGCCCCTGTCACAGTTTATGAGTCAGTTGCCTCTGACCCAGTGACAGTAATGTATGGTTGCTCAGTGCTTATCTAGTCATCTTGGAATATGATTGTCAATGCTTTGGAACAAATGATGGATGCCTCAGCATCCACTGATGAAGTGAACAAGTTGAAAGAAGAATTGAGGATCGGTGTAACAGCAAGTTCAAAAGTTGAAACGGGATATAGGGGAACAACCCTTGCGGCATAGTGTTCTTGAAAATCAGTTAGCCAGGACAATTCAGAAAATGGGAAGTAAGATGTCAAAGCTTGAATTTGAAAATAGGTAATTAAATGAAAACAAGGCAGCCTAAGAGAGCTGCTGACAGATTTGAGACTATGCTAAGGTTAAAGAGGGTTGATTTCAACACATTGCTGACGAGCAACACTACATTAAAATCCTCTTTAACAAAAAGATACATATACATAACTTGGCTGATATTCTGAATTCAGAAGGCAATGCCATTTTCAATAAGGATAATCTGAAGGCACTTATAGAAACTATACATAGTGATTTGCCGGATAAGCTTTCTGAATATAACAGTGCTTTGGCAAATCAAGCTATTCTAGGCTACCTTGATAAGCAGAATAACCTCGATGAGGATTCTAACAAAGCAGAAGAGAAGGATAAAGAGAGGGAGGGCAAACCAACAGATAAACATGATGATGATGATGATGACTCTCTTCTATCTCCACCTTCAGCATCTGGTGTTGTGGATCAGCTACCACAGGAGGCAGTCAGCCCAACACAGACTAGCCAGCCCAGTACAAGGATCGACAGTTGGGAGATGAGGGGGCTGATGATTAGCAACCAGGTAACACTAAAGACTCCCCAGTACACCATTCCACAACACAGTTCAGATGTAAAAGGAAAAGCTAAAGCAATGATTGAGACTTTGAAAGGTGATGAGCAACACTCATTACAGCTCATCACACTGAACAAGAGGCTAAGACATCAGCAAGCTCCTATTACGAGGGTTTATCTGGAGGATGATGTTCTTCTTTCTAATCTGGAATGCTTTCAAAGACTATATGACGGTGCCAAAAGAAATGATCCAGCATTGGAAATCAGCTGCTTCAAGAGTGTACCAACTACCTGTACATCCCAGCAGCGTCTAGCTGCTGGACAGGGTACCTGAATAGGTACTAACCTCTGATGATAAGCTAGTCAATCCACACTGGCAACGACAGTCTACTGCAGACTTTCATTCCCTAGCCATTGAATTAGAGCTCTTGCTTGGGAACAGGCCTACATATAAATGCATGAAGGAGGTCAGGAATCAACTGAAATAAGTTCTACTGCAAATACAAATTGCCAGAGGAGTCTTAGAATAGAGAGTGCAGGCTATCATAGAAAATCATGCTTCTAGCAGCAAAGGACCTTGGGTTAGAATGATAGTAGGAGAACATGCAACTGCTCTCCAAAAACTTTTTCAGCTGGTTCAAGTCACCAGGAAGATAATGCAACAGGAGAACCAGGCTGTCCTCAAGTTTCTAGAGTTTGTCCATGATTTCCCATTTCTCCTGTATGCATTGCCTGCTAGAGAGACTAAGCTGCCTAGGTTTTTCCTCGCGATGTATCCTCAACATTTAGAAACAGTGGATCGGCTCACATACTTTAATATCACTATCTACTGACCTTCAGGACTGGTATGAGCGAGCCACTGTAGAATGGAAAACTTGGCAAACATTGATCAATGATGCTCTCCACTGAATGATGTTAGGGAATTGCAAGAAGCAATGAAGAGAGTCAGAATCTGTATCTGACAATGGAAGATTCAGCTCAAAGGTCTCACCAAGATCACAAATCAGCTACTTCAACTTACTGTGGAGTCCTTTAAGATTCTTGAAAAGGATATTACGGCTAAACCAGGGCTGGGACCACAGTACAGAGAAATGGCTGAGATCCTTTTTGAGGCCAGGATCAAACATTAGCCTCTTCCAAAGGGATGGATCCACACAACTTCACATTGTCATAAATTGGTTAGAACATGTCTGACAAAGGGTAGACGCACGCTGTATGATCCCGACACCAAAACATATAATCCTCTCACGCCGTATGAATTAGAGATGTTTGGACCACAACCGGAAACTCAGATGCATTCCTCAACACCAATTCAAAATCAGGCGGTGGACTTTTTTTCCAAAAATTTTGGAGTTATACCAAAATTCAAGAAAGGAGGGAAGTATGTAGAAGGCAAAGATAGTGCCAGTAGGCGGGAACTGTCTCTTGGCAAGCCGAATAGTGGATCACTCACACGTCAGTAATTACTACGGCAGTTACTACAGTAACTTTTGAAAGGCTATAAATAGGACCCATTACATTGTAATCGGGCTTCTTGCTTCTTAGTTCTCTTGGCTTATCACTTATCTCTTCACCTTTAACTTCACTTTGTAATCATTACTGCTGTAATCATTTGAGCTTCAACCCATTACACCTTGTACTGGTTGTCCCTAAACTATGAATCTGAACCTACAAACACTTTTCCAATAGTCCAGTATGTCTCTCATTTCAGTATACTATTTCAATTCAGATAACTATTTCAGTTCAGTCTCCATTCTCTATTCCAATTTCACTAAATGAACTGACGACTTACCAGTAGACTTAAATTCTAACACTGGAATCAGTTATCTAATATTAGCTCCAATTCCAACTAGCTACCAAATGTTGCTTTGTGGCATTGCTGATTGGGATAAATATCCAAGAAAAAAAGGAATGGAAACTCTTTCTTGTTTGGGTTATTTCCTTGCTTTATATTTTTCTAAATTTCCTTTCAATGAGCACTACCAGTATGGGAAGCAAATGCGTGCTTCTCATAGTGTTTTATTTGAGTGATGTATGTGGCCACATGGTGACTCAATCTCTTGGTGGCACATTGTATTTTGTGACGTTCATAGACTATTCCACACGCAAATTTTGGGCTTATGCATTGAAGTCAAAGGACGAGACATTCTCTTGCTTTAAGAGATTCTTTTCAAGTGTTGAGAAAACGCTAAAGGCTGTACATTCAGACAATGGTGGAGAATATATTTCCAAAGAGTTTGTTGACTTCTATGCATGAAATGTCCCATCCCAAACAATGTTTCCGAGAGAATGGATAGGATGATTCAAGAGACAATCATGTCTATGTTATCACAAGCAAGCCTAACGCAAGGTTTTTGGGTAGAAGTGGTTTACATAGTGGTCTATTTGATCAATAGATCACCACATGTATCATTGCAGTTTTGTGTGTTTGAGGAGTTATGGTCAAGACATAAGAAGTTGTATGACAAACTCGAGACATTTGGTTTTGAAGCTTATGCACATGTTTCTCAAGAACTGGCATTCTAAGCTAGATTCACAATCTTGAAACTGTATCTTTATTGGCTATGGATTGGATGGCCAATTTTTATATCGTTTGAGTCAATCCGTTATCAACAGTGATGATGTCTTCAAGGAGACTAAGATGTACATGCAATCAGTAAAAGAGTTTAAATCTAGAAGGTTACATTACTCAATGTATCACCTCCTATGTAGACAACTCAAGAGCCTATCATTCCGCAAGTCAATGCTCTAGATGATAGAGTTATTGAGAAAAAGAGCTACTGAGAAAACTAGTACCAGTCAGCCAGGAGACCTCAGAGAGCCTCACATTTGCCAGAGCAATTCATTCATGGAGTGGATTTTGTGTTGTTGATAGATAATAGTGGTGAGACTTCCTATTACAAACAGGCCATGGTAGCCAAGGATAAGACTCAATGGGAACTTGCAATGAAAATTGATTTGTCTAGGATTGAAAAGAACTAACTTGGATTTGGTTCCATTGTCAAAAGGTAAGAAAGCATTACCTTGTAAATGGGTCTACAAACAAAGATTGCATCCAATGTTGGGAGATACAAAGCTCGGTTAGTAGTTGAGAGATTCAATCAAGAATATGGCATAGATTTTGATGAAATATTTTCTCCAATGGTCAAGATGGAAACACTGAGATTTTTGCTTAGATTAGTTCTATAGAGGAGTCTTACCATGTCCTGAGCGATATTTTTCAAGCAAATACAAATCCGAGAAAATAATTAAGAAAGCACATAGGTTTTTTTCATGAGTGTGCACATGAATTGATGAAGCACTACTCTTAAGTGGTTAGAAGGGATTACAGGAATTATATCCAATAATCTATCCTTCTTGGATGAAACCATATCAAGGATACACGTTGACCAAACACTATCTGCTTCCTTCTATTTGCCTCTATCTCTACTTTGCTTTGTTGACTCTGACTCCTCTAATATCTATAATGATGTCTGGAAGCATCCTACTCTTAGGGAAATATTTGCTTGGTCTATTGTGACTGAGAAAACCTTGATCTCCTACGATTGATATGTCTCTCATCATCCTATAGGGTAATCCCTCTTGATGGCCCATCATATGAAATCTAAACCACAATCCTTTGCAGGTATAGCACTTCTACCATAGTTGAGAAGAATTATCTTTATTGCAATCAGTCTATCTTTGATGATCCTCCCCTAGCACAATCCCTCGAGAGATGGCCATCATATATCACCTATTTGTCTCCTATTTGTCTCCAAGACAAATGAACCCACATCTTCCTTGAGGACTTCAATGGTGTCAAGGAAGCTAATAAGTTTTAGTCATTGCACTATCCGATGTTGGTGGACGATTAATTAGGATGATTGAGGTTGCTAGAGATCAAAGATTTTTCCAAGAAAAAACTATCCAAAAACTGATCGTGTGACCATCCCTTTAACTAGCATTTCAAGATTCTTACAAACAACTACTACTAAGTGGGATCAACATTGTAGGTTGACTAACAAATTTCAAAAAGTTGTAGGCCATAAAAAACCGATACCTCAACAAATCCAACAACATGTAGCTTTGATGCCACCAATGGAGAGCTCCCTCCAGACCCACCTACCCCTCGCTTGATCTTAGACCCTGCGGGGAGAGAGAGAGAGAGAGAGAGAGAGAGAGAGAGAGAGAGAGAGAGAGAGAGAGAGAGAGAGAGAGAGAGAGAGAGAGATTCTTTTATCGTCCTCAGAGGTCAAATATGACCCATGGGACCAAAAAATGGGCATACAAAAGCATTCCTCTAACAAAGACGGTGTCAAATTTACGACAAGCAAGGCAAGTGTGGCAAGAAAGAAAAGTGAGGGGAAGAAAAATTATTGGGGGTGTTTACAGAAAAATTGCAACACATGTCGCTTATGTGATAAAGGTGGCCATGGAAACAAAAAAGGGGGGGGGGGGGGGGAGTATCCAAGAGGATTCTATGGGGCATTTTGTGCTCAAAACTCCTCAATGATGGCTCTACCACCACGGTAGATGGCCCATTTACCGGCAGCCCGTGCTTCTCTTACTTTTTGCAACTCTTGTTTTTTCATCTTGAGTTGCATGGGCGTTAGAGCTTCACTAATCTGGATGGTTGTACCCTTCAAAAGGTGAGCTTGTTTTAGGAGTGTCTACGGTCCTCTTTGGTTTTGAAGACAAGGCTCCCTTGGTTGGTGTGGTGGTCACAGTGTACGCACTCAATGGTCAAGGTATTGAACTTGATGGGTTGGATGGCCTTGTTGAGCTTGACTAGTGTGTCAGGAAAGTTGTCGCCCTCTTCCCAACAAGTGGAGGGCAAGCCACCAATGCGAACGGTCAATGCAAGACCTTTACAACGGCGGCACTCCTGCAAGCACTCCTCCACTTTGAAGGAGACAGCGGCAGCATTCTCTTGGATTTGAATGGCTAATGAGGCCACATTCTGGGTAAATGTGTGCTCTACCTCCTTGGCCTTGGCTTAAATGCTATATGTGTCTACTTGTTTTGAGATTCGAGGGACTGGAGTCGGGCTTCGAGGGCAGTGAGGTGCATTTTGAGCTCAGCATTCTCTACCTTCAACTCCTTGAGTTCAGCTTGGATGCAGTCTAGTGGATCCACCCGAGGGGGGACCACAAAGGATCGAGTGCGTCTTGGTGTCGAGGGTGCTCCTCTGCGTTCTGCCATGGAACCTACAATAGTGCAGATTTGACTGTGCGATCCCTTTGATTATCCCTTCACTACGCGGGAAACATCCTTTGTGATGTAAACATGGCTGGCGGGATGTGTCGATTGCAGAGTTGGGATCTTCCGTCTGCATAGCACAGAGGGTTGCTGCTATCGGGTACACAGAGCGGGCTCATAGGGCTACAGGGTCGCAAGGCGATGGGGTTGCAGGGCTACGAGGTTGCCTCAACGAGGTGGGTGGGCGTGGCTATGGAGCAGCCATGGGAAGCCAGGTGAAACCCTTGCACCCAGCAGCTGCTGCAAACAAGGTTAGGGTTTGACAAGAGGAAGCTGCAGGGTTTTAATGTTAGGGTTGAGAGAGAGAGAGAGAGAGAGAGAGAGAGAGAGAGAGAGAGATGAAATGAAATGATATATTAACGTCTTTAAGAGGCCAAAGTGACCTATGAGACAAAAGAGTTTACAAATGGTGAATCTGATACAATGTCTGTGTAAAAGATTGAAAATTGAAAAGTGAAAAATTAAAACTGAACTGAGCCAAAGTGAAATGGAATGGAATGAAATGAAATGAATTGGAAATTAAATGAAAGGCTGAGATGCTAGAATTAATATACTATCCTATGATATCCATCATCGATCTTTGGTGGAGCTCATCAATGTCCTCCTCGGTGAGTACTCTTAATGGGCGTCTCCCATGTCGTGCCAGAATAGTCCGAATTCTCTGGTGTAGCTTCCATTGATGTCTCAATGACCCTCGCAATTGTGGGTGTCTAGATTTCCCCAGCTCAGTGGCACTATCAATCAATGTACCTCTGGTATAGGTGGACTTCGAAGTCTATTGTGATGCATGCTCATCTGAATTTCACGCATGTAGTTTGAAAGAATCAGTGATCTCCCTCTGTGAGTGTCTCCTATTGTCTGGTCTCCTCAAGAAGCTTTGGGCCTATGTCTGCTCAGTGTTGGGGGATATGTGTTCAAAACATAAGACGAGAAGGCACCGGGCCTCTAGCTGTGGGAGGTGAGAGAGAGAACAAG
The DNA here is from genome assembly GCF_014529385.1 of Adiantum capillus-veneris. Lineage (NCBI taxonomy): Eukaryota > Viridiplantae > Streptophyta > Polypodiopsida > Polypodiales > Pteridaceae > Adiantum > Adiantum capillus-veneris. Next base: position 22,928,607 of record NC_140931.1, on the reverse strand, counting down.
AAAAACAGATACATATGGCTTTGGCAATCACCATAGTCTTCAATTAATCAATTCAAGCTTTTAGTACAATGTAATTGGTAGCCAAGGTGGGCTGTTAGTAGTACCGTCACTCGGATCAGCTGAAAATTAAGAGTTTAAGCTCCCTTTTTACAAAATTAACCGGGCCGTTAACAACATTGGGAATTAAGATGATGATTAATCAACCTTCGGACTAATGTCAGTGAAGAAATTTTTTGCTTGCCGCTTTACCGTAGCTCCGACTGCTCTTGGATTTTGCAAACTTAAATTTTGCTCACTGCCTCAATCATCATCCTTTAATTATTGTCAACTGTTCTGTAGCTTCTTGCTCTGTGTGCTTTGCACTGCAGTAATTATCACTTACAAGTACAACCCCTTCGTGCATTCTCCTCGCTTCCCACTTCAAGCTTTCCCTTGTTTATGTAACCTTTGAGTCCTTCTCCTCCATGCTTTGGCTTGAGAGAGAGAGCCCTTATTCGAATCGGTAACCCTCCTTGCTCTCCTCTTGATTACTTTTTTTTGCTCCCTTCCTTTGCTAACCGAGAACGACGAGAGAGAGAGCTTCTCCCTTTTCTCCTAACTGAGGATGAGAGAGAGTGAGAGAAAGCTTGAGAGAGATTTTCTTCCTTTGCTCCAGTAATACCCTTCTTCTGCTTCTCTTTGTTACCCTACTCCTCTCCCCTCATTCACTTGTTCCCCCTTTTAATAGCCCTCCCTAAGCAATGATGGTGCCGTCATTGCTAGGGGCATAAAAAACCTCCCATGATGACGTGGCAAGGCGGAGTCGACCTGCATGATTTTTGCCAAGAGAAGCATCAAACGGAGCTCGAGGGCCTACTGGGTGTTTTTCATCTCTTGGTCGTGCTCAGCTGAGCTCCTTGTTGCCCAGTGCGAGCCCTTCTCCTTACTCTTGCGCTACTCAGTCTCACTGCTCTCGCCATCACCCATGCTTTTCTTCCCCTTGGCTTATGATTTGGTGGACGGCCACTTGGTTGGCACCCCATTTGGTCTTAAGCTTGGTTAGGGCACCACATTTGGCATACATATCGGCCAATGCAATGCCAATCTCAACAACTTCCTCCAGCAGCCCCGTCTAACAATCTCATCAGGAATTCTCTCACCTTGGATAAATCCGGTAATCAATTCGCTCCATGAGAGGACATTTTGGACAAAGAGCTCATCAAGAACTTTTTGTGCTTCGTAACTAACGGCATACATAACCACATTTGGCATACATGCCGGCGTCAAGGCTCTCATTAGCCCTAAACTGACAATATCATCATGATTTCGTTTTCCCATTAGTGTCTCCTGCCCTCGAGATGTAAGTACAAGTGATTGGCTTTGGAGAAAGGCATTCCCCTCGCATCTGGTTAAATTTCCTAGAGCTTCCTTACTGCAACTAGGCTAGGTATATCTTGCAATCATTGTTCTTCATAAGATGAAATTCCCCAAATTGGTCAAAGTCAAAAACTCCTAGATGGCACTCCGACCAAGCGGGCCAGTCTGGTATAGAACCGGCCCCCGGTGAATCTTTAACTGCCCATATCTTGGCAACCATAACTCCGATCACTGATATGAAAAGATCAACGCACTCCACAAAGTGAGCACTTCAGGCCCATGCATTCATTTCATTTCTGTCCCCTTAGCTGTAGTTGCCCAATCAGGTACGGATCTGTAGTTTCCATGCCCTAGCCGGGTAGCTCATCCCTCCGGATTGATAATTTTGTTGGTCATTGGAGCTATTGCAACGATGGGACCCCCAACATTTGGCACCGTTGCCGGGGACGATGGCTTACGCTAGTGTAATTGTGTCATAAACGAATGCGTTTCCTCACTAATTTCACTTGTGCGTTTATGTCTTTGTGGATTTTGAATGTGTGTGCATGAAGCATTGTGTTCATAATTCCCTAATGTGTGACCATATCTTGCCAATTGTGTGTTTACACACTCTAATTTCTCACTAACCCCTTGCTACTTTGACTAATTTTTGCTAATTTACTAATGTGCTATGAAGGATTGGAGCATTCGACCATTCAATTGATCTTCAACGGAAAGGTAATTAAGGTGGTATTCTGAACCTCCCTAGAATCTAGAGATGTGTAGAATTGAGTAGAGATCCCACCATATTGATGCAATGTAATGCAATGCAATGTGGATTGAAAATTTTATGATTTTTCGTTTTCACGCCGTCATAATGCCAAAAAAATTTAGAATTGGTGGCGCATGAATTTGATAAGTTTCAATTGCTAATTGGTGAATGTGTATTGCTAATTGGGTGCCTAATTGAGTTAATTGCATGTTTGGATGGTCAATTTCAAGTGTGTGCACTAAAATCAAGTGTGTGTGCATTCTAATTGAGTGTGTGTATGCTAATTTTAGGTGTGTGTGCATTATTTTACCCATGTTTGAGCACCTAGAAATCAATGTGTGCGTTATGATTTTTGAATTGTGATGATTGATGTGTGTTGTGCTGATGCCCAACTAATGATTTGTGAAATCACATTGCAAATCTGACAAGTTTAACCCTTTTGTATGCGCACTTAAAGATTGGTAAAAACTGCCAATTTTTTAGTGTGTATGTGTGTGCTTAAAAAGTGTTAAATTTGCATGATTGATTCATATTTTGATTGCATAATTGATGTGTGTAATGATTAAATGTTGTATTTTGGTGCTTAAAATGGGGATTTACACACTCTAATTACGTCAAGTTTTTACCTAACTTTGTCGGTAATTTTACCGGTTTAATTGCTTAGTCTTGATTTTATTGATGAAATTAATTGGCAATTGAATTGATGTGATTTTAGCAATTTTATTTGGCTGCACTATTCCTCAATATGTGGAGAATTTGTATAATTTTTTTGGATATTTTTTGGATAATTTTTATAATTTTTCGGATTTTTGGGTGATTTTTTATGCGTTTCGGCTAATTTTTAACATAAATTCGGTTTTTTTCGATTCCCGAGCGTGCCTTTCGGTGCATGGACTTTCCTCATCGGATAGAGCTTTGCGTCTTTTGGGATAGTTTCCTACAATGCTAAAGTAATCTTCCTCTTCTTTCTTCTTCCGCTTTCGTCGTCGTTCTTATGCTTCGTGACGTGTGAACCCACCCTTACACACACAACACACAAGCTACAAGAAGACATTATAAATTTTTGGGAAAAAAAAAGGGACCTACTTGTCTTCTTTCTCTCTTTCCTTAACGGTTGTGGAGCCTGGCCTTTTGTCTTTACCCTTTTATCTTTTTGCTTTTTTTTTGTGTCATTGACTTTTGTATTGATTCATTTCATTTTGTTTCAATTTCATTTCGTTTTCTTTTCCTTTATATTTCATTTCAATTTCATTTTCTTTTTTTCCTCACTTTCATTTCATTAATTTGTATATTAGTTTAAAATATAATTTTTTTAATTAAAAAAACACAAAAAAAACCCATTAAAAATCATAAAAACAATAAAATTTTCAAAAACCCAATAAAAAATCAAAAAAAGAGTTAGAAATTTATTATAAAATAGAAAATTCGTTAAAAAAGGAAAGTAAAAAAAAAACACAAAAAAACACGTAGAAAATCACAAAAAATTTAGAAAAATTCACAAAAAAAAATAAAAAGCATTTAAAAAATCTTAGAAAATCCAAAAATCTCACAGATAAATCATAAAAATAGTAAAAAATTCACAAAAAGTCCAAAATCATCCAAAAAAAACAAAAAATTACCAAAAGTGCCAGTAAAGATAGAAAAAGCAAGAATGAGCCCGAAAAAAGTCAAAAATAGCCACAAACCGAGCAAACACCACACATCGAGCAAACTGTGCCGAAGCAAATCCGAATAGCTGGAAAAAGCTGAAAACAATCAATCCAAAGCCGTGAGGGACAGACAAATTTTTAAATTTGTCAAAATCAAGCTGAAAATCGATAAATCACGGGGGATTGTAGATTAATCTATTAAAGGCCCAGTTTTTCATCGTTTCAAAAGGTTGCAATCAATTTTGAAACTTTCAAGTTAGAGTTAATCAACTCTTGTGAGATTGAAGAGCAGTCAACTGCAAAAGTGCTTTGACACAAGCAGTTTTATCAAGCCGTGCAGGAAACTGAAAGGTTTTGTACATGGACTCAAATCAAACCGAGAATTTAAGTACAGCAGAGCATGCTAGTAGCAGTGGCAACACATGCACAACTACAATAGAGCAAATTTTGCAGTTATATGGCTACAATGGAGACAAAGTGTTGTACACAGATTCAGAAGGTCATAGATATCTAATGAGCAGTAAAAGAAGCACAGAAGCCAAGATCCTATTGATCAGAGTAAAGCCAGATTCAGAGAACTCCCAGATGTTCACTGACTTCAGTGGAGCCAGGTATTGCAAGCTCAAAAATGAAGTGCAGATAGAAGTGCAAAAGATTGATCCAAGTGGTTATCCAAAAATCTGCACAAGCCAGCAAAGCATCCATTTAGTGCATATACAATTAGGGTCATTGTACATGGATTACAATGGTCAAATCTATAGTCACGAGCTAGAATTTCAAGATCCAACAGATCAACCAATTGAAGCCAATCTAATTGGAGAACCGAGCCAAAGACAGTACAAAGGCCGAGATGGAGCAGTCTACAGCTTGATGCTCAGTGTTCTGAAAGAAGATGCCGACAACTTGGCAAGCATAGAAGCAGAAGCTTCTCAGCAAGAGCTTGACATGACAGAACCAGCTGAAATATCACCAGTCATGGCGTATTGCTCAGATTGTGGACGAAAAGGTGGACATTTTGTTGAAGATTGTCCAAGAAATCCTGACAATAGGGATACATCAACTGCCAAGCAAGGTACAGAGAAAATTGGAAATGCAAATCTCGACGTAAGTGCATCTAACTTGTCACTTTTAATGCAATCATATGATTCTGCATTACCATTAGAAGCACCACTAAAAGCACTGCAAGTTCAAAATGAGCATAAGGATGCACATGCACCTGAAAAGCTTAAAATTGATTCTTTGAACAACAAATTCTTGCATGAATTTAGTAAAGGTATCGGAGATATCACCAACGGTTGAAAAGACTGTTAGGTTTGCAAATGATTTTGCATCCACTGCCACAAGTGTGCAATCATTTACAAGTCTAAGGGACACATCAAACAGAATGATGTTAGCTTTGTATGGTACACATAATGCACACTACGTAGACCAAAAAGGATCAACCAGTGTTTGAATGGCCGACATACCATCTCATAGAAGTACGTCCAATGATAGATCAAAAAGCATGGTTCATTTCAGAAGAAAGAATCTATTATAGCCCATCCTCTTTAGAGTTGAAGGATATTACCCGAGTGAACTCAAAAATTTGTTCAGATCCAAACTCTCCTCCATTGGAAATCAAGCTTCGATGTTGTGACCAAACGAGCATATACTTTGACCAAAATAGTCGTAGATATAGACGGGAGTCTAGCATCTATGATGCCTTGGGTCCTGAAACCACAGAAGCTCATATCATAGGAGACCCATGGGATAGAAAGTATCAGGACAAAGATAATGCTATTTATAGCTTGACTTGGGGAATAATTTGTCATGTTTAAAGGAGATACATAGAAACTATGTAGAAGGTTTGCAGATGCCAAACATCAACAGTGCTATCCAAAGTGTACCTTCACAATCCCAAAAGGTGAGATTGTACCAGAGCGAAACAATTTTGAGCTCTTACAATGAAGCAGGCTATAGTAATCACCCTAGGAAGGGGGGAGTTGTAAATACATCAAGCTCAGCTTATGCACTAGGAAATGCTACACCAGTTAGAATCCCTAGAGCCTCTAGCCAACAGACCCCTTCAAGGCAAAAATCATTGAAAGACCATATGGTTGTTGGAAGTTTCCAATTGACCGAGGTTTCCTCAGAATCTACAGACAAATGCGTATATGAAGATCATCAAGGACGGAAGATTCAGTTGATCTCCACAAGTCAAAGCCAAAAGCCGACAAATCCAATAGTGTTCAAACAGTTACATGTGCCCAAGCTCACATATGCATATCAAGATGCACAGGGTAACAAATATCAACAAGGTCATTATCTTGTACAAACCCACACGGATGGCCCGACTGAAGTCAAAGACTATTCGAAGATGATGCAAAGCCTTAAGCTGCCAGAACAGGTGACAAAAAAGTCAAAGTCAATGGGAGCTAAAGTTCAAAAAATTGCACAAAGGTCACCACCAAAATCTCCTTCGAAGAGACAAATTCTGCCAAAAAAGTACCATGGATCTATTAAGATTAAAGGTTACTCAGATGCAGGTAGACAATGCTCAACAGTTGCAAAAAGGTGCAATGTTACAGCCAATGGAGTCAACATCAATTGAAGCAGGTGATCAAAGCAAAGAAAATGCAGATAAGGTCCAACCAAAGGATGTTTCCATAGCAAAAGTAGTCAATCCAGACACAAATCTCGAGAAGATCAAGTGCAACATAGTTGGTGAAAACGAAGAAAAGCTGTCAAGCGAAGTAAAGCTAGATTTTCAGTTAGACAAGAACCTCATGTCTTTTTGCACTTGGAAAAGATGTGGCCAACCACAGCTAGAAGATGCTCTTGAATTTGTGAGCATATCAGGAAATAAACGAGAAGAATGCTGGGGAATCATCTCCACCACCATTGAAGTAAGTTCACAGATCATCATAGTTCAATTTCATGTGACCACCGCAAAAGATATGCCAGATGACATCATAATGGGAATGCCAATGGCTCAGAAGATGTCAGAGATACATAATGAAAACATGAAGAATTCATCACAGACATCAAAGAATGAAGACCAAGACTGGTCACCCGCGAACGACAGCACAAAGTCCTCAAGCACAGTTAAAATGGAGACTGGTATTAAAGTAGATCTTATTGAAGATGATTCATCTCCATCAACCAGACCTTCAGAAGAGCTTGAAGAAAATCAAGCAATATCAAGTGCGGATCAAAGAGAGCACAGAGCAACCACAATAGCTATTAAGCAACAAATGCCACCAAAGCCAGAAGAAACGAAGATCAAAATTGTAGACAAAGGTAAAGCTAAAGTGGACCTTCCACCGACTAGCAAAGAAGTTGTGACAGCATATGCCTCTACATCAAAGAACCCTCATGGATCAGCTTCTTCAAGCAAGTCAGGCTTTCAAAACTTCAAGTCAATTGCTAAACCAACTAAAAACTTTAAGGAGACACCTAGAAAAGCAAAGATAATTCAGCCAAAGTACTCAAGAAAGCAAAGGAAAGTCAAGCAAGTGTTTGTTCCAAGAAGTTTCGTCAAAGTCAATGATCCGGTTTGGATTAAAGACAAGAAATCAACAAAGAAAGACAAACACATGGGATGGATAGCATCACAATGGAGCTTAAAAGAATAGGAGTACTATGAATGTAACAGACACATATGGGTACCAAAACCGAAGGTAATAGCATATGAAGTAACTTCAAGTCCCTCTCAAGAAAGAAGTCCCACAAGGTATCAGCCTCGACAATGTCCTAGAATACCTAAGCAGCAGGTATACGACAAAGCAACATCGAAAGATGCTAAAGTCAACCACAACTCTCAAGAGGATACAGAAAAAAGATGGATCACAGTCAAAGAAGGACAACCCAACCAACATGAATGCATATTCAAAGATGATAAAATAGGTATGGCAAAAGAAACCTTCAATGTCAACTTGGTCCTTCACTAATCCTCTCTTTGTGGCTTCAAGCTTACTTTTACTTGAGGAAATGTTTGTGGTAAGCACAAGAATGTAAAAAGTCGAGTCGCCAGGGTGCAAAAAACACTCTTTGGCATAGTTAAAGTCGGGTTGCGAAGCCATAAAATGAGCAAATCATTAGTCTAAAATCTTCAAGTCATATTAAACTATGTGCTAAGAGTTGTAGTTATTAGACTTACGCTCAAGCTGGAAGAGTTGAGCATATCTAAAGTCATATTGCTCATGCTGGATGAGATGAGCATAAGATTCAAAGTCTATTAACTTACAATTGGTGGAGTGTCATAGAGTCCAACACTCACGCACAGTGCACAGTAAGATGAGAGCACATATCCTCGTCAACGAACACCATTCTTAAAGGGGTGCCATCTTGCAAAGCCATGTCAAATGCTTTTATAGCTACACCATCTTTCTGAATAACCCCTCAAAATCTTTATTGCACAGCATATTGTTTCCCATGCATTTTTGTGTATGCATAAATAGGATGTCCCATCATTGGACATATGCATTAGACACTCTTTTTTGCTTCCACCTATGCACCTTGAGTGGACTACAATAGGCAAACCAATGTTCCATCATGCTACCCTCTCATATTTGCTGCCCTTTTGATTCCATATCTATCAGCAAATAATCCCTTGCGTACTTTATTAATATTTCCCATGCTAAAGTACTCCAATAATGCGCATATCCCAAAGGCACTTTTTTCCCACTAGGTTTTTTCCCTTTGGTCATCCAGGTATTAGACCCTAATTTAGAACCACATCATTCTACTTCCCTTGTACATACTTTTCATAAATAAACATCAGCCTCATCATTATGCTATTACAACGGACAAAGTCAACATCATCTCTCACAAACCAGACACATTTAGACCAATGAAAATGCTGCAAAAAAAATCAACCTCATCAACAAATTCAAAGACAAATGCAGACAACCAGCCCATCAACAACCAATCAAAACCTTCCACAGCCTCCAAGCACTTTTCAACGGTGCCCGAGGACGGACACTAAAATAGGAAAGGGGGAATGTTAACTGAGTCAACGTCAATTAACAGAAGCTACTAAAGACCAAAGACGTACGAATGCACATTGAGGATGAATGCAAAGAAGCAGTAAAGATTGGAGTTACACATTTTTCACGTTTTTCCAAAATGGTCACGTATTGTAAATTCCCGAATTATTTCAAGCCATTGTAATATTTTAATGTGTTACGGGCTCAATGGGAGTTCCAAGTTGTAAGGAATAGGTCACTTACTGTGCATAGGTTGCAAATTCAATAAGTGGTGAGCCCTAAAGGCCTTGGGTGCCCGGACATTGCATATTTTTAACCTAGGTATATAAGGCAGTGTGTAAAAGAAATTAGGGTTCTCAAGTCATTGGTTGAGAGCACTCTTTGGTGAGAGCTCTTGAGGTGTGTGGCTATGGATTCCTTGAGCTTCTCCTTGCTCATGAGACTTGATTAACACTAATCAATGATTCATTCTCTCTCACTATGCCTCTCTCTTTCCTCTTATGATTGCCTATGATGCTTAGATTAACTAAATCTTAACTAATTAGTGTTAATTCCTCTCTAATCTTGTGTGATTGCCCTCTTTTGCTTGTGTGTGCATGTAGGTTTGATTGGAGTGTGGTGCTCGATAGATCTATGTGTATGTGCTTGCGATTAGTGTGTTGCATAATAGGATTGTGTGTCTTACAATCATAGTGTGTGTGATTGGGTTGATTGGAGGTGAAGAGAAGTGGATATGGAGATTGCCCTTCATTGCGGCTTAGCTCCTCCATAGGCCGAGAAGCTCACCTCGTGGAGTTAACCATTTTTGTTGCCACGATTAGCTCACTAACCGTATGAGTGTTTCCATGCCCTAGCCGGGTAGCTCATCCCTCTAGATTGATAATTTTGTTGTTCATTGGAGCTATTGCAACGATGGGACCCCCAACATCTCTTGAAACATGCATGTCCTGATGCTTGCATGCCTACTCTCTTTGCCCATCAACTCAATTGTTGCTCAAGAAGAAGAGAACCATATAACATGGCCAGTGTGTGCCCAATCATAATGGTGCCATAATTCCTAGGCATCATTGGATCTCCTGCCTTGAAAATAGGCAAAACAATTGACATACTCCAAGTATCAGGAAAACCCTCACACGTGGCTCGATTGAACATCAAAGTTCTACAAGCATATCTCGGGCACGTATAAAAATAGCTGCCACTAATCCATCATGATCATATGCTCTCCTAGTCCTCATCCTGTCAATTGCTTTCTTCACCATCTCAACAGTATAAAAAAATGCATGTCTCCAAACATGGCATTGGGGGATCTGGTAGAGGCAACTGTCCTGGAACTATGTAAAGAGATGTTGCATACTCACCCCAAGTCTCAGTGGATGTGATAGCCGGTGGAGGGGGGTGCTCATGAAATAATCTCCATGCCTCACCTGAGTACTGGCTCAAAAATAGCTCATACAACTCCTTCTCTAGTTGAGCAAGATAAGCCCTTTTCTTCAATCGCACAAGCCATCAAAAGGAAATATGTGATTGCCTATGAGTAATGACTCAAAGACACCTCTCTCTGAAGTGTGTCTCTCGTTTCTCTACACTCCTCATCATACCAATTGTTCTGGGGCATGATCCTAGAACATCATCTATGCTTAGGATGGTTGTGTGGGTATGCCTCTACTGCTGCATCATGTAGTGTCTCTGTTAGTATCTAGGTAATCTCCTCTAATGGAAGTCCCAATTGTATGTGTGGATGTTTGTGTCAACAATCGAGTTGTGCTGGATTGAAAAGAGACGATAAACGTGAGAAGGGCATGATCGACTTCTAGACCGATAGGCCTGGGCCTGACTGTAAAATCCTAAATAGGGTATAAAACTAGGTCAAGCCAAAACATAATCCGTGCTAGCCCCATGTCTGTGAGGAAAAAAATTGAACCCACTTGATGCTGGAAATCTCTATAGACCGTTCAAAATGGACAGTCTGTGTGCAGTCCCCATGTCTATAAAATATCCCCCATAACCAGTGTTCTCCTCATCCTACAAACACCTGGACAAACCCATATCACTGACATCCAATTCTCTCAACATCTCCTCTGAGGTATTGTAGAAGACTGTCTGAGAGTGGCCCATCCTGGCATTGAAGTTCCCTAGAAAGATAACATCCCCATCTCTAGAGAACTCCCATATACCCTCATCCAAATCATATAAGGTGACTGTCCCTTGGGGGATGCATGGTGACTATGCCTCTTTGTCTTGTTTGCCATGGATGCACAACACAATGCTTGATCGCCTCTAGTAGGTGCTTAAGAAGCTTGTGCCCTAGTTGCTCTTTGATTCAAGGGATCTTGAGGTTGGTTGAAGGACTCTTGAGAGCTACAGTTGAAAGCCAACTTATTAAGGGCTATTGGAGAATGTATGCGAGGTAATTCGTTTGATACGAGGAGAAGTAAGATGGGGATGAGAAGCAATGGTGGTGGAAATTGGTATGGGAGACCATAGGCTAGGGACCTTAGGGGGGACCTCAGCGTAGGAAAAGAATCTTGTTAACAATATTTTTTTTTTGCAATTAGAGCGCACGATTTTGAAAAAAGGTCCAATTTGAAGAATCTTTTTGGATGCTCTCTTTTCTCTCTGTTTTTTCTCAATTGCGACGGCCTAAAGCCAGCATCTCTCTCTCTCTCTCTCTCTCTCTCTCTCTCTCTCTCTCTCTCTCTCTCTCTCTCTCTCTCTCTCTCTCTCTCTCTCTCTCTCTCTCTCTCTCTCTCTCTCTCTCTCTCTCTCTCTCTCTCTCCCCTACGCGAGCAGCTACGGTGCAAGAGGCAATGGGCAATGGAGGCATGGAGCAAGTGTTTGATCGTGAGGTGAGGATGAGAGAGGAGTCAAGAGACAATGCTGAGGTCAGGGGCAATTAGTTTTGTAGGTGGGTTGGGGGATTGGGGGAATTTGGAAAAGCAAATCTTCTTTGACGGCACATGTCTACAAATCTCTCGATCTTTCTTCTCGCGTAGTCATAGCCGCCATAGGCATGGAAAGCATGCAGAGATAAAGAAGAGGCAAGATATTAATCTCTCCAAACATGGTTACACTCGTCACATTAGACGAGGCCCACAACGCTTATTTTTGGTGTTGTGGTGCAAACCATGGTTACACTCGTCACGGTACTAGATGAGGCCCACAACACCTATCTTTAGCCACCGCCCAGGTTTGTCGAGCAATAGGGCTGCAACTACAAAGCTTGAGATCAGCAAGAGGCCTTGTAGCATGATGAAGCCGCACCAAGGGAGCATCATCCAGCTCGCAAAATTAGGATGTACGGCCATATCGCCAGGGCTTGACCCCCACTGTAGTACTACTCAACAAGCTGCCATTATATTTATATATCATTAACACTAGGTTGGTAACCTAATAGGACATAAAAGTGTCCTTTCAAGGTTTTGAAAAAAACCTCCAAAACCATAGTAGATCCACTCATTTTGTAAAATCCTTTCATGAGGTTATAGTTCAAGGCCTACTACACAAGGAAAAAATAAGAAACTTGTAAAATTTCTCATCTTTTGGTCACACCAAGCCTCCAAAGTTGATGGACCAGTACATTTTCATCAAAACAGTCATTTATTATGTTTTGTTGCATAAAAATAAGATTAGGGATTTTTGTAGGACTTGAGATAAATTCCCTAGTTAACTTCAATGGGTTGGTGATCAGAACATATGATTGCTTCTCACTCACTATTTTTTGTTTTGCCAAAAGAAATAGGTACAAAAAAGTTGAATTTTTACCATTCTGCAAACCTATCATCAAAGTTTCTATAGCCACGCTCAATACAAATAATATATGCATATTTTCTTAGTTCCCTATTGTCCTTTAGGTTCATAAGGAGCCATGGAGCATGTCAAAAGAATAATACATCTCTTACCAAGGGGAATCTTGGGGACAAAGATGAAGTGCTAAATACAGCAAACATGAAAAAACTGGGTTCAACATTATGAGTTGTAGAATCCCATAGAAACTATTCAATATCTAGCCAAATTTGATCCTTATGACTAGATATGGTTACTACCTACAAAATGCATGTAGTTGTCACAAGAAACTAACAATATTGGAAAAGATATACTTGATATACTAGAATGTTTCGTTTTCTTCTATAATTGAAAAAATCAACCACCGTTGTCTACTATGAAAAATAGGGTATTAGGTGCCCCAAAACTCAAGGAATATTAGCTTTAAGTTACATTATGCGACATAGAAAATCAAAACTGCATTTGGATATCATGAAAGCCACCATAAAAATCATAGAAGAGCTAAAATTGGCTAAAAAACAGGATTTGACAATTTTTGTAATTTGGTCATAACTTACAACTTTAACATTTATTTCTCCCTAGAAGCATCAGGACATGTTGACGACTACTAAAGATAGTTCTCTAGCATTATAGACCTCACAAACATGAATTCTAGAGTGGTATAGTTGCAAAAAGTTGAAAAAAGCCAAAAACAGGACCCGTTTTTTCACACAGTTTAGGTTGTGAAATATTGTGCAAGGACAAGGTTAAAGATGGAATTGATATTCCAAAAAAATGTCGAGTTTTTTTCAGCTCATGAGACAACTTTCTAGACCGATAGCACCTCAAAATCCATTTTGAAACTCTTGACATAATTCAAGGAAAATCGTCACTTAACGGGACATAAAAGTGTCCCAGGACATAATAGCTTCCCATTACCAACCTAGTGTTAAGGATGAACACGCTGCTCACAAGCCTTGCAGGCAATTTCAAGTACGTCCATGGCGGCCCTGACCGATCTAAAGCCTCACCATGCATTCTACAAGCGAGACGTTGCAAAGTGCTTGCATGATGGAGCCACCCCTCTTTTTCTTTGAAAATTGTTCTCTCTCTCTCTCTCTCTCTCTCTCTCTCTCTCTCTCTCTCTCTCTCTCTCTCTCTCTCTCTCTCTCTCTCTCACACACACACACACACACACACACACACACACACACACACACACCTATTTTTGTTAGCATTTAAATTTATAAGAAGATCTCCTTCAAGGACTTTGTAGGATGGAGGTTTGAATCTTTTGGCTTTGCCTTATAGGAAACACATTAATTTGCAAAGTATTCAATTAGGTCTCCCAAATCTTAGAAAAATAAAAATTCTTTCAAAAGATGTTAAGTGCATGAGAGAAGGGTGAGTTAAGGAAATGAAAAGGCAGATGAAAGTGGAAAGTCAAAAGATATATAAAGGTGGAAAGTCAAAAGACATGAAGATGGAAAGTCAAAAGACCTTGTGTGCCCATATAAAGAGGTGTTTCTCTTCTCCTTTATTTTTCTTTTAACGTTTTCTTTTCTTTTAAGTGTCCTCTCTCTCTCTCTCTCTCTCTCTCTCTCTCTCTCTCTCTCTCAATGTTGTATCCATTCTTCCTAGCTAATACTATTGTGAATCTACGTGCTTCGTCATTGCATGTTGTTACGTGATATAGACTAGCACATCGTTTTTGTTGTTGTTGAGGGAATCATTGAATTAGGAATACCTTTCAATTTTTTTTGAAGCCATTAGGAGTACCTTTTAATTTATGGTTGAGTCACATTTACATTTATTAGAAACTTCCATCCTAGGACTATGTAGGATGGAGTTATGATTCTGTTGGCTTTGCCTCATAAGCAACACATTAACTTACAAAGTATTTTGCATACGATTGACTATATTTTTTGTAAACTATTGATCAAAGCCAACAACAATGGGTTTGATTGTTTTCATTCTATTTGAATTAGTTCGCTCGGTTTAGTGCTCGCATGGATATGATCGCTCGGAGATTGGGATTCTTCCTATAGAGGACTTGGAGATTGTTCAGTGAGAAAACTAAAGAAGAGTCTTTATGGTCTAAAGCAAGCATCTAAGCAATAGTATCATAAGTTTGATACTTTTATGTGATCCCAAGGATTTATACATAGTACTAAGGTCTAAGGATCCATGTCTTTATGTAAAGACCATGGAATGGACAACTTATTTTGCTTATTCTTTATGTGGATCGCATGCTCATTGCTAGTCATTCTAAAAATGACATTGTTGACATAAAACAAAATCTACATAGTCAGTTTGACATGAAAGACTTGGGTAATTCCAATCATATTTTGGGTAGGCACATTACTGGAAATTGTAAGAACATATTGTTATGTTGTCTTAGAAGGAGTATGTGCAAAAAGTACTTGAGCATTTCAATATGTAAAACAGGAAGTCATTGAGTACTCCATTGCCTACATATTTGAAACTCAAGAATAATTATCCTAGATTTGTTGAGGAAAAAGCCACGATGGTTAAGGTTCCTTATGCTTTATCTTGTGCCAGTCTCATCTATGCCATGTGGCTACAAGACCTGATATTGCATATGCACTGGGAGTTATCATGTATATATCCAATCCTGGAAAGAAGCATTGGAATGCTATCAAATTAGATACTTGAGTGGCACAATGGATAGATAGTTTCGCTATGGTTTTGGAGAGTTATACATTAGGGAATATGTTGACAATGATTATGTAGGATATGTTGATAATGGCAAATCAACGATTGGTTGGATATACACCTTTGCTAGTTCTATAGTTTCTTGGAGATCCATTCTTCAAGGTTGTACGTCAATTTCTAATACATAGGTAGAGTATGCTGCTTTGAGTGAAGCATGCAAAGAAGCTATATGGATTATCCAGTAAGTGGAAGATCTTGGACTAGAGTAGAAGATACCAATCCTTAAATGCGATAGTTAGAGTGTTATTGCCTTGGCTAAGAATCTGGTGTTTCATGCAAGGGAAAAAAACATTGATGTGTGTTATCACTTTACTTGAAATTTCCTGGAAAACAAGAAGCTTGAATTGGTGAAGATATATACGTCAGAGAACGCAGTGGATGCACTCACTAAGAATCTCTCTAGCAATTAGTTTCAACACTATTGTCATTTTTTATGGGCATCGACTGAAGATGAGATATTCTTCACCAACTAACAGGTTGTATAGTTTTATGCCGTCCCACATTGGCCATCTGTGGGAGAACATTGGGTTGTTGACCATGTAGGTCGAGTGCTTATCACTAACTTATGTCCACTAACCTTTAACGATATAGATATACTTATGAACTACACAAAAACTAATGTGCTATTGTGTGCTACTATGAAACTCTTCCTCACCATATGTGTGTGTCTTGTTCTCTCACTCTCTCTCACTCTCTCTCTCTCTCTCTCTCTCTCTCACACACACACACACACACACATATCCAACTCCGTTCTTCTCTCTCTCTCTCTCTCTCTCTCTCTCTCTCTCTCACACACACACACACACACACACACACACACACACACACACACACACACATATGAAGCAAGTCAAAAGGTCCAAAAGACATGCAAGAGCAAAATACTAAGTTCGGGGTGGATGCTTGACATCAAGAAATGGTTTGGAAGAAGGGATGCATGTCACTTGGTCAAGGATGCATCGATCGACTCCCAAGTTAATAAGGCCTTCTTGTTGGTATTAAAGCCCAAGTGGCCTCTTTTACGGATATGGCCAGTCGCCCGCCTAACTCGCTTATCACTAACTCTTTGTATATACTCACTTCTACTTTTGTGAATAATAAGATTTGGGTGATAACCCTTCAACGAATTCTATGTGTACTGTGTAAGCTCTCTATCTGTGTGTGTGTGTGTGTGTGTGTGTGTGTGTGTGTGTGTGTGTGTGTGTGTGTGTGTGTGTGTGTGTGTGTGTGTGTGTGTGTGTGTGTGTGTGTGTAAGTCGATCTAAGATCCGCTCCGTGACTTCAATTGGTATCAGAGCAAGGTTCAGTACGTTTTCGCATAATCACGCACGTGCACACTTTTCAAGCAGATTCTGGATCCGGAGCTTGGAAATTCACACTCGACGTTCCGGGAGTATTTCCAGCAAGTGACCTGCAGTTTTACCCCCTTTCGAAGCTGTTTATGCCCTCAGAATTTCGTTCTGAGCACTACATCAAAAGATAGGTTTCAGCCGCAAAGAAACCCGTCTTGTGTAGATTGGCAAGCAGGAGGTCGTCGGCATCAATATCGGCATCGACATACATCACTCATTAGTTTTCAAAGCATCATCTATAGACCAAGTACACATATATATCATCAGATATATATATTGCAGTCTGCATTGCTACTTCTTGTGCTTGCCAGGTTCCAGGGGAGGTGTGGCCATACGACGGCTTGACACCACTGGCATGTATTGCAGATTGATGTACTGTGATTGTGAGTCTGCTAGTTGTGAATCACACTAGCAGACAGACCGCCGCAGCGGTCATAGGACAATGATTGGTCTATTGTAGGATGTATGCTAGTTCTGGGCAGTTTGTTGAGCCATCTGAGAGGGTCGTTGTGAGGTTTTTTGAAGCCAAGCACTGGGGGCTGGGTTACCCAGTGTGAGGTGGATTAGGTTGTTGGACTTCCCCTCTACACGCATCCTCTTTGGCGACTTTTATCCCATAGGATATATGACTTTGTGTAGACACTGGATTGCATCTTATGCGTCAGGCCGTTGAGGCATTGTTCAGGGTTCAGTCTTGAGACAGATACAAGTTCTGTGATTGCCCAGACATGAGAAAGTGTATGCTAACAAGATAGCATATTACATAGATTTTTAGATTTGTCACTGGTAAGCTATTTATGGTTGTTTTTGAGCTATCTTTTGGTTTCTAGAGCTCAGTTTACAAGGGAAACTCTGTCAAAAAATTTCAAAATACTGACAGTTCTTGAGGAGAGGTGTTCATCTTGTTGTTTACAGGCTGTTTAGGGGAAGCTCTGCTGGATTTTTCCCAGGAGTAAACAGTTTGGCAGACACGGCATCTTCTCAAAGTGAGACTCTTTACAACATAAAGAAGCTGGATGGCACAAACTTTCCATTCTGGAAGAAGCAGATTTGGCAGGTTTTGGTGCACAAAAAACAAGTGAAGCCACTGAAGCTCAAAGGGGACAGACCAAAAGGTATGGCCGAAGATGAGTGGGAAGAGCTTCACGACTTAGCTTGTTCCACAATCATGTTGACACTGGCAGAAAATGTTTACTTCAACGTAGCAGAAGATACTACAGCGTATGGCGTATGGCAAAAGCTATGTGGTATGTACGAGAAACAAAGTGCTGCTTCTCAGATTTACTGGCTCAAGAAATTGATGGATTTGAAGATGAAGGAAGGAACAGCCATGTCAAATTATCTCAATGAATTTCACACAATTTTCAGCCAGTTAACATCACAGGAGATAGTCTTTCCAGATTCAGTGAAGGCTATGTTTCTCTTAATCACTTTGCTAGACAGTTGGGATACTTTTCGCACGGCATTAAGTAATTCTGTCGTGCTAGAAGGTCTTACAAGTGCCAATGTAGAAGGCAGCTTGCTCACAGAGGAAGTGAACAGGAAGAGCATTGACAAAGGCAAAGGCAATAGTGCTTTGGTCATTCGAGGGAGACAATAGTCTAAAGAGAAGAAGGGTGAGAAGGCACAAAACCAAAGTAAGTCTCGTGACTCGAAGTCAAAGGATGACATAGAATGCTACCATTGTGGCAAGAAGGGTCACATGAAGAGAGACTGTACGAAGTGGAAATAAGAAAAAGGCAAAACAAATTAAGACTTTTGAGCAAGATGAAAAGAAGAGTTCAGTGAAGATTGAAGAGGTGAATGTCACTGGATTTGGTTCAGACAGTGATTCTGGTATAGCAGCTGGTGACATCTTTCTCACAAGCAATTTTGATTCTGTTTTCTTGACTGTAGAGGATGGACATCCTATGAGTGATTGGATTATCGACTCAGGGGCATCTTTACATGTTTCTCCGCACAAAGAGTGGTTTACATCATATGTGGCTACTAAAGATTATGTCAGACTTGGCAATGAGCAGGTTTGTGACATACTTGGAGTGGGAGATGTGCAGTTGAAGTTTCACAATGGCTCTTCTTTATGGATCAAGAATGTCAGACATGTTCCAGCAATCCGAAAGATCTTGATCAATACAAGGAAGTTGGATGATGCAGGTTATGTGACAGTTTTTGGGACCAACGCTTGGAAGATATCCAAAGGTTCGATGACCGTAGCACATGGCAGCAAGTCAGGAAATCTGTACACTTTACATGTTTTAGAGGTTAAAAACCATGTAATTAATGTGATTGAGCAGCCAAATGTATCACTCTAGCATCGTAGGCTGGGACATATGTCAAAAAGAGGAATGGAAATACTTTCTCGTTATGGTTATTTGCCTGGATTTTCATTTCAATATTTTGAGTTTTATGAGCATCGTGTTTATGGTAAGCAAACACAGGAGCCACACAGATCAAAGAGGAATCGTAGGGACGAACGGTTAGCTCTTGTGCACAGTGAACTATGCGGACCAATGCCTAGTTTGTCACTAGGGGGAGCAGCGTACTTTTGTACATTCATAGATGAATATTCTTGCAAAGTATCGGTTTATTTTGTGAAGCACAAGGATGAGATGATCAAGGTCTTTAAGACATTCTTGCAGCTTGTGGAGAATCAAAGTGGTCAGAAGCTGAAGTGCTTGAGAACTGACAATGGTGGAGAGTACGTTTCCAAGGCTTTCCAAGACTTTTGTGAAGCAAAAGGGATAAAGAGGGAACTTACTGCACCATACAATCCTTCACAAAATGGAGTTGTAGAATGTATGAATAGGACCATACAAGAGAAGGTCAGAAGCATGTTGTCAAATGCTGAGTTTCCTGATGGATTTTGGGCGGAAGCAGTGGCTACAACAATCCATTTGATCAACAGGTCTCCTAGTAGGGTTCTGGATAAGAGTGAAGTGGCCGAGATGCTATGGACAGGCAAGGCACCTTCGTATAAGCATCTCAAAGTCTTTGGTTGTGAATCTTATAGCCATATTTCTAAGGATTTGAGGAATAAGTTAGAACCAAAGAGCATGAAGTGTATATTTCTTGGCTACGGAGAATTGGGCGAGATGGGTTACCGACTTTGGGATCCTGAGTCCAGAAAAGTTATTCGTAGCAATGATGTGCATTTCAATGAAGCCAAGTTTCACGCTAAGCTAGAGAAGATAGAGGAGATCAGAAGAGTTTTCTTCAGGGAAGATGGACCTAGTGCTAGCACATCAAGACAACATGGTCAGGCTAAAGAACAGCCTATAATGGCTAGAGAGGCAAAATCAATTGTGGTGAGACTTTCTGAGCGTGTCTCCAAACCACCTGATCGTTATGTGCCACCTCTAAATTATGTCATACTCACGGATTGTGGAGAACCATCTTGTTACAAGGAGGCATTACAAGTGGTTGACTCGAAAAAATGACAGTTGGCCATGCAATCAGAGATAACGGCTCTGCATAAGAATCAAACGTGGGATTTGGTTCAATTGCCAGAGGGCAAGAAAGCTCTACCTTGTAAGTGGGTTTATAGGTATAAGCTTACTCCTCATGATGGACAGCCAAAATACAAAGCACAGTTGGTTGCTAAGGGTTTTAAGTAGGAACACAGAATAGATTTTGATGAAGTCTTTTCACTAGTTGTCAAGATGACAACATTGAAAAGTGTACTTGCTTTGGTTGCCAAACATGATCTGCATTTACATCAGATGGATGTGAAAATGGCATTTCTTCATGGAGATTTGCATGAGGAGGTTTATATGCAGCAGCTAGAAGGGTATGTTGAGAAAGGCAAAGAGAAATTGGTATGTCGTTTGAGAAAGAGTATCTATGGAGAATGGTACAAGAAGTTTCACCAATTTATGCTTTCTCAAGGATACAAGAGAAGTGAGCCAGATCATTGACTGTATACTCGACAAGCTAAGGATGGTAGCTTGATAATCCTCATCTTGTATGTGGATGACATGTTACTTGCTGGTAGACAAATGGTAGAAATTTCAGCTCTTAAGTCAAAAATGTCAAAGGTCTTTGACATGAAAGACATGGGTGAGGCAAGTCATATACTGGGTATGCGTATCCAATGAGATAGGTCAAAGAAGATGCTTTACTTATCTCAAGAAGAGTATATTGACAAGGTGTTGCAACGTTTCCATATGGACAGGGGAAAGGCATTGATGACACCGTTGCCGTCATATGTGAAACTAAGCAACCAAGATTGCCCATAGTCTGAGTGGAAAAGGTTGAAATGGATACGGTGCCGTATGCATCTGCATGTGGGAGTTTGATGTATGCAATGATAGCTACACATCCGGATATTGCATTTGGAGTGGGAGTGGTTAGCAGATATATGTCAAATCCTGGCAAGTAACATTGGGAGGCAGTGAAAGGTATCATGAGATACTTAAAACATACAAAGAGTATGCGCATATTCTATGGTAGTTAGGATTTGAGTGTCAGAGGATACACTAACTCAGATTATGCAGGAGACTTGGATAAGAGGAGATCTACATCAGGCTATGTCTTTACATTGGCTGGAGGTGCCATATCATGGCGATCTCGATTACAAGATTGTATTACGCAGTCTACTACAGAAGCTGAGTATGTTGCAGCAAACGAGGCATGCAAAGAAGCTATTTGGCTTGGTAGATTGGTAGCATATTTGGGAATCAAAGTAGATATGCCAGAGTTATATTGTGATAGTCAAAGTGCTATACAATTGGCAAAGAATCCAGTGTTCCATTCGAAGACTAAGCATATTGATGTGGAATATCACTTCATTAGGAAAGGACTTGAAGACAAGCAGATACAACTACTCAAGATCCACACCAAGGACAATCCTATTGATCTACTCACAAAGGGACTTCCAGGAGAGGGCTTTGTGCATTGTCGTGAGTTATTGGGCATTGGATAGATGGTAGCCATGTAAATCTTTGTACATTTATGTTCATAGATTTACAGTTACTTAAAGTGCCACATTGGACTTTAAGTGGGAGGTTGTTGGGATTAAAGCCCAAGTGGCCTCTTATACGGATATGGCCGGTCGCCCGCCTAACTCGCTTATCACTAACTCTTTGTATATACTCACTTATACTTTTGTGAATAATAAGATTTGGGTGCTAACCCTTCAATGAATTCTCTGTGTACTGTGTAAGCTCTATGTCTGTGTTTGTGTGTGTGTGTGTGTGTGTGTGTGTGTGTGTGTGTGTGTGTGTGTGTGTGTGTGTGTGTGTGTGTGTGTGTGTGTGTGTGAGTGAGTGAGTCGATCTAAGCTCTGCTCCGCGACTTCACTTCTTACAACGCCAATGTATCACGGCTTGGGAGAAATCCAGAGGTTCTCGCTTTAGCCATTACACCACACACATTGCCCCAAACTACAAATCTCTCTTCTTCTCTGAGCGCGGTAACTGAACCCATCCCTACATCCTTGAGCCCATCCCATTGAGTGCGATCCGCACCATTGCCTCCATTCGTCTTAGCCCCCATTCTCTACATTGCGAGACAGGATGTTGGGGTAGTGGCGAGGAGTCTCATTGACTTTGCACCTTATGCCCTCGTCAAGTGCGAGAGAGTGAGTACCACACACTACTTGAGTGCTCAGATTTTGACCACATTAGGTCCTCTTTTCCCCATGTATTCATCCACGAGATCTCCCTACATACCTTCCTCTCCCAACCACGATGTGGACTCTCTATTGCGTTGCTCATTTCATCCATGTTTGAGCATCAAGAGTCACTTATGACCTCCACTCACACCATGTGACACGTTCATTTGGTCCCATGAGTCATATTTGACCTCCAAGGACGATAATCGAACTCTCTATCTCTCTCTCTCTCTCTCTCTCTCTCTCTCTCTCTCTCTCTCTCTCTCTCTCTCTCTCTCTCTCTCTCTCTCTCTCTCTCTCTCTCTCTCTCTCTCTCTCTCTCTCACACACACACACACACACACACACACACACACACACACACACACACATATTCGACTCCGTTCTTCTGCTTTTGTTCAATCAAGGTTTGACATAGTCCTATCATTTGAAGATGCAAAAAAGACCCTCAACCCAATAACTTTAGAATTGGGGTTCAATATCCAAACTACAGTAGTAAAGAACCAAAAATACACCCTTTAATCCAGCAGTGCAAGGGTGTTTAGAGATTGTTTAATACTCTAGAAATACATCACTAGATTACAATTTCCAAGAAAGCACTAGATGTAGAGCCACATAATCAAATTCATCAAGAACCACTACCCTTCAGCCCAGCATTCCACTAAGAGAATCCAACCAAGTAAGGTGATATTGTAAGTCTAAGAATCCCCATCATACAAAGGGTATGCACTACCAAGTGAAAATTATACAAAATTACTTATTGAACCAACTTTTTTATTGTCAA
Organism: Adiantum capillus-veneris; assembly: GCF_014529385.1. NCBI lineage: Eukaryota > Viridiplantae > Streptophyta > Polypodiopsida > Polypodiales > Pteridaceae > Adiantum > Adiantum capillus-veneris. The sequence goes on along the minus strand of NC_140931.1, from coordinate 22,905,639 downwards.
AATGGTGTATTTTCCATACCCTCAAGAGCATATCTCCAAAAAATCCATAGAAACCAGGAAAATATAGGCGTTTTCATCCATTTTTAATCCCAACAAATTTCAATTCTAATCCAATATCAATAAAACAACCAAGTATGATATCCTCCACCTTTCAAAATAAATGAATCATAGAGAAAATTTTATTGCCAAATGAGGTAAAATGCTAGACATTTTTTTGTTCAACCTTTTAGAAAAAATTGTGTAGAAATTATTCAAATTTCTATCGAGGGTTAGAGAAACCATGATTTAAGAGAACAGATAACCATAAGAACAATAGCTTCTCAAAACAAAACCAATAAACAATGCTTTAGCAAAACATTTCTGGGGAGGAAGCATCTTCCACAATCTCCATGTTTCTTAGAGGGAGGGCATCCCAACAATCTCAAAGAACCCTTTGAATGTAGGAAAGAACCACCAAAACTTCTACCTCTCAATCTCTCTCACTTATAAGAAAGATTACAAAAAAAACACCAAGCATATGTGAGGGTGAATAGTCGTCGCCTTAAATAGGGAAGGCACGTAAAGGGCTAGGGCAGCCACCTCCTCTCCATGCTTGTTTCTAGCATGCCAAACTCCTATAGTAGAACTCTCTCATCATAGTTATTCAGCAAGTAAAATGAGCATATAGATACCATACCATGCATGGGCACTGCAAAGAATCAACAAATGAATCGGGAGATAGGTACATTATTGCATCATTGTCAAAGAACATACAGATTATCATGATGAGAAACCACCAATGAAGGCCATTGATTGAGTAGCCAGGGCCACCATGGATTTTATGAAGAATAATTCCAAATGTTTAAGGGACATGAAAGAGAACATATATACCCTCATCAAATCAATAAGGATACACATATTATGAATCTACATAAGGACCAGTCTAAGTATTCCAAGCTAATGAAGGATTGTACCTTTTGGTAGAGCAACGATTCTCTATAATTCCATAACATGCAGAACGAGTTGGAGGATAATCTATAGGAAAGGGTGACGTCTTTGTGGTGCAAAGAAGGGAAGAGAGCAAGTATTGAGTGCCATGCAAAATCCATGAATGCACCTCTTATGACCCCAAGGAAATTTTCAACTGCCACTAATGCAAGGACCCAGTCCCACAAGAGAATGCATTTCTTATAGCAAGGGGGAAGTCCCAATAAGTGAACCCCTCCATGAAGGGGAATAAAATAAAGAGGAAATAGCTAGGGTTTGACTCCCATAAAATCCAAAATGGTATTTGGAGTCTTTTTATCAATATAAGCACGGGGGAAATACCATTAAGACTTTCCCCATCTAATAGAAGATAAAAGGAGGAAAATCATGTAGGATTCAATACTTATAAATCCTAAACATGTCTTGATTCATGTAGCCAAAAGGGTTTCAACAAGGAGAGTAATCCTAGGATATGAGGGAGAAGATGAGCATGTTTGAGAGTATCAAGATCAATTCAACCATAAGATTGTTAGGGAAAAGGCTAAGATAATGCCCTACAGTAGCAATTTCCTTAAAGTAAATAGACAATGTGTGAGTGTATTTATGTGTGAGTGTATTTGTGTGTGTGTGTGTGTGTGTGTGTGTGTGTGTGTGTGTGTACGTTGATGGTGGGAACGAGCTACTCCACACAAATCCATGACATTGTCTCTATATTGTATCTTGGCTAAACAATAGTGGTACAATTGGAACCCTAGTGGTAGCACCGTGTGTATGTGTACACACAACCATGCAACCACACTCTGAATTTATAAAAATAATACTCCTACCTGCAGAGATTTAATATTCACGTGATCACGTGAAAATTTCTTGTGATCACAATGTTTATAATCACATTCACATAATCACAATTAACATGATCACAAAAAAGCCGATAAGTGGTGATGTGGCAATCACATTCACACGATCACAAAAAAGCCAATAAGTGGTGATGTGGCAATCACCCAAAACCCCATCGAGGTATGTGTTTTCTTGATGAGATTACTAGGAAACTATGTGAACCCTAAACCGAGCATGTTAAGAAATGAAAAAATCCCAGCGAGCTTACTAAATGGGATGATTTCTATAGGTTAAGGGGAAGTCACATGAATATTTAACATGATCACATATTTGAAACGTCACCACTCAACGTTATTAACATGTTCACCATGTTTGTGATCACGTTGATGGAATCCCTGACTACCCTGCTGCTGTCAAATTCTCAAGATCAAACCCCAAAAGAAAAATTGATCTTCTTTGCTTCTCTTCAATTAATGTTGCTTCCTTGTGTTAACTTCCCTTGCCCAATGCAGTGCCTTTAGACCCCCACCCAAATGCTTCATGCACTACTGAGATAGATCTAATTCTCTTGCCTTCAAAGCTCACCCAAGTTGCACTATCTAATCAATTCCCTATAAAGGTTTAAACAAAGATCATCATCACTTGCATGCTTTGGTGGATGCGTATATCTTCACAAGGAATACTACAATTAGACTACACCAATCTGGTCTACCTACCAAAGTGATGGCACACTCATCCATTTCGCTCACTCACTAGTAGTTCACAATACACTATTGTACTAGTTTCTCTTTATGTTGTATTTTCTTTTTTATGCATCATATAATTTTTATCTTAGAGTAAGTGAAGAACAAAGAACAATGTTTTTGCCTCCATCTTTGTGTGAGTGTGAGTGTGCGCACGTGCACGCGCTTGCAAGAGCTCAAGATTTTTCCTTCTCTATCTCTTAACATGGTATCAAATCCTGACTCTGTTTGAGGAGCTTGGAGCAGCATGTTGGAGAGAAAAAAGAAGCGGTCTATGGATTCTCAGGAGCCATCACCAAATGATCTCCATTTGAGGTGTCCTTCATTTGTGCAGACAAATTTCCACTCTGGGTGCATTTCACATATGGAAATGCTAATTAGAGCTAGGGATTTTGTAGATCTGCCTTTTGGTGGTGCAAAAAGTTCTAGTTTGGTTGAAGTGTTCATAGATACTCTTTAGTGTTATGAAACATGTGTATGTATGCATATTGTGGTTATAGGTAGTAATTGGCCATTTTTAGTAGGTTGCTCAAAAACTTGGTGAAGTGGTGAAAACATATCATCCAACAATGATGGAATTGACCAAATTGTCAGCAAGAAGCTAGACAAGAACAAATTCCATCCTTGAAATTTCAAAATGACCATTTTACTTTTGGCTAAAGGTGGATGGGAGTACATTGATAAAGAGCATGAGACAACACCAACGTTACCAGAGAAAGGTACAATTGCAATGCAAATCAAGGTATTTTAATATTACCCCTAAGGAGGCTTAAGATACCTTATTGTTGTTGGATGTGACCCAAAAAAAAGCAAGGAAGTTGCAATTGAAGACTGAGCTAAATACAGTGCAGAACAAAAACCTATCTAACAATGACTATTTTTTGAAGTTAACGAATATATGTGAGTCCCTTACATCAATTGGTGTTACAGTTGATGATGATAATAAGATGAAGGTATGACCACAAGGTTTGGGACCTTAATATAACAGTTTAAGACTGGTATCCATCTGCGAGAGAACATTTCCAGGTTTATGAATTTGGTGTCCTTACTAGTTATGGAAGAAAAGGATCTTGAGGAAGACTCCTCTACACATGGTAGAAATAATTTTGAATAAATACTCTTGAACAATAAAGAAATAGAAAGAGGATGTGGTGCAAGCCATGGAGGTGTTCGTGGAAGATCCAACCACCAAGTTGTTAAGTATAAAGGTGGTCGAGGTGTTCAAGGAAGAGGCAACCACTTAGCTATTAAGTATGGAGCCTGTCTTACCCTTGTAATTCTCATTCTAGGAAAGCATGTTTATAAGGCCCTATTATGATGAGAAGCCATCATGTAGGAAAAAATCAATCAACAAAAAAACAAAAATCAATACGCAGTCCCAAGCATTTTTTGTCAAAATATTTCTTTTTGATGGAATATATTGGTCGAACAATGGATGTGATCAAAAAGTGGTTTACAAATACATGGCCGGTGATTTTCTTCTTGCCTTAACACCGGTGTCTAGCAAAATCGTACCTTGCTACCCTGCTACCTCATTCCCGCAACCTTGCCTTGCGTTGTAGATTCAAGTGAATAGCAACCACACTGCTGGATAAATAATGTAGAAATATATAATCCTCACTAGTCACTCAGAGCAAGCAGGCTTTGACCGAAAGCTTGTTGAAACTTAGCTCATACACAATTGAAGTATTGTACCACATGGAACAAGAGTTTTGGTTCAATTTGGTTGTTTAGATATTATAGAGTTCTTAGAATTTGTTATTAAAATTATTAAATCGAAATTAGTAAATAGAATTCTTAAACACGATTCTCCAATTAGAACTCATAAATAAAACTTTTCAATTAGAGTTAGAAAATAGAGTTCTTAGGATAGATAAGATAGAACTTATAACTCTTAGATTAGTAACCACTTGTAGAATTCTTATCTTTAGAATTCATAGATTGAATTCTTTATACGGAAGATAAAAACCAAAAAAAGAAAGGCTCCACCAAACGACCACCCATCAAGAACCTCCATCAATTTAAGTCTGGTTCTCACCAAACTTGAAAGGCTTTTTGAAGATCCAGAGTATGTCATAACACAATGATAGCTAAAGAAAATAAACGAAGCCTCTTCTCACCAAACTTGAAAGGCTTTTTGAAGATTCAGAGTATGTCATAACACAACGATAGCTAAAGAAAATAAACGAAGCCTCGCAAGGATTGCAAAACAGGTAAAGGAATTCATCTTGTTGCATCAAGAAGAAATTCAAGAACCAATTAATGGAGACAATCGTCTTTCAGCATTAAAAGGAGTTTCCATTTCTATTATCCTAAAAATTTCAGAATCCCCTCAATGCAATTTTGGATACAGGAGCCAGCCTAACACTCCTTCATGAAAGGTTTGTTCCTGAACATTATTGGGAAAAGCTAGAAGAACCCTTTCTTATTAAATGTGCTAACAAATCAGAAGAGCTGATAAAATATCGGGCGAAACTATGGCTAATGCTTGGAAAAACCACAATTCCTATCTTTGTTTTCAACCAACAAGCTATGATATGATCATCGGCAATGATATTCTAGACAAATTGTAGCCAATCATATTCAATGATGGCTATTTCAAATTTAGATGGAATGAAATTGATTGCTTTACTGCAATCCGACATCAAATTCAATATACCATTCCATCACATGAATGGCCCAAGGTATATGAAGAAGAATTCAACCTAACCAATGCGGCCATTCAACAAGAAGCTACAAATTTAATCCAAGCAAATCCTTATCCAACTAACAAGATCACATTCTTCAAAAAATTTATACATATAAATCCAAAGGAGAAGCCGTCGGATCGAAGCCTACGGAGATCTCTGCTTCCAATGTCACGACGGATCGAGCCATCTCATTCTAGAGGCAGGGTGGGATGACATAATCACTTATCAAGGCGAGATAGAATCTTAAGATGACATAATCACTTATGCCACAATCCACACGATCATGCTAGCACTCAGTGTCTAGAAGAAAGCATGTGTGATAAGATTCTCCACCTACCACTCCTTATCCTCCTCCTCGCTCTACCTTTTGACATGTCCACTTTGTAAAGCAATAAACCACTTTGGACAGTGACACCCACTAGTGTAAAAGTGATACCCACTCATGTAAAGTGACATCCACTACCTTACCCACCAACGCGTTACTTTGAGCCTCAAGCCAAGCCTTTCTATATAAAGGAGGCCACGCCTCATTGTAAATACATCTCCTTGAGTCCTAGTGAGTGCATCTCCTTAGCTGGTAATACCTTTGTGCATTACACAAGTAAGGATAGCCTTAACCATTGTATAAAGCTTCACTAATATAATCTTTCCCCTTTTGTATTTTGATCCACTGCACACTCTATTGTTACCATATACATGTGGTAGTGATGTGTGTGAACACACTAGGACCGCCGGGGCATTTTTTCCCTCTTTAGGAGGTTTTTTCCCCCGTGCATTGTATATATGCCCATCACTCTAGGGCTATCTATCTTTCCATTGCACACTAAGGAATACACTCTCTATTGTGTGCCTTGAGCTTCCTTCGTCTTCTCCAAGCTGTGTGTGTTTCTCTGCAACCCTAATTCCAACAATTGGTATCAGAGCAGGTCACGTCCTCCCGGGCTTAGTCGCCAGCTGCTCCAGCACACGCCTGCTCACTTTCTCCGATTTCAGTGAGCTTTGGCAAGCGTTCGCAGGTCGACAAATATTTTGGGCAAGCTCGTAGAGCTTGGTCTGCTCAGAATTTTGATTTGGGCTCATTTCGTCCTCCGTTTCCACTACGGGCAGTACTGCACAGGTTATTTCGTCATTTTGTGCAGATTTTCTGTCAGTGCCGTTTTCTGCATAACAGGTGCCTTATAGTCTTCTACGGTTTGTGCTATATAGCACAAGTTGTTCCCGCTCCATTTCTCCTATTTTCGGGCAGTTTTCACATCAGGTGCAGCATTTACCATGGCTGACAACAACAACACAGATGTGTTCAAGATGTTTGCTGCTGAGGACAGGTTGGATGGGGACAACTACCCTATGTGGGCTTATATGATGCAACACGTTCTTGTGTCAAAAGGTGTCTGGAACATTGTGCAGGGCATTGATGTACGTCCTGGTTCTGAAGATGTAGGCGATATTGAGGATGTTGCAGGTCTTGCTGCAAGGATTGCAGCTGTTAGAGTTGTTTTGCCTACAGCAGAACAAGCTCGTTGGGATGTTAAGGATGCGCAGGCTCATGCATTGATTGCATTGTCTGTGAAGCGCACCATTATTCCTCACATCCGTTCAGCAAAATCTGCAAAACAGGCTTGGGATATTCTAGCAGGTCTTTATGCAAGCCGCAATGAGGCTAAAATTGCTTTGCTGCGTAAAGAGCTAGAGTCGAAGATTATGCATGAGGAAGATGATATGGACACTTTCCTTGCTAGTGTCAAGGATATCAATGAGCAACTCATTTCTGCAGGTGAAGTCATTTCTGACAGTTCCCTTGTGCAGACTGTTCTTGATGCCTTACCAGATTCCTACCAGACTTTTGCTAGTACTTGGAGACTGATGACCCAAGGAAATCCTGAAGTTGTCAAGTTTGATGCATTATGCACATTGCTGTTGCAAGAGTCACTTTCTAGAAAAAACAGGACTAGGCAGCGTGCAGTTGAACAGGCTTTTATTGCTTCTCAAAGAAAGGGTGGTAACAGTAATGCAGCCACTTCTTATGGTTCTGCTGCGAGTGGCAAAAATTTTGTTCCTAATGCTTCTGCTGGCAGCACTTCGTCTGGCAATTCTGGTGATAAGGGCAAAAAGAAGATGCGTTGCCATTATTGTAAAGCCAATGATCACTTGATCAAGTTGTGTCCTAAGTTGAAGGCCAAAGAGGCTAAGAAGAAAGAGGGTGGTTCCACTGCAAATGCTGGTTCCACTACAAATGCAGCCATTGTTGAGTCTTCTGTGAAAGGAGATTGTGATGCTGATGTTGATGCAGAATGGGCTTTTAGCGCAGAGTGCACTTACAATCCTGTTGTCCATGATGCATGCTTGTCAGTTGCTGCAGATTCACATGTGTGGTATTTCGACAGTGGTGCTACAAAGCACATTACCTCACATCGTGAATTGTTTACCTCTCTCGAGTCTGTCCCTCATGGGAATTCAGTCACTTGTGCCAACAACGCCTCTTATCCAGTTCAAGGAGTTGGAAAGATTGTGCTCACTGTTGCTAATGGCAGTTCCTTCACACTTGTTGATGCACTTTATGTACCTGGGATCAAGAAGAATCTCTTGTCTGTATCCGCACTTGCTAGACTTGGACTTGTAGTCAAATTTGTGGATGACAGATGTACAGTTCATGATCTAAGTTTTGGTGATGAAATTGTTGCATCTGGGCTTTTGTGCCGTGGGCTGTATAAGCTCACTTTGTATGACAAGTGTGGACAAAATTTTGCAAATGCTATTGCAGATTCAAGGGCTATTTCAGATGCAAAACTTTGGCATGCACGTTTTGGTCATCTGAATTTTGCCAGTTTGCTGCGTTTGCAGAAATCTGATATGGTTGCTTCTTTGCCGCCTCTTGAAGCACCTATCAAACATGTTTGTGAAGGCTGTATTCTGGGTAAAATGCAGCGTTCTAAGTTTCCAAAGGATGGTTCAGTTAGGGCCACATGCAGGTTGCAGCTTGTGCATAGTGACGTTTGTGGGCCCATGCAAACTCCGTCCTTGGGCAATTACCTGTACTTCGTGACTTTCATTGATGATTACTCCAGGCATGCGTGGGTATTTCCGCTTAAAGCGAAGTCCAAAGTTTTTATGTGCTTCAAACAATTTTTGGCTATGGCTGAAAATGTCTCAAAATGTACTATGGGCACCCTCCGTTCCGATCGAGGGGGGGAGTATATGTCTCATGAATTTAATGCATTTCTGGCTAGTCGTGGGATAAAACACCAATGTACAGTGCCTTATACACCTCAACAAAATGGTGTTGCTGAGAGGAAAAACAGGTCACTAACGGAAATGGCACGATGTATGGTCAAAAGTCAAGCTTTGCCGCATTCTTTTTGGCTTGAGGCCATCATGTGTGCCACTTATGTACTTAACAGGTGTCCTACGAAAGCTTTGCAGTCTATTACTCCATATGAAGCATGGCATGATAGAAAACCTTCTATTGAGCACATGCGTGTTTTTGGCTGTTTGGCATATGCTTTGGTGCCACAAGTGCAGCGCAGAAAATTGGATGATAAGGCTGTCAAATGTATTTTTGTTGGTTATAGTGTTGAAAGCAAAGGTTACAGGTTGTATCATCCGCAAACAAAACGTATTTTGGTTTCACGGGATGTAGTGTTTGTGGAAGATTCTGTTCAACCCTTGCTGTCATGTACTAGAGACAGCAATGTAAGCTCACAGGACATTTATGACACTTTGTTGCCTCTTTTCAGTGGTGGAAATACGAATGTAAGTTCCAATGAGGCAAATGTACAGCCTATGGGGGTTTCTGAAAATGTTTTAGAACAGCCTATTACTGATGCAGATGTACATGATGTACTTGATGAGGAAAGGGCTGAAAACGAGCAGGCTAGAGGTATGCCAAAATGGCTGGTGCACACTTTGCGTGACAGTAAATTGGATGCACCTTTATCTAGTCGTACTCGTTCAGGCTCTCCCCATGCATCTTATGCATCAGATTGTTATGCTTTGGCTGTGTCTAGTTTACATGATGTTGAGGAGCCTCTGTCTTTTGATGAAGCACAGAATTCAGAAAATTGGATTGCTGCCATGAAATCAGAATATGATGCACTTATAGAGAATGACACATGGACTTTATGTGATTTGCCTCCTGGCAAAAAGGCCATTGGTACGAAGTGGGTTTACAAGTTGAAACGCAAGCCGGATGGTGAGATCGATCGCCATAAGGCTCGACTTGTTGCAAAGGGTTATGCACAACAAAAAGGCATAGATTATGAAGAGACTTTTGCTCCCACTTGTCTTATGACTACTGTGCGTTTTCTATGTGCATTGGCAGCTCATTTTGGTTGGGATGTACATCAATCAGACATTGTTACTGCTTTCTTGAATGGTGACATATTTGAGGAAGTTTATGTAACGCAGCCTCGCGGTTTTGTCATAAAAGGACAAGAGGACAAAGTGTGCAAATGTAAGAAGGCTTTGTATGGGTTGAAGCAATCTCCTCGTGCTTGGTATGAGAAAGCTGACACTCATTTGGTTAAACGAGGCTTTCGTAATAGTCCAACAGAAAGCACATTGTATGTAAAGCGTGAGGATGATGTATTTCTCATTGTGGTTCTTTATGTTGATGATTTGCTGATCACTGGACCAAATGAGAGACATATTGCTGAATTTAAGGCTGATTTGAATGCTACTTTCAAGATGAAAGATTTGGGGCTGTTGCATCATTACTTGGGTATACAGTTTAAGCAGTGTGATGGTGGTATTGCCTTGTGTCAGAAAAGTTACATAGAGACATTGCTATGTAAGTTTGGACTTGAGGATTGCAAACCTATTGCCACTCCCATGGAAACAGGTTTGAAGTTGAGTCTACATGATGCTGGCGATCCTGCTGATGTCACTCTTTACCAAACTACTGTTGGCTGCCTCATTTATGTATGCAACACGAGGCCAGATATTCAGTTTGCAGTCTCGCAGGTCAGCAGATTTATGCATAGCCCAGGGTCTAAGCATTGGCAGGCTGTCAAGAGGATTTTCCGCTACCTTAGTGGCACTTTACATCTTGGCTTGTTTTATCCCAAGGGGGGATCATTGCCGCCAGACTTACATGCTTTTTCGGACTCAGATTGGGCTGGTTGTTTTGACACGCGAGTGTCCACAAGTGGTTTTTGTTTCATGCTTGGCAGTTCATGTATATCATGGTTGAGCAAGAAGCAACCTACTGTGGCCACTTCGAGTTGTGAGGCTGAGTACAGGGCAGTCTTCACAACTACGGTTGAGTGTGTATGGCTCAGACGCCTTATGGCTGACTTGGGTGTTGGACAGGACACTGCCAACACTATCTACACTGACAGTCAGAGCGCATTGGCAGTTGCGAGGAACCCAGTTTTTCATGCTCGCACAAAGCACATTGAGGTGCATTACCACTATGTCAAGGAGAGGCTCTCAGCAGGAGAGATCAGCTTGGCTTATGTGCCAACACAGGACAACCTTGCAGATCTTTTCACAAAGGCATTGTCTCGTGAGAAGCTTGAAGCTTTCCGCAAAGCTTTGGGCTTACTCCCCTTTGTGGACTGATCCTGTCCTCAGGGCATGGCACTTCCCTTTACTCATGTGCCAGCTCTCGTTCACCGCATCACTCCAGGGGGGATTTGTTACCATATACATGTGGTAGTGATGTGTGTGAACACACTAGGACCGCCGGGGCATTTTTTCCCTCTTTAGGAGGTTTTTTCCCCCGTGCATTGTATATACGCCCATCACTCTAGGGCTATCTATCTTTCCATTGCACACTAAGGAATACACTCTCTATTGTGTGCCTTGAGCTTCCTTCGTCTTCTCCAAGCTGTGTGTGTTTCTCTGCAACCCTAATTCCAACATCTATGTATTTACCTTCCGCCTATGTTAATAGAAATACACTACTTCCCCCCTGCAAATTCTTTGTGTTTGATTCTTGGTATCCTCGTTTGGGCATTTTGCGCACCGTTGTGGCCCCTCTTGTTGAGGGGCCCTGGGGCCTTTAAATTGCAAGTAGTTACAAAATTTAGGTGTTTGGCCATGATACAAGTTTTAGTTTTTTTTTTTTTGAAGTGTTGAACTTTAAGATTGTTTTCAATAGGTTGTAGCTCCCAATCGGCTCTGAATCTGTCCGGGCTTGTCTCACGTGAATTTGTTCATCTTGTAGGTACTCTTCAACCATTGTGCGATGCAAAAAAGATATATCTTGCTCGAATCTCCAAAAATCAACCTGCAAGTTGACAATTTCAAAAAAAATGATGTAAAACAGGTATTTCTTACTTTTTCATTAATCTACAGGCTCCAACAAGCATTAAAAACATGGAATATGAAAATACTTAAAGAACCAATGTTTTTCCTTGTGTTAAGGGCTATATTTCCTACATACAAAACGTTTCCAAAATCTCACCCTAACACCTTCAACAGTGGCTTCCAAGGAGTGCCCTCGGTCAAAATTTGAAACTGAAGGAAAACAATCAGAATGAACTCCTAGACTGTGTACAAACTTTAAAACAACCAAAATTTCCATCAAACAAAATTTATTGCTAAAAACTTGGAAATAGTCCCGTCTTGGACCCCCCACAATGATAGAAATCAAAGGGTTCAAGGAGAGATATGGTGTCACAAGTGCATGGTAAGAATCTCACCTATGTTTATTCCTTAAAGATGTCTTTTACTTTCTCATGTCTTCTCATGTAGAATCTTGCCAAACAAAAACAAATTTACACTTTAAATGACTACAAATTTTATAAACTTATCAAACAATCTCAAAATATGGTAGGCCTAGAGTGCTCTTACACATCAACAAACAAAAAAGTCCAAATTTATTCTCATTGACTTTGATAAGTATACATTCATGAATCGATTACAAGGGGTAGTGCGGTCATAGTTCTTGCATCCATTCCATGACATGGTATGCTCATGGGGCATAAAATTTAATTCTAACCAACCCAAATGATTTTCTCATATTAAACTGATCATTTAATGTGGGAGAATAAACAGGAACAAGGGTTAGAATATAGACATGTGCTTACAGGTTTATCTCAACACGGGGCCAATGGTAAAGGGGTCCAAATGAGAGATGATATGTCAAAGAGAAAGGCTAGCCAATGGAGCTTAAATACCTTAGGGTTAGCTTCATTGAAGACCTCCAAAGGTTAGTGTTAAAAGTCCTTTGACCTTAGGTAAGCTAGGGCAAAGCTTGAGGTGGGAACCCTACCCAAGCTTGAGGTGCTTGTCGTGTTTGATGACTAAGGTGCTTGAGATGCTTGTCGTGCTTGATGAGTAATGTTCTTGAGGTGCTTGTCGTGCCTGCTGACTAAGATGCTTGAGGTGCTTGTCGGGCTTGTTGACTAGGGAGCTTGAAGTGCTTGTGGGAACACTACCCAAGCTTAAGGTGCTTTGTCGTGCTTGTTGACTAAGGTGCTTGTGTCTTATAAGTCAAAGGCATCCCTACAAAGGAGGAGGCAAGCCTCAAAGCTAGGGGGATGAGAGAGAACACACACACACACACACAAGGTAATCCCGAGTCTCAAGAGGCAGCAAGGACATATGTCAAGCCCCTACCCATGTTGCCCTCCTAGTGTGCCTAAAGCCTATTGGTTAGCCTCCCAAGGAGTCCAATGCTAATTTGGTTGATTTAATTCATTGTTTTTGCATTTATCAAGTCCTCTCTCAAAGGGGAAAGGGGGACACTTGTCCCAAGACTACCCTTGTTACTTGATATGCATTCTGCATGTGATTGGCCAGCCTTGCAGGGGTCCAATGAGCTTCCAAGTTAAGCTAGAAGAGGGGGTCGACCAAAGCAAGAAGGGGGTTGCTTGGCGCACACACTCTCATTGTGTGAAGTACTATGTGCAAGAGTTCCACCTCCTTCTCCAAGCTAGTAGAGAAGTTGAAAGCCTACACCAACATTCTTGGCTATGGAATACAAATCCAACCAAGAGCCATGCTTCAATGCTTAAGCTTTCCATCTTCTCCATCTTCATTACTATGCTATTATTTATGCTAGCAATAAGAGTGATGATAAGTGAGGAACTATTTCTTTCTCATATGAATGTTTCTTCTTCCTCTTCCCTGCTCTAATTCCCTACTAGCTCTCTCCACCTTCAAAGGTGTTTGAGGCCTTGGGACTGAGGCTTGGGATAGTTAATGCTTTTTACAAAGTCTATGTTATGCTCATGATGCATGAAGCTTTCCATATTCATTGCATCACCTAGGTCACAAGGAACACAAAGATTGTATTGTACCAAGTCTCTCTTGATGGGAGAATCTATAATACAAATGCCTATTGGAGGGGGGACTGGCTCCACATAAATCCGGTCCTTAATTGTGGTCAATGTCTCTATTTCTCTCTCTTTTTCAAGTTATTTCTCATGCCATGTTAGTTAGGAAATGTGTTTAATGTTGCTTTATCAATTCAAACACTCTCTCTACCTACAAGAAGGAATTTCCTTAATGAAATGCTCACTATGTTATTCTCTTTCCGCTACAATCTAAGTTAATAGGCCAATTCCATTACATTGGTATCTGAGCATTTGGTTTCTCTTTTCTTGCTTCAGAAGAGAGGTCCTTAAGTAGCCTATTAATGGTTAATTTTGTTAATTATATTAGGGTAAGAGGGACTGGGGAGTTATTATCGGTTTTGTTGAGCTCACTATGTGGGATATGGTGCACACCTTGGGAGCTTTGGTCTTAATAATGGGGTCTTTTTAGACTTTCCTACGGCTTTACCATTATTGAGCCATAAGAAGTCTGAAAGGAGCTATCCCTAGGCAATTCTGCAATATTAGACCCAATCCACTACTCTCTATAATTAACCAATTCAAGTCGTGGGTATAGATACTTAAGTGCTGATTTTCAAAGGCTAAGAGGAGTAGCAACTAAGGTTTTGATTTGCCACAGAATACACTAACACACAAATTATGTTAACATGGCTGACAATAACCAAGAGAGTAGAATGAACATTGATAACTTTGATTTTGCACATGAAGGTGCTAATGATGATACCCCCATGTTTGTTAATTATCTTGCTACTAGGTTGCAGCAAGCTATGGGAAACAACCTTGCTTTGCAAGCCAAAGTTAACAACTTCGGGATTTTTCATCCTCTCCAAGAGGAGAGAGATCTTAGGAGGCCTCTTGATGAGACCCCCAAAAGAAGACTCTCTCCCATACGAGAGGAGGAATCCAAAAAACGGGAAAATAATGAATCCCTAAGTCCCTTTGAAGATGTGTCTCCACGAAGGCGATTGTCTAGACGGTCGCCAACCCCTCCCGAGAGGAAATCGTCGACCCACAGTCCTTCTCCTCGTCACTCCAAAAGGGAAGAGAGAAAACAAAGGAAGAAAAGGGCTAGAAAGAGGTCACACTCTTCTCCTCCTTCTTCACCTTCCTCCTCTTCTGATGAAAGCTATGGCTATTCCCCTAGAGAGTACAAGAGGGGAGGACATCGCAAATCATATCCTGCATGGCGAAGGTCACAAAAGCTCAAGAAGTTCAAAGAGGGAGGAAAGAGTATCTCTTTTCTCACCTATGATGGCACCTTTGGTGCTACCGACAAAGTATTGGCCTTCATCCATCAATTTGATTCGGCCTTTGGAAACAAGGGCTTCACAGAGTCCTCCAAGCTACACCATGTTGCTATGCACTTACAGAAATAGGCTCGTCAATGGCGGGCTAGTCTTCGTGGCAACAACGAAGCCCCAAAGACATGGAAAACTCTACGAGTTTCTATCATGAAGCAATTCCTTGCAAGCGATGCAAAGGACAAAGTGCTTACCAACTGGTGAAGTTTGAAGCTTCTCTCCCATGAGTCCATTCACAAATATGTGGGCAATTTTTGGGATTTACATCTCAAGGATACTGTCTTTCAAAAGATAGACTTCGCCAAGAAAAAGCAACAATTTTGTGTGGGATTGCCTGAAGAGATGGTTGAGTACGTCAACTCTCAACAGCCTGGTTTTATCACCGAAAGAATCCACCATACTATGGCTGCTTCGCCAATCAATTTTCAACAAGGGGCTAGACAAAATGTCAAGCCCATGGAAAGCAAAGACAAGAGTGATACAAAGGGGAAAACCAATGCCCAAAATTCTTCCCAAGGCAATTCCAACAACAACAACAACAATTGGTCTAAGGAAAAGGGAGTTTACAAAGGTAAAACAAACTCTCTCCTCGAGAGCTTGAAGCTTTTCGCAAGGACCATAAATGTGTGGGGAGCAAGGACATGGCCATTGTTCTTGCCCCAAGAGAAATGCCTGCAATGAGACTCCTAGATCTTCCACTAGAAAAGCTCCAAAAGAGGAAGCTCATTGCAAATGATCACCTCTCTCCCGGTTGAGACAAGAGAATGTCTCAACGCCAATAATCCATCTTCGGTATAAATTCAACACCAAGCAAATAATGCTTCCATACGACGGAGCTCGCATCCATCTTGAACTAGCCTTTTATAACATCAGACTTCAGCAATGTATTTGTGTTTTCCTTCACCATGTATGCATTTATTCATTGGTATAAGTTTCACTAATTGTTATACGCAAAAACAAAACTTCGTGCTTAATAATTAGTATATATGTATATTTTGTATTATTATGAATGTTGTTCTTGTTTTGCTAGATGTGAGAGAATAATATGTTGATTTTGTTTGATATTATTATTGTCCATCTTAGAGAGCATTTGTTAATTCCACACCTTATGGGTGTATTTTTATATATGTGTTGTCTTAAGAGCAATGTCACAAACCATGTCTTGACGAGACTCGTGTATAGACATATTAAAAAAACATTTTAATGGCTTTGATGTCAATTTATACTCTTCTCAGGTAAAGGTAAGCATATGAGCTAAGGCTATTTGGAATGGACATTACTATCATAAGTATTTTCTTTGTTGCTCAAACTTCCTCAGAAATTAAATTAGACAAACTTGTAGCTTATGCCCTCATTTTTACTCCATTGGTCATACGTGAACATATTCATCGATTTAGGCAATGCACTATTTTTTATCCTACTGCTTTTCCACGTTATGCAACAACTTATAGAGGAATTAAAAACCGAGATTGCAAATGTGCTGATTTAGGTAGCATGCTTTTTTGGTGTAGTTTTCCCTTCATGGAACACCATGCAAGGATTGGCTTTAACAATGTCGATTCTTAGTTCAGGAATCACTATATAAGGATGGATTTTATGAAAGGTTGTCAATGCTTACAAATATGTCGGTCAAAAAGACCCTCGGACAATGTTACTATTGGGATACAAAACATTTGGACTACTTTTGTGAAAAATGATACGTGGATAAGTCAAGATATGAGACCTACTTTGATGGGTTAGTTAATTTACACGTGCCAACATTTTTTATGGACAATGTTATGGATGGATATTTCTTGGTTATGGACTACTTTTGTGAAAAATGATATCTGAATAAGTCAAGATATGAGACATACTTTGATGAGAGAAGCAATTAGTCCATTTACACGTGCCAACATATTTTTAGAGCTTCGGTTCTTCTACCCAAGCATTGATAGAATAAGGACCACATGGCGCTAGCCACACAAATTCTTTGATTTTTCCTATACTATATGTGTTGCACGTGAAATGAGGGAGGGGGCGTAGCAACATAGGAGGCATAGTTCAATCAATAGAATGCATGTTCTGCAAGCATGAAGTTGTTGGAGAGAATTGAATATGTAGTATATGCGGGTGACGCAAGGCAGCATACAAATATTGCTTTCGTTGTGCATATAGAATTGATGAATCATATCTTCTTTATGCACTTTTTACAGCATTCTTTTATGTCATGTGCATGCTGGTATGTAAAACGCTATATTTTCCAGTTTGTTAGCTCTTGCAGCAGCTGAGGATGTTTGTTCTCTTAGCAAGGAGTATGTTACAATAAAAGGATATATTTGCTAATATGTATATGGTTGGCAGGTGAAGTCGATCATTACCAATCTTCACTCAAATTGAGCAGCTCACATGGAGTGCACATCTAGATAAGGCTATACTAATATTAACATAAACGTTTCTCTATTTTTGTAACCTATCTCTGTTTTGTGCCCTCTCTAAAATTAATAGATAAGAGCTTACATGGGTTCATTAAGGATGTAGAATGAGGGGAGTAGCATTGGCGTCAATCCTGTATCGTTCTCTCTTTTTAATCTCTCATCTCCTAGCTTGCATGCATGTATAACACTCCAATTTAGGAGGATCTATGGGGTACCTACGATCGTGTGCTCTCTTGCTCTCTCTTAGTCTCTCCCCCTCTCCACTTGTATGCCTCATCATACAACACACACACAACACAAGGTATAATGGTCGGTTCACTTTTCATATGTATTTGTGTGTATTTTTCTAGATTTGCCATGCTCTTGGGCTATTGCAATTATGATCCCCAATCATGCATTGTATGTGTTGAATACCTTCAATATGCTACATGATAAAGAACTTGATTTAGTTGATAAAACTCAAGTTTCAAAAAAATGGAAGGATGGTTGTTCTCAATGCACCATTCTGAAAGGGGAACTTTGTGGTCTCTTAGGCTTTTCCAATGTAGGAGGATCTATTGGGTACACACAACCACATGCTCTCTTAGTCTCTTTCCCATTCCACTTGTGTGCCTCATCATACAACACATACACACAACACAAGGTATACTGCTTGATTCATTTTTCGTATGCATTTGCGTGAATTTTTACAGATTCGCCATGCTCTTGTTTGTTGCAATTATGATCCTCAACCATGCATTGATTACATGCTACATGATTTTAAAAAACTTGATTTATTTAATAAAACTCTTGAGTTTCAAAAGAATGGAAGGATGATTGATCTCATTGCACCACCTTGAAAAGCAGATTTGTGCCCTCTAAAGCTTCTCTTGATGCAAGATGTGTGCATTCTTGCAAACACCAACTACTACAACTAGTTTAAGTTCTCTTGAGCTTCTCCTTTTCCGAACTATGTAGGCACTTCTTGGTAATGCTCTTCCATTGGAACTAACTACTTGTTGAGAGGCTTTTGAAATTATGCCATGGTGCCAAAAAATTTGTTCGAGTACATCATTTTGTTCTTGGGAACTTTTGTTGCAATTATTATCAAAACACAACAACGCATCAATAGCAAATGACAAACTTGCAAATAAGCAGGAAAACCATACAAAATGACCCAACTTTCAGAACCTACAAGCTAGAGACATTAAAATTTATACAAATTTGGCCTTGCCATTAACTGAACAATGAGGAAGGAGGACAAAAGGTAAGCCTTTTATACTTCGACCATAAACGGCCCCCATCACTTTCAAAGTGACGGGGATATCATACATGAAAATTGCCCAGTTATTCACATCTCTATTCAGGTTTAGACATTTTCGCTCGTCTTGCTTTTAGTTGCTGCTTTTCCTCTTCAACTTGGGCCAGCAAAGACTCCAACTCCGCTTCAGGTAGCTCTTCCAACCGTTTCTGGGTACCCCAAATATAAATTGAATATCATACTAACCAAATCAAATTGGCCTATGAGACAAACCATTGTACTAGAAGCATCCGTGTCTCTATGTATCATAAATCATAAAGCAGAAAAATGAAAAAATGCCATGAGATGCATGTATAATGTGCAGTATCTATATGCCCGTGCTCATGCATCCTACCTCTAATATGCTATGGAATGTATAAGTACGATCACCTAGGGAGACCACTATGCCTATCCTAGAAAAGAGTGCAAGAGAGTCCTATTTAGATTGCTAGCGAGCATTTTACACACAGAATGGCAATCATAGAATATGTACCTGTATGACTTTGTTCTCGTAGTCCCTTAACTGCTTGGCATATGTCATATCTTTTGTAGAGACCCTAAATAAGTAAGTGGAAATCCACCCGACAGTGAGACCAAGAACCATGACTAGCTGCACCACATTGCCGGCTTTGAGAGGATCAAGTCCGGCAAACTGCCAAGAATCACCAGAACTCAATAGATACCAAGTCAAAACCCAGGAAGGCTTTCTGCCTTAGTTCTCTCTGAGTTCAGAATGCGAATAGATAAATGCTCCGGAGAGCAGCTCTTTCACCAACAATTTAAGCACGCATGTGAATACTACCTTCACACCAATAATTGCACTACTGGAAAGCCATACAATACTGGCTCATCGAAACAATCACTGAACAGGAGTAAGACCTGCTTTTATATTTTATATTCAGAAAATGCCCATAAAAGCTGCACATTAGCACCAAACAGGAGAGAGCAGCAACGTTATATAGGATCCCTCACAGAGAAACCGAGTACGCTGGCCACTCCTCGCACCAAAATAGAGATCCAAATCACTGCAGAATGCTCTCTCAACATTCCCAATGCTCTTCAAACTCTCACCTGCTGGAATCCTGTATACCAACCAACATTCGCTCCACCACTCAAACCCTTAGTGACAATGATGCACTTTTCCTCCTTTGTTTTCTTCTTTCGCACCTCTGCATGGCTACTCCGAGCTTAGTTTTGTGTCATGGTTGATGCACAAGACTGAAACTCCATGCGGACGTTGGTCAACACATCGAGGAAATATAAGGTTCATAGCTGCAGCATAGAGTTTGTGTTGGTTAAAGCCTCTTTGTAAGAACTTAAGAAGGGCTGATTTTAGGGTTCTGAAGTTAACATGCTGACTCCCAGCTCACTCGTTTGCTGTTGTCCACGCCTTGCACTTCCATTCCAACCAAGCCCACATTTTCTTTCAAACCTTTGCCACCAATAAGCAAGGTTGAGAAATTGAAAGAGATATTGCTCCTGAAAAAGATCCGTCTACCTAAAGGAAGACTCCTTGAAGATATTTGACAGAATTCAAGAACTATTCCCCTATGGATGTGCAGTGGATAAGTTGTAATGACTTAACATCATGATGACCAGATATGATAGATCAAGATGCTCTTGATCTTGCAAGCTTTCTAAATGAATTACGATACGGCATTGTCACGTGCACATCTAACCCTATGTGCATGTGGACAAGCCGTTCCTACTTCTAGGGTTTAGGTAGCCTAGGAAGTGTTCTGGCACCCTTGTGAGCCTGTACGCAAGCCGTGCATGTCCAGGCACTTAGAGTAGCTGCATACCTTTTGATTGCACAACCCAGGATCATTAGCATCATGAGCATGTTCCACCACATGAACCTAGTGACGACCGCGTGAAACCATCTCTTATATCATTTAATTAATAAGTGACTTGATCACTTATTAATTTCCAGATCGTTGAGTCTCCTCTAGCACTGCTCGACCCATCTCTTGGGAGCTATACAGGGGAACCCAGGGCGCCAGTAGAGAGCAGAAGAGGCAAGAGGCACAAGGAGGAAGGTACCAAGCTTACAGGCAGCACCTCAAGCGTTCTCTAGCGTTTTCTCCAGAATCAGCCCAGCGTTTTTGCACCAAGAACACCAGTGTTTTCAGCATTGAGGACCAGCGTTTTCAGATCAGCCCTTCACCTTGTCGAACCGCTCCCACCCGGTAGTAGAACGTCGCTGCAGACTTTCCTGTCACAGCAGATTAGATGGCGTTTCCAGTTTCAGCCTCGATCAGCCAGCGTTTTCTGTTTTCAGCCTCTAGACAGTCAGCGTTTTGCATTCTCAGCCCCTGCAGGCATGGACAGCAGGAGATCAGCCCTTGCCTCGCAGCAGTAGCAGATCCACAGCAGTAGATCTTAGCATTTACAGATTTCAACCCATTGACAACGTCGTCGTCGTCGTCGTCGTCATTGACATCATCGTCATCGTCAAGTACCACAGCATCTAGAAGCATTGTACCAGACTTTGTGCAATATAAAGAAAATCCCTCTCTGGGGGGCCCTTGGAGGGGGGTTTGGGACCCCATCTCGTGTCGTCTCTTCTCTCTCTCTCTAGCACTCTCTTGCACTCGCACTCACAGTTTGCATTCCACTCTCTTGTTTTGGTCATTGCACATTCTCTCATTAAGTCAAGGAAGGCTCTCCCTTCCCGTCAATAAAAGGAACCTTGAGCATCACTGATCACTCATCGTGAGCCATACACCATCATTCACTTCCACTGCACATTATAGGTATGGCCCATGGCACAAGTCCATCATACACGGAGTGGATGCTCACTATGGCAGCTGCCCACGCACTTGGTATCAACAATCGCATCCATAGAAGTGGCATGCAATGGAAAAAGCTGTCAAAGCTTTACGCTCACCTTCCAGATGCTTTCACTCTTGCTTGCGGCTTTTCTCACGTGCACACACGCCCTTGGCTGTGCGTTGGTCGTCCTTCACCCTCTTGGTAGGGATTCTAGGTAAATATAGGGTTTGCACCAGGCATTTTGCCCATTTTATATTTATTTCCCAGTTTTGTGTATTTTCCGTGGTAGTTTTTAAAGGTTTTGCCCAACCAGAGCTGGCTCGCTATATCGGTGAAGCCCTAGTCCACCCTTTGGTCCATCTTTTAGCATCTGGGGTTATGGACTCTCTCTCTCTCTCTCTCTCTCTCTCTCTCTGAAACCTAGCCTCGTCTTTGCTCGTCGAAAACTAGCCTTCATACTCTGCACGTCTCCCCTAGGCGAGGGCGGCCCTATGGGGGGGGCGTTAATACACAAGCCCTGCCCCATGCCCAAGCATGACTCTGCTGCGACCTGCGTCCGACCCTGCTACGACCTGCTCATCAACGTACAAGGTCGATTTGGTTCAAGAGTGACTCTGCTGTGACCTGCGCCCTGCTACGGCCTGCTCGTCAGCGTACAAGGTCGATTTGGTTCAAGAGACTCTCTCCCTGCCCCCCCCCACCCCCTCCCTCCCTCTCAGCCCGTCGAAAACTAAGCCTCATCTCTGCTCGTCGAAAACCTTCATTCTTTGTTATCCCGCCTACACAGAGCATGGCTTAATGCTTCCACTCCAAAAATTTAAATCAAAATAAGCCCTTCATCTCACGCACCACTGTGTGTTTCAATAGGAATTCCCTTTTGTAGCCTGATGCCGTCCTTTGGTACCCATATTCCACGCAAGAGCTTTCTTGCGGTGGCAGCGGCACCAAGGAAGGACCCCCTCGCCCGCCAAGAAGCACGAATCACAGCCCTTGAGGCTCATATTCAAGAACTCGTCGGGGAGAATGAGAGACTCAAAGAACATTTACGCAAGCTTGAAGATGCGAAGGAAGTAGAGAGCCAAGCTCTGCTTGAAAAAGCACACGCAGTCAAACCAAAATTGTCGTCGCACTGCAGAAAGAATCACATGAAGCAACACATAAGAAGATTGACACCAAGATACAGGCGGCCCTACAAGAATGCAGGCTACAAGAATCTCTTGGCCTCAAGGTCAAGATTAGGGGACCACTCACTGTGGTGTACCACGGAGGGCACCCTTGAAGAAGCAATCACCAAGCTCAATGACATTCTTCAACATGTCTACATCAAGCACGAAATTGTTGCTTGGATCAACGATACACATAGACATGTCCCACCTGAGCACTGCATACTCACTTTCAAGGACAAAGATGAGCGTATGAAGCTGCTATGTCAATCTCGACTTCTCAAGGGAAAAAAGCTTTGGATTGCTGAAGAATTGACCATGAATCAACTCAAAAGTAAAGCGAGCGAGCTCAAGAAGATGCATGAAGCACGTAAGCAAGGCAAATGGGCAGTCTTCCGAGGTGGCAAAGCGACCATCCAAGAGCTTCGAAATCCCAAACCGGCTCTCCCCTCAACCGACCCTTCTTAGGTTCTTGTTTTCTCTTTTTCCCTACTCTACACTCTTGATGGACCCTCACTCCTTAACTGATATGTATCGGCCCACACTGAAAAGGAATTGTTGTAATGTTGTGTTTTTGGTCCCATGGGTCATATATGACCTCCATGGACGATAATTCTCTCTCTCTCTCTCTCTCTCTCTCTCTCTCTCTCTCACACACACACACACACACACACACACACACGTTCTTGCGTGTTCCCATATTCGTGTTTATCTTCTGCTGCATACTCTAACATGGTATCAAAGCACTAAGTGGTGCTTCTTTGAGATCCGCCCTTCCACCCTCCCCACCAGCTCTTGCGCACGCTCCACCTTTGTGATTGCATTCTACGCCAGCATTTTCTTCTTTGCGTAGCCTTTCAGCATTTTACTGCTATCTTAGGGATCCCCCTCCATCTCCTTGCAGCCAAGGTTGTCCTACTATCTCCATACCGACTCTTCCGGCCTCGGCCTCGGCCTCGGGA
The DNA here is from genome assembly GCF_014529385.1 of Adiantum capillus-veneris. Classification (NCBI taxonomy): domain Eukaryota; kingdom Viridiplantae; phylum Streptophyta; class Polypodiopsida; order Polypodiales; family Pteridaceae; genus Adiantum; species Adiantum capillus-veneris. The sequence continues at coordinate 22,882,227 of NC_140931.1, read as the reverse complement.
ACCTTTTTGTTCTTTTGTTTTCTTCTCACGTGACTTCAACATCATCATTTAAATTCTCCAGTGTGTTGCAGGTTTCAGCCAGGTATCCCTTATCTACTCCCTCAAATTCCTAGTCGGATTGCTCTACCACCGGTCCTAGACTTGTGCTATCTGGCCTCTACTTCGACGCTTTGTTGTGGACAGCTGCTACTCTTTGCTCTCTCTGCAACTTCCCGGGTTCCTTGACTGTTTCTCGTCATGTACTCCGTCCACACGTCGGCTTTTTTGCTTTTTGAGCGTGGCGTTCAAATCTCCTTCGACACTATCCTCAGGGAGACGTTAAACCGTTCCAACTTTATGGTTTGGAAGATGAAGATCATGGTTATTCTTATGGCGACTGACTCAAGGGATTGGCTTATTGACTGCAACAACACCACGTGCCCTACCATTTCGGCTTCCTAAATTACTACTTCTACATTGGTGACTCTTTACCTCCTCAACTGGCTTATTATTTACTAGACCTTGTACTTCATCATCGGTTGTTACGCAAGCCATGGTTGACACCTGGAATGAGAGCAACCGCAAGGTGTTTTCCTACCTTTGCATCAACTGTACAGATTTTGTGATTTTGACTTCTTTCTAGGTTTGGGAATACCATTGCAACCTCTATGAGGTGGTTACCCCCAATCAGACCCTTGTTCTTGAGAAGACTACTCTCAACCTAGAGTAGTCGTTGTTCCGTCCTCCTCATGCTCTTATTTCCGTATGGAGCAACTCGAGACAAGCTTTTTGTTTGTGGCAAGGTGATCACTTTGAAGGATATGCCCACTCGACTATTGGCCAAGCTTCCCTCGCAGTATGTCTCTCTCTATATTACAACCTTGTTTCTTCTCCTCGTGTTAACACTCGGAAGAATCTCTTACCAACTTTGCTTTGCGGCAGATTTCTCAGCATCTTCAAGATTGGGATTTCCTTGAGCATGTTGCAGGTGACACCGTTTTAGTAGCTCATGGTGGTGGAGTGACTTCTCGACAAGAATAACCCGGTAATGCTATTACAACCTTGTTCCTCTCCTCGTGTTAACACTTGGAAGAATCTTTTACCGAGTTTGCTTTGCGGCAGATTTCTCAGCATCTTCATGATTGGGATTTCCTTGAGCATGTTGCAGGTGACACCGTTTTAGTAGCTAGTGGTGGTGGGGTGACTACTCGACAAGAATAACCCGGCAATGCTACCGAGTAAAATCGACCTAATGTTACATGTACCCATTGTGGAAGGCATAGACATATAGCAACTAGATCTTATGAAAGACGTGAACGTCACAAAGATGCAAATAGAACTTGTTCTTCTAGGACCAAGATAGCTTCTCCCCCTGTTGATCATGATGCCTCTGCCAAGTTATCTACTCCGAGCATTGCCCCTTTAGTCACTTCATTGGCCCCTTTGCCCTCCTATATTGGACTTGGGAGTGACTTGCTATCAATGTGGGTATAAAGGGCACAAAAAGCCAGATTGCCGATACTACAAGAAAGAGCAAGAAAGAAAGAAACAATAGGGAAAGAAAACTAAGGATGACGAGGAAGATGATGACAACTCTTAAAGAAGTTGCTAAAGACAATGTAGCTTCTAGTGTGGTCATTGAAGAGCTTCCTAACACTGAAGGAGTGCTTGTTGCAGCCTCATGCATTAATGGAGATGTTCTGGCAGCAACAGGTGATAGGCACATCATCAAACGGGAAGTGATTGATGCTTTACCTTCAGCCCATGATGGGCTGTCCCAATCTTGGATAGTGGACAGCGGTGCCTCTTTTCATGTTACTCCTCCTTTGGAGTCATTTTCTTCATACACTATAGGATGCCTAGGCAAGGTCTACTTGGGCAACAACTATGCATGTGAGATAGAGGATGTTGGCACCATTCATTTGGCTCTTGAAAATGGCCAAGAGCTGATTTTGCAGGATGTACGATATGTCCCTTGCATTAAGAAAAGTTCCCTATCTATGGGATAGCTGGATGCAAAAGGTTATTTCACTACTTTTGGTGGTGGGTCTTGGAAAGTACACGAGGGTTCTATGCTGATTGTAAAAGGCAACAAGAGGACTTTATATTACTTGTATTGCAAAGAATTACCTGGAAAAAATGGAAGTCCATTCTCAATTAGAACTTTGGCACAAAAGACTTGGCCATATAAGCCAGAAAGGCCTTTAGGTTCTCTCTTCTTCAGGGAGATTTGATGTAAAAGGCCTTGGTCTCGACTTTTGTAATGATTGTATATATGGAAATCCTCTGAAGTCTTCTTGTTACTGTGGTGTCGCTAAGAATTTCTAATGCTCTTGATTTGGTACACACTGATGTATGCACAATGACTGTTAGTTCATATGGGGGTGCACGTTACTTCGCTACTTTCATTGATCATTTTAGTAGAAAGTCATGGGTGTATGTGTTCAAGGGCAAAAATGAAGTGTTGGATGCTTTCAAACGGTTTCATGCTTTTGTTACCACACAAAAAGGGCTTAAATTGAAAGCAATTAGAACAAATAATGGGGGAGATTATGTCTCCAATGAGTTCAACAAGATTTGTGAGATGCATGGCATTTAGCGGGAGTTGACACCTTATAACCGTGCATCAAATGGCTTGGCTGAATGATATAATCGCACACTTTGTGAGAGAATCAGGTGCATGTTCTCCACGGCTGATCTCCCACAGGAGTTTTGGGGAGAGGCTCTTAAAACTGCAATTCATGTATGCAATCGCTCTCCGAATCGTGCTTTAAAGAATGGCAGTCCTAAAGAGGTTTGGTCTAGCAAACCTGCTTCATATGACCACTTGCGTGTCTTTGGCTCTGAGGCCTTTGTGCATGTATCTGTAGAACTGCGAACCAAACTTGACATGAAATCCATCAAGGGCATCTTCATGGATATGGAGATGAGGGAGAGATGGGTTACAAAATTTGGTTACCTCAGAAAAGGAAGATTGTATGCAGCCGAGATGTAGCGTTTGATGAGGCAAAGTTGCTAAATAATGCTACACAAAGTGATCTTGATAAGAAGAAGGTCAAAGTTCAACATGAACAGGTAGCCATTAATCAACCATTAGATGAAGATTTTTTCCTATTGATACTAGCAGCAACCCGTTGTGCTACCGCCAAAAGATCATGGGCACCCAATGGATGCACCGGATGGGGTAGTACATGATGAAGAATGTCACAAATTACTGACGTGTCAAGCCACTCAAGAACAGAGCCAACCTTCAGATCGCGGCCGAGGGGCCTAAACCCTAAGAGAAGCATAGCAGCAGCAGAAGAAGATCCATCTGATGGGGCCTAGAGTAAAGCACATGATGAAGAATGTCACAAATTACTGACGTGTCAAGCCACTCAAGAACAGAGCCAACCTTCAAATCGCGGCCGAGGGGCCTAAACCCTAAGACAAGTATAGAAGCAGCAGCAGAAGATCCATCCGATTGGACCTAAAGTAAAGCAACCCACACACACATACAAAAAGCATAGAAGATAATGATGTGGCATCTTGTACAGAATTCCAGATTTTACGTTGGCTGCCGACGTGGCAAATTGTACGGATTCCACGTTTTACGCTAGCTGTTGACGTGGCAGAGCTGTACGGATTTTCCTACTTTTGTGCTGACAGATTTTGGACCAGATGCTTTTGAGTTTATTGCTTTTCATGTAACTGCTTTCGAGGCCAAGGGCCTTTAAATATGTGCAGAGGGCTCATTCTCTGACATGCTTCAATACGAAGGTGGAGAGGGTGGAGCACCGGCATTGTATCGAGTTCAAGTAATATAAAGAAATACCGAAAGGGGCACCAAGGTTTGGGGCCAATACTCTCTAGGGTGGAACTTTGACACTCCCCGTGTCGTCTCTCTTTCAGTTCAATTGTTATTGAAGTGCTTAAAGTTGTTCAGTCTATTCTTTTCTGATCGCACGTGATGCCTGTCTTGTGACAGTGGTATGAGAGCTTCAAGTGTGTGCTTTTCTGAAAGCATACTAGTCCCACCAAAGAGAAGACAGAGCAATGTGGCGCTTCCAAAGTTCACTAGGATTGAATTTGAAGAATCATCGTGGGTCGTCCCCAGACTTATTAGTCACCCCCACCCTTACTTCATCGCGCATCGTGCGCGCTCTCGTTTGCATCGCTCATGTCTTACAGAGCCTAGACCATAAAGATCACTTGGAGAGAAGGATCAAAACTTTAAGCTGTCGTTTTTCTCAGAGGTAGTGCCATGCAATGGGTGGATGTCTATAGTTACCAAGCCACATGCTCCAAGAACTTTGCAAGCTTTCAAGAAAAAATTTACCCGAAGTCATATGGTTTCTGACATCTTCCTTCGGAGTGAAACTTCTGGCAGAGTGGGGTATCCTAAAATGCTTGCCATGGAAATCCTAGCAGATTTTAACTTGAAATTTCTTGACATCTCTCAGTAGGTGTCTCGTCTCGAGCTGATAACCTTGGAGGTCCGGTGTGATTGCTATCTCTTGGGACTACCATTACCGCCAGAGGAAGACCGTCTGTCCAAGAGCTGATAAACCATGTTGTGGTCGGCTACGACCTTATTAATTTTTGGTGCAAGTTTCAGGATGGAAAGTCAGTCGACTTTTTGAGCTCCACTGATCTCGAGAATGCTTTTTAAGTTTGAGTTCTATTTGAAAACTTGTTTGGTAATCCTGTTTGAAATTTGTTTGAAATGGATGGTATCTGTTTTGAACCTGTCTTGGTGCCGATTTGAATTGTTTGACTCTGGTTTTAATATTGGTTTCAATGATTGGTGATTTTACTCCAAGGTGGAAAAGTGGGAAATGTTGTTTTGCTATTGTCTGAATGTTAGAACGACGCAGACAGGATGTCTGGGGAGCGCTTCGTTGTATGCTTGAAAACCTCGGAACGACACAGACAGGATGTCTGGGAAGCGTTTCGTTGTATGCTAGAAAACCTCCGAACAACGCAGACAAGTTGTCTGGGGAGCGTTTGGTTGTACCAATCCTCTGAGCTCATGGCCCAAACCTTTTCAGGTTATTTGCGGGGGGAGTGACAAGGGTAGTCATTGAGCAGCTTCATACCGCAGATCGTTTGTCTCAGAGGAGTGTTCAACGGCACTGTTCATTGTGTCTTGTAACATGCATATCTGAGCATTTGTGTTGCATTGTGATGTGCCAACCACTGAATATTCCTTATTGGATGAGATACTTCTGGGAATCAACGACCCAAGATATCAAGAGTTCCGATATGGAATGAGACTCCTTATTGGATGAGATTCTTTTCGGAAGCCAACGACCCAGGAAATCAAGAGCTTCGATTTGGAATGAGAAAATTGATTATCCCTCGGAAATTTTTGAGCTAACTTGAGTTATTTTGCAGATATGTTGTAATCGCAGACGATTACTTTCTTTCAAGAAGGGGGGATGTCACAAATTGCTGACGTGTCAAGCCACTGAAGAACTGAGCCAACTTGCATATCCCGACCGAGGGGCCTAAACCCTAAGAGAAGCAACAGAAGCAGCGAAGATCCATCTGATGGGGCCCAAAGTAAAGCAACCCACACACACACACACACACACACACACACACAAAAAGCGTAGAAGATGATGACGTGGCATCTTGTACAGAATTCCCGATTTTATGTTGGCTGTTGACGTGGCAGATTGTACAGGATTCCGGATTTTACGCTTGCTGTTGACGTGGTAGATTGTATGGATTTCCGCGTTTTACGTTGGCTGCTGACGTGGCACAGTTGTACGGATTTTCCTGCTTTTGCGCTTGCAAATTTTGGACTAGATGCTTTTGAGTTTACTGCTTTTCATGTAACTCCTTTCGAGGGCAAGGGCCTTTAAATATGTGCAGAGGGCTCATTCTCTGGCATGCTTCACTACGCAGGTGCAGAGGGTGGAGTACCGGCATTGTACTGAGTTCAAGTAATATAAAGAAATACCGAAAGGGACGCCAAGGTTTGGGGCCAATACTCTCTGGGATGGAACTTCGCCACTCCCCGTGTCGTCTCTCTTTCGATTCAATTGTTATTCAAGTGCTTAAAGTTGTTCAGTCTGTTCTTTTCCGTTGGCATGTGGTGCCCGTCTTGTGACAAAAAGCATGCTGAAAATAGATTACAACAGCAAGGAAATGTTGAAAATCAGCCACTTAATGATGGTATGCACATTCCTAAGGATGTAGGCCCATTGCCACAAAACATGAACCACGTGTCAGAAGACACCCACAAAGGTTTCAACCATCTTTGGATTGCATTTTGTTGAAAGATGAAAATGAGCCTCTGACATATGAAGAGGCACAATCATGTGTGAACAAGAGTAAGTGGGAGCTTGCTATGCAAAACGAGATGAATTCTCTATATACAAATGATACATGGAAGCATATACCTTTGTCTTAGGGTAGGAAAGTTATCCCTAACAAATGGGTTTACAAAGTGAAATGTATTAACAGGGAGCCCAAGTACAAAGCACGGTTTGTTGCCAAGGGTTATAAATAAAAGGTTGGGGACAGCTAACACATTTTGGACATGCAAATTAGAAGAGATAGAGAAGAACGCTTGTTATTTCTCTCTCAAGACAAGTACATTCACAAAGTACTTGAAAGGTTTAATATGGCTGATGCTAAGCCTCTTGGTGTGCCTTAACCGCAGCTTAGCAAAGCTAATTGTCCCAAAGATGATGTAGCTGCAAAGGCTATCAAGGGTATACTTTATGCATCAGCTTGTGGATCTTTTATGTATGCCATGGTTGCCACACGGCCTAACATTTCTCGTGCAATGGGTGTTGCCAGTACATTTATGTCTAATCCTGGCAAACCACATTGGGAAGCAGTGAAATGCATTTTTCGGTACTTAAAAGGTACACGAGAAATGTATATGCTATGGAAAGGGTACATTGGAATTGCGGGGATTTTGTGATTCAGACATGGCAGGAGATCTTGACACTCGGAAATTCACCAGTGGGTATGTCTTCACTCTTGGTGGTGGGGCTATTTCTTGGTGTTCAAGACTACAGAAAATTGTGGCACTAAGTGCTGCAGAGATTGAAGATTTTGATCTTCATGCTCGTGCTCCAGTGCTTGGTTGTGATAGCTAGAGTGCAGTATATATGGCTAAGAATGCCACGTTTCATGCACGTACCAAACACATAGATATACGGTACCAGTTCATACGACAAGTCTTGGATGATGGTCTTGTCACATTGACTAAGAACAAAACCCAAGTGTCACATGACACATCCAACCCTATGTGTCCGTGGACAAGCTACAGCATGACAAGGGTTCACTCAGTCCAATCAGTCTAGCTTAGGAAGTGTTCTGGCACTTTTGTGAGTCTGTTCGCAGACCGTGCATGCCCAGGCACTTAGAGTAGATGCATATCCTCTAGTTGCACATAGCATGATCATCAGCATTACCATCAGAATCCAACAGAATCCATCAAGAGCATTTTCTAGTGCATTAAACCTAATTTCCCTATTTTTTGACATTTTTCCGTTATTATTTTAAATGACTTTTGTTGGGAACAGAGTAGGGCAAATTGGGTAAGATAATATATAAGCAAACCTAGGCTAGCACTATTGGGCAGAAGAGCAAGGAGAACACAGGCATAAGTGCAACAAGTTCCCCCTCTCTCTCTCAGCAAGACCCCCACCCTTGGCTGGCGTTTTCTCCCAAGCTTCATCAGTGTTTTATTCAGCCTATCCGGCGATCTCAGACAGCGCTTATAACCAGCAAATTCAGCAAGAACATAGCCTCTGCATACAGTGTTTCCTAGCCTTGCATTGGAGTCTCCAATCGCATCATTGCATCAGCAGATTCCCAACCACCGCCAGCGTTTTTCCACAGCATTGATTCAACGTTTTTTGGCAACCTAAACCAGCGTTTTTGGGCTTGCCATTTCAGTGTTTGAAGCAGCAGTTTTCAGCCACTCATAGCGTCTTTGGACAGCAGTACCGCAGTGGATTTCAGCTGCATTCAGAATACCACCAGATAGCGTTTTTGCAGCCACAGCATCCAGCCAATTCAGCGGTTACTTCAACACCATTTTCAGCCGAATAGAGAGCCAAGTCGTCGCCGTCGACATCACCCTAGTTGCACATTGCATCACAGTTCTCAAGTACGTCAGAGTCTTGTACCGGTTGTGCAATCAATAGTAGACCACTCTCGCCATCGAGAGTGGGGCCTTCGGAGGAGGGTTTTACAACATCTCTGGTTTTAGGTGCAGCGGAATGAATGCTTGCGCTTTGCTCAAGATGAGTGCTCCGAACTGTGCTCAAGGGTTCCTTTTAGTTCTTATGAAAGGGAGAGCCTTCCGTTCTTAATGAGAGAATGCTATGATCACAAACAAAGTGAATGGACACTGTGTGTGCAAGTGTATGAGACTGAGAGATAGAGAGAGAAGAGAGATACGACACCAGAGACGTTGTAAAACCCTCCTCTGAAGGCCCCACTCTCGTCGGCGAGAGTGGTCTACTTATGATTGCACAAAGTGGTACAATGATGATGCAATGGACTGATGCAATCTGGGACTATGCCGATGACGACGACGGTGATGAGGACGATGACTTTAGGGCTGAAATCTGTGGTCTTCTATCTGCTGAATTTCGGGGCTGTTTCAATGGCTGAAAATGACTGTTTTGGCTGCGTTTTCTATGGCTGAAAATGGGGGTCTTCTGCAACCAACTAGGGCTGAATCTGCTCCTGTCCAATAGGGCTGAAAACGCTGACCATCTGATGCGGTAAGGGCTAAACCAAAAACGCAGATTTGACTGCTAACGCTAGCAAAAACGCTACGGCTGAGAAAAAGTTGGCGATGATGGGGAATCTGCAAACGCTAGGAAACTGAAAATGCTATGGCGATCTGCTACTGAAAACGCCAAGAATCTAGGGGGAGTGCTGGCGCCATGCAAACTGGAAAACGCTGGGGTAACTGTGGCGAGGATGGAGAGTAAAAACGCCAAGGGTGCTGGGGGTTCTGCGGGTTCTTGCTGAGAAGGTGCCTGTTGAGCATGTGCTCCTGCTGCCTCTTCTGCCAAAAAGTGCTAACTTGGGTTTGCTTATATATTAACTTAGCAAAATTGCCCTACCTACTTTTGTTGGAAAGTCACTTACAAATAATAAGTGAAAAATACCAAAAAATGGGGAAAATAGGCTAAATGCACTGGAAAATTCCCTTGACTAAATCTAATGGATTCTGAAGGGAATACTGATGATCATGCTGTGTGCAACCGGAGGATATGCATCTATGCTAAGTAACTGGGCATGCACGGTCTACGAATAGACTCACAAAAAGTGCCAGACCACTTCCTATTCTAGACTGACTGGACTAACTGAACCCTGATCATGCTGTAGCTTGTCCACGGACACATAGGGTTGGATGTGTCACGTGACGTCTGGTGTCGTATTCTCTTCTCTCTCTATCTCTCACTCTCATGCACTTTCACGCACAATGTCCATTCACTTTGTTAGTGTCCATTGCACTCTCTCATTAAGAACGGAAGGCTCTCCCTTCCTTAAATTAAAGGAACCCTTGAGCACAGTTTGGAGCACTCATCTTGAGCAAAGTTCATCATTCATTCCACTGCACCTAACACCAAGATAACCTTGTTGATGCTCTCACTAAGTGAAACCGGAACATGGGGCGGTAGACGTTGGCTTTTACCTGAAATTCTTTACTTTAGACACACACACAGAGAACGTGCGAAGGAAACCTGTGACGGGAATTAACACTTAAGCACACACACGGCTCGGAAGCTAGAATGCTCCGAGCAGACGCCGACAACCTGTAGGCCCCAAAATTGGCGCCCCTTCCGGTATTTCTTTGTTCTTTAACAGAGGGAATAAAACGTGTGATCTCCTACGAGCTACCCCGCATAATCCAGGCTGAGAAACACCTGTTCTCGCCCGATTTCTGCAACATAACTGTACTAGGACGCTTCACAGTCAGTATCCCCACGCAATAGATGACTTTCCCCACGCATACGGACACTTTGCAAAACCTGGCGAGAATCTGCAGCACGCTGAATTCTCTGTTTTCTGCCCCGAAAATGCACCAGATCACCTCTATAGCGGTCCCCTCGCGTCCACGAACCTCCTGGGGTATTAGGGACCGTTTAGGGCCGAAACCCTAAACCTGAAAAAATACACAGCAAGCTGTAATTCCCTGTTATGGGCTCCGTTTTGCGTGCCGGTCGCATCTGTAGCATGACCTCGAGCTCCCACACCTGTAGGGCTACTTGCCCTTTGAATCGGACAAGATTTCTCACATGAAACCTCTCCGAATTCACCTGTACCTGCGGGGGATTAGCCACTAGCTAACCTAGTACCTGTGCAAGAGGCTCTTGCCTCGGCAATTGTGCATGAACCCACACAACTGTACATCAGTCAAATGAAAAGCCCTCTTGTGGGGCATCACATAACTGCACGTAAGAGAGAGAGAGAGAGCAGTGTGTAGCGTGCAAGGCATCACTCCTGGCACCACTGTACATGCAGGGAAAGGAAGAATTCCATATCTCTTAACCTGTGGCAGTTTGCATAATGAGGCCTCTCCCAGCTTAAATTTCAGCGCTACCTCTTCCTTTGTGAGTCAAGTGCACAGAAATGTGCCACTTGGCGCATTTACAAGCATTTTCCCGTTTCGGGTTTGCCGCCTAAAAATCTCTTGATTGGTTGCTCGGTTGACTTCGCGGCAGAGTTGTACAATGTTCTCCTAGTCATACCGGAGGTAATGACGTGAACACATTTCAAGGCCCAAAATAGCAATTCCCTAAATTTTAGGAGATGCTTCCGTTGGGCTCCCACTAGCCTTCTGACCATCCATCCTCATTGGGACCGCATCCAAAAGTGCAACGTGGCCCAACTGTCGGATACTTTCTATTAATAGTCCCACCTTGACTTTATGCCCTTATTGAGTTCACTTCCTAGTATCCACCAACTTGCAAGTGCGACGAGGGGACCTACATGATCTTGCTCTGAGCCTAGACATCCTCTTACTATACGAATTCCAGTGTCGACCACTTTCCGTCTGCAGGTGAAACTATTGTTCACATTGGCCATACAATGTCTGGCCGTTTGCTACTTCAAAAAGAGGGTCTCAAAAATAAAACAAAAATCATTGGAAAGAAACCAACAACTAAGGTTAGCAGTTGCCAAGTTCTCGTGACATAGTTAACAGCTGCCACGTCCTCGTGACATACCCCCCTCTTGAAATCGCAAACGTCCTCGATTCCATACCATCAATACACACCAATGATGATCTTGTGCTAACAACACTCTTTTATCATCGCATGTATCCGCAAGAAAGGTCATAACACATAGATACAAATGACTTAATGAGACCTTCATACTTTTGTCATTTCCATCTATTACACTGAATTCATATGTACATTTGATGTACTAGCTCTATCATTACCCCTCCTTTGCACACGTTGGGTTGGGGCATAGGTAGGTTGTAACCCAAAGGCTTCAAGGTAAAGCTGCAATACATTTGGTAACTCTGACAGTTCATGCTCTTCCATCCACTTTGCATCCATAGGCCGATAGTTCTTGAAATTCACCAAATAACTTCTTGCAACCTGTCCTTTAATTTTCTGTCCTTATGTGCCAAAACTTACTCGAGTACTAGGATCTCATCAAGTTCCTCAACTTCTGGCTGATCCTCATCTGGCATATCTTCTGGCACATCGCCCATGAAGGGTCTTAGTAGACTCACGTGAAACGCATTATGAATCTTCCACGCATTAGGCAATTTCAGCCTATAAGCCACATCGCTGATCTTGTCAAGCACTTGAAAAGGCCCATAGTAACGCATGCTGAGCTTAGGAAACAGCCGTTCCTTGCCGTTCATCTTCTTTTCGAACCTTAACAGAACCCAATCACTAGGTGATAATAGCAATTAACGACGGTGACGATCAGCATCCTTTCTCTGTTTTGCCCGAGTCTTCTCTAAGGCAACTTTAATTTTCTTGTACATTTCATCCATGTTCTCAACATATCGATCTGCCTCGCAAATCTTGTCCTTTGTATGCAAAATGGGAGGAACCTTTTTGCCACCTTCAACTGTTAGGTGCAACGGAATGAATGTTTGCGCTTTGCTCAAGATGAGTGCTCCGAACTGTGCTCAAGGTTCCTTTTGTGCTTATAGAAGGTAGAGCCTTCCGTTCTTAATGAGAGGATGCTATGATCACAAACAAAGTGAATGGACACTGTGCGTGCAAGTGTATGAGACTGAGAGATAGAGAGAGAAGAGAGATACGACACCAGACGTAAAACCCTCCTCCGAAGGCCCCACTCTCGTCGACGAGAGTGGTCTACTTAAGATTGCACAAACTGGTACAACTAAATGCAAGTGATTGATGCAAGTCTAGGCTATGTTGACGACGACGACGGGGATGACGAGGCCGACACTAGGGCTGAAATCTGCAATCTTCTACTGCTGTCCAAAAACGCTATGGGCTGAAATCTGCTACAAGTCCAAAAACGCTGATTTGGGGGGCTGTTTCTGTGGGTCTTTTTGGGTCCATTTGAAAGTGATCTCTTTCTTTTGCAAAGCGTGAAGAGACGATGCTATTTCTGCAAAATTTCTGATAAACCTTCTATAGTAGGAACACAATTTCAAGAAGCTTCTGACATCGTGCACAGTCTTCAAGTCTGGCCATGTCTTAATAGCTTCGACCTTTGCGGGATCCATTCTGACACCATCCTTTGAGACTATGTGGCCAAGAAAGTGGATCTCTTCTAGGAAGAAATCACTTTTCTTAGGATTGACAAGTAGCCTGTGAGACTGCGCAGCTCTTCGAACACAATGGTCAAGTGACGCCTATGCTCCTCTTCATTCTTCGAATAGACTATCATGTCATCGAAGAACGTCCTAACAAACTGTTGATGCGAGCGGAAAATCCGGTCCATCATTCTGTTGAGTGTGGCAAGAGCATTTGTTAGCCCAAACGGCATATCACTAGAAACTCATAAAGACCAAATGTCATTCTAAACGCAGTCTTGTGCACATCCTCTGGCCTTATACGAATCTGATGGTACCCACTCTTAAGGTCTATCCTGCTGAAAATTACAACACCCTCTCAACGATCGAGAATATCATCAATTCGAGGAATAGGAAACCTATTTTTTATGGTATTCTTATTCAACGCACGATAATCAATACACATGCGTCATTTTCCATCCTTCTTCTACACTAGGAGCATTGGGGAGCAAAAGTGGGAAGAACTAGGCTGAATCAGCCCCTTCTCTAATAACTCCTCAACCTGGCTCATAATCTCTTTCTACTGCGCCGCACTAACCCTGTAGGGAGGTCTATTTGGTGGGCTACACCCTGGCACCAAATCTATCCGATGGTCCTCGGGTCTCTCTGGCGGCAATTGCGACGGTAATGAATCAGAAACACACTCACTAAACTTTTGCAAAAATGCTGACCTTTCTTTATCTAACACAGATAAATATGACTGATCACTATCTGAGACATCACGTGCAAAAATCAAGTACACAGAAAGATGATTCTTTATTACAAAAGTGATAGCAGAAGCAGATACAATAGGGACTGACTCTCCTTTTAGCTTTACATCCAAGATGTGAGTTTTGCCCCTATGCTGTACAGTGATCTTTTTGTTGTAGGCATCCAAGACTCCATGCACTCCGAACATCCACGGGATCCCCAACAAGGCATCACATCCTTCCAGCGGCATGATATAGAACTCTTCTGTGTCCACATACGACTGAATATGCAAACGCAGCTTTCCAATGATGGAAGTAACACACTCTGAGTGGCCAGGACATGCCAACCCTGCCTGTGCTGTGTACCCCATCTCTTCAGCTCTCATGCCCAGCTTCATAGCTAACTCTGGTGAGATAAAGTTGGCTTTGGCACCTGGATCAAAGAAGTTGAGCGTCGTCTGATCCCTAACTTTACCCCATGTCCTGCATAACTCACTGGCATCTGTATTGGGCCTGTCACCCACCATGTCTAGCACCAAACCTGTCGTGGGTTTAGGCTTCTTGCCTTTCTGGTCTTCTTTATCATCTGAGTCAGCTGGTCTGTTAGGTGCAGCAGAATGAATGTTTGCACTTTGCTCAAGATGAGTGCTCCGAACTGTGCTCAAGGTTCCTTTTGTTCTTATGGAAGGTAGAGCCTTCCGTTCTTAATGAGAGAATGCTATGATCACAAACAAAGTGAATGGACACTGTGCGTGCAAGTGTATGAGATTGAGAGATAGAGAGAGAAGAGAGATACGACACCAGAGACGTTGTGAAACCCTCCTCCGAAGGCCCCACTCTCGTCGGCGAGAGTGGTCTACTTTTGATTGCACAAAGTGGTACAATGCGTATGCAATGGACTGATGCAACTTGGGACTATGCCGATGACGACCACGGTGATGACGACGACTACTTTAGGGCTGAAATCTGTGGTCTTCTATCTGCTGAATTTCGGGGCTGTTTCCGTGGCTGAAAATGACTGTTTTGGCTGCGTTTTTATGGGCTGAAAATGGGGGTCTTCTGCAACCAACTAGGGCTGAATCTGCTACCGTCTTCAAAGCTGAAAACGCTGCTGCATCTGCTGCGATAAGGGCTGAAAACCAAAAACGCTGAGGCTGCTCTGTAGCTGCTGATGAAATCCAAAAACGCTAATGCAATCTGGAAAACGCTGGGGTATCTGTGGCAAGGATGGAGACCAAAAATGCCAAGGGTGCTGATGGGGGTTCCTGCTGAGAAGGTGCCTATTCAGCGAGAAGCTCCTGCTGCCTCTTCTGCCAGAAAGTGCTAACTTGGGTTTGCTTATATACAAACTTAGCAAAATTGCCCTACCTACTTTTGTTGGAAAGTCACTTAAAAATAATAAGTGAAAAATGTCAAAAATAGGGAAAATAAGCTAAATGCATTGGAAAAATCCCCTAACTGATTCTAATGGATTTTGATGGGAATACTGATGATCATGCTGTGTGCAACCAGAGGATACGCATCTACACTTAGTGACTGGGTATGCACGGTCTACGAATAGACTCACAAAAGTGCCAGATCACTTCTAATCTAGATTGACTGGACTGACTGAACCCTGATCATGCTGTAGCTTGTCCACGGACACATAGGGTTGGATGTGTCACGTGACATTCCCTCCTTTTCAAAGTAAGGTACTGGTACCGAACTGTATGGCGTCGAGGGAGATCGCCAATAGCATCCGGAATCCTGGAAGGGACTCTTCGCCGGCCCACTCTGATGTGTGGGTCCTGCGGTACTTGAACTTCATAAAGGTTTGCAACGCTTGCTTTTTTGGGCCGCGCCGAAAGCGACACAAAGTCTTCTGTGGCTCCTTCAATGCTACATCTTTGTCGAGAGTCATGCTTCTTTCTTCTTCAAGAATCTCCGAGGCTGAAAATTCCTGAAACCGCTTCCAACACAAAAACATGAACATACCTATTTCATGTAAAGTGAGTGGAAAAAATCTTGTCTTCGCTAAAGACTGTGTATGCAATGTAGATGAACATAGAACACAACCCGTTCATCAAACACATGCAAACAATGAGATCGAATCTTTCTCTTATGATCTAGAGCAATCAACTGTGGCAAAACACACAGGAAATGCCCACGCTTGGTGCTCATACTTTCATGTGCTTTTTTTACAAATGTGTCATGCCAAGGAAGAGACATGGAATGTGACTTCCTTGAATGCATACTTTTCAGCTTTTCATGAAAAATCCGCATACATTCGTGCTCATCCATGAGAGAAACGTGCTCAACATACAATATGTCATGCCTAGGAAAAGGGATCACATAACGATGATGACTAAAATACAAGAAACGATCACGAATGAAACATTCGAACAATGCGTGCGTATCAATCATGCGAACACATAATACTTCCTGTGACAATTTTTTGGACCTAGGCTCGAGAGCCAAGATCACTTCTTCTTGAGGGATCGAATCGTCCTGTGGGGGTTCTTTGGACCTCGACTCGAAAGCCAAGATCGGTGCTTCGTGATTGATCGAATCTACAACCAAGTTAGTTTCGCTAGAAAAAGCATCCACTAACACATCATACTTGTGAACAATCACATCATCTTCATGCAACTCATCATGCTTGTGAGAAATCACATCTTGATCATTCAAATCATCATGCTTGTCATTATCATCCAAATCATTATCATTCAAATCATCATGCTTATCTTTGTCATCCAAATCATCATGCAAATCATTGTCAATCAAATCATCATCATGCTTCACACAATCATGCAAATCCTGTGTATCATGCTTTGGAGAAGAAGAGACTGAGAGAGTCTCCTTTCCCCAAATCTCTTGCATCTGTGCATGAACTTGAGAATAGTCACCAGAACTCTTTGTTTTGTCGGTCGCTCTGTTCTTGTATTGCTTTGGCTTCCAAGGCGTACTTACGCTCTATGGCGGCCATTCCTTCTTTGTATTCACGATCTATGGCTGGCCTTTTTTCTTCGTAGGCCTTTCTTTCTACTTCTCTTTCTTCGCGTTCTAACTTCCTTTCCATAGACAACTGCTTCAACTCCTCCATAGGAGTTAGTGCAATCCTTGACGTAGATGTGGAAAGGGGAGGGTCGGAAAAACCTCCTGGTGGGGAAAATTCTTCTTCGCCTCTCTCATGCTCATCACCTCCAAGTGAAGTATCCATTCCGCTTCGAGTGACGACCATTCTGAAGTCGTGGGTTCTTGTGGTCTTGGGTTCTTAAGTTCACGAGGAACTTGGGTTCTTCGGGATCTTGGTTCTTGGGTTCTTGAGGGTCTTGAGGTTCTTGAGGTTCTTGAGGTTTTCCTTTTGCTTGCAAATCACGTTTGAGAAGGATCTTCTCTTCACCCGAGTTCTACTCTTTTCCGCGGGCGCACCCCTTGGCGGCCTTGCGCTCAAACCAAGGTTTCCTTTTCCCACCTCACGTCGATTGGCCGGCCGCTAAGTACACGGTCCGCTCTCAATGAGTGAAAAGAGAGACAAGGGGAGGCTGGACAAGCCCTTCTTTCTTGGGATTCCTGTCACTCTTCAACAAAACACGATTAGGAATCGACACGCCCAAGCGACTTGGGTTCATGCGACCTCAACAAGCAAAAAAAATTCTTGTGGTTCTTGTGGTTCTTTCCTTGAGTGATACAGAACACTACCAAAGCTCTGATACCAATGTTAGGTGCAGCGGAATGATTGTTTGCGCTTTGCTCAAGATGAGTGCTCCGAACTGTGCTCAAGGTTCCTTTTAGTTCTTATGGAAGGAAGAGCCTTCCGTTCTTAATGAAAAGTGCTATGATCACAACAAAGTGAATGGACACTGTTCGTGCAAGTGTATGAGACTGAGGATAGAGAGAGAAGAGAGATACGACACCAAAGACATTGTAAAACCCTCCTCCGAAGGCCCCACTCTCGTCGGCGAGAGTGGTCTACTTTTGATTGCACAAAGTGGTACAACGCGTATGCAATGGACTGATGCAACTTGGGACTATGCCGATGACGACAATGATGATGACGACGGCTACTTTAGGGCTGAAATCTGTGGTCTTCTATCTGCTGAATTTTGGGGCTGTTTCGGTGGCTGAAAATGACTGTTTTGGCTGCGTTTTTATGGGCTGAAAATGGGGGTCTTCTGCAACCAACTAGGGCTGAATCTGCTACCGTCTTCAAAGCTGAAAACGCTGCTGCATCTGCTGCGATAAGGGCTGAAAACCAAAAACGCTGAGGCTGCTCTGTAACTGCTGATGAAATCCGAAAACGCTAATGCAATCTGGAAAATGCTGGGGTATCTGTGGCGAGGATGGAGACCAAAAACGCCAAGGGTGCTTATATGGGTTCCTGCTAAGAAGGTGCCTATTGAGTGGGAAGCTCCTGCTACCTCTTCTGCCAGAAAGTGCTAACTTGGGTTTGCTTATATACAAACTTAGCAAAATTGCCCTACCTACTTTTGTTGGAAAGTCACTTAAAAATAATAAGTGAAAAATGTCAAAAAATAGGGAAAATAGGCTAAATGCACTGGAAAAATCCCCTAACTGATTCTAATGGATTCTGATGGGAATACTGATGATCATGCTGTGTGCAACCAGAGGACATGCATCTACACTTAGTGACTGGGCATGCACGGTCTACAAATAGACTCACAAAAGTGCCAGATCACTTCTTATATAGACTGACTCGACTGACTAAACCCTGATCATGTTGTAGCTTGTCCACGGACACATAGGGTTGGATGTGTCACGTGACAGGATATGTCTAGCCATGTTTAGCCTTGAGTTTTGGCTTGGTTCCATGGTCATCTTCCATCTTGCAGGCTGGGAGTATTTTTCCCCAGCCTTGACACATCTTTCCCTTGAGCCCTATGGGTCTCCGGTGCTCCTTTCCATATTCTCCCTATTTTTCTCCCCCATTTACCAAGATCGTGGGGTTAGAGGACTGGGTCGGGCAGTCTGCCTTTGGGCATGTACATATGCAAAGGGGGGGATCACCTCATTAGCACAGCAGTAAAGTCCAAAGGGGTGGACCCTCCCTTGGGTGCCCGTGTGGGGCTTGTAGCAAATGTAAATCAGCCCATCGTTTTTGCTCAGCAGGACAGCCTTGGTGGTTTTCATGGGCAGCACGTGCAGTGCTTGAAGACCATCTTTACAGTGCAGCATTTCCTCGGGGCAGCCTCGATCATGCATTGGCAGGGTTTTTCATTTGAGATCCAGATCCAAATCTAGATCTAGCCAGGAGGAGGTACACCGGATCTATGCTCTCAGAGCATGTTGGAGATGGTACCCATGTGGAGACCGTGTCATGGTCTCTGTTAACCCTCACGGCTCACCGACACCCCATCACCTATGACGGACGTGTATTATGTATTTGGTAGAGTCAGGTACCGGGCTTGTCGGACCAATAGGAAAAGGGTAAGAGTGATCTCCGATAAGAGGCGCACTCTAACTGGGACATTCAAGGGATTGGTTGGCTAAGCATGGGCGCCCAAGTGTGAATGGGGTGAGCTCATATAAAAGCCAACTAAACCTAAAATTCACTCATTCTCTCATTTGTGCAATAGAAGAGTGCTCTTGCTCCATCTCCATCTCCATCTTCTTCTTCTTCACCTCCTTGTGTGTGTGTGTATGTGAGAGAGAGAGAGAGAGAGAGAGAGCGCGATCAAGCATTGCGGCAGCACGACGGCGGTGAAGCGGTTGAGCGCGACGTAGCGGCGTCTCCTTCTTCTTCGCGGCGAGGAATCCTCCACGGCAAGAGCATAGAGCGGTGAGTGACACACCATTGCCCTCTTTTGAGTTTACTAGTTAAGCTAGTTGTGTGCTTGGAGCCGTCTATGGCTCGCACACAGTGTTAGGGAAGGCCCTTGCTTCGACAGTGCGGCAAGGAGCGCACATTTTTGGCGCCGCTACCGGGGAATCGCCCTGCACTAAGCCCAAGAGGCACTTTGTGCTTCTCCTATGAGTTGTTTGTAGTAGGAAAGAAGAGGAAGAGGAAGAGGAATGAGTTATTTTTCTGCAAGTTGTTAATTTCTGTATTCTCTGCAAGTTCTGTGATTTCTGCATAATGTTGTGTTTTCTGTTTGCACACAGTCTTTGCACAATTAGTAGTCGTTAGCTTGTTCGCAGTGAATGAATAAGTAGGAAGGCAGTTAGCAATTTCTGTTTGCACACAGTCTGTACACAGTTTTCTGTCAAGGTTTGCTTGCACACAGTCTTTGCACAGTAAGGTAGTGAGAGAGGAAGTAGGTGGACAGTTAGCCCACTGTCAGTAAGCAGTTAGCAGAGTGGTTAACAGATTAGTTAGTAGATTAGTTAGTGGTTACCAACACTGTTAGTAAGTAGATAAGGTAGTGAGCTGTTGACAGAGAGGTTAGGTAGGTGTTGACAGTGTGTGTGGCCAAGAAAGGGTCACCTAAACCGCGCGCGGTTGTCGCCTCAAAAAACATAAACAAAAAAAAAAATTAAAAAATTAAAAAAATTAAAAAAATTAAAAAATTAAAAAAATTAAAATTAAAAAAAAAAACCGAAATATTTAAGCGTGAGTGACTGGGGGACTACACTAAAATTTTGATCAGGATCGGGATCATTTCCCCAAGCCCAAGCCCAGGCCTCAGTCTTCAGTCTTATGATATATACTAGACTCACTCTTATATATATACCCTACCCCCTCAAGAGGGAATGAGAGCATTTGGGGCAAGTCCTCCACTCTCCTCCCTTCTCTTCCCACTTACACCCTTAGACTTTCTAATTTGGGCCTAGTTCCCTACTAGAAATTGACGGTTTTAGGGATTCCGAGGGCATAAAGTGACCAAACGGAGGGCTGTAAAGCACGGCACGTCCCTCTGACCGAGACGCTTGTTTTGAGCTATCATACGTTCTATTCTATAGCTGGGTCAAAAAAAAAGGACCAAAAAATCAAAAAATAAAAAAAAATTTAAGAAAAGACTTGGGTTGCAAAACACCCAAAAATACTAGGTGAGCAGCCTTCACGGGCACTCACTGACACTTCTAGGGGATCCAAGTCATATGAACCTACGCTCTGGACGAGTGTTAGAGCACGAGCATATTGGTAGTGCCTCCATTTACGCGGGCACCAATTATTCCTCCACCCTAGGTTCTGGACCTTCGGCCGGGACTCAAGGTAGCGCGACCCAAGATCCTCATATCGCGTCTAGTGATTCTTCCTCTGACTACGAAGTCATGGAGGGGTATCCTACACCAAATCCTGATAGTTCAAGTCAAGACATGCATGCCATGGGCCCACGGCCCGGGTCCAGCGTGTTTAGCCACTTAAAAGAGACCTTTAGTAGAGCTACTCGCTCCGAACATGCGGTTAATGAAATAAATGAAGGGAGTGGGGAAGTAAATTCGTCATTCATGCCTAAAATAGACCCTATGCTTCTTGAGAGTGTGCATGTGAATATTCCATCCACTGCACCTCCTGATCCTTTAAGACTATCTCCCTCTGAGGTTCTACTACCCGATGGTAGGAGTCTTGCCAAAGTGCAAGAGATCAAACGCTATATGCAAGCAACAAGGGAGAGGGAAATTGAGAACCTACAAAGGCTAGAACAAAGTCGAGCCCTGAAAGCAAAGGCTCCTATGACAACAATCATGCCAGTCGAGCAACCGAGTGCTCCCAAGGTAGTCTTCACGGAGGGGCAAGCAATGGGGAGCAATAATGCTTCCACTTCGAGGGAAACCTCAAGCACGCCAGGCCTAGATGGGATATTCCTGAACGAAAATTGGGAGTATGACCTACAAGCAGAAGCTTTAACTGATCGGTACACAGGACACACCTATCATGTGGGTTGGTTAGATGTTCTACAATCCACATCGGGTGCTACTAGCATAGATGAGCAACAACAGAAAGTCTGTGATGTCCTCCATAGGATTGTCGAGTTAGAAAGACAGAACACAGGGATCAACATGCCTTCAACAGGCCTAATGAGATTCTTGGATACGGGAAAGGCCAACTAACCAACCCTATCACAAATGGAGACTCCCTCAGTGAGCCCCATTGATCCTCCATATGTTGTTTCGCCAGGAGCCTCAGTACAATCTGAGCCCACAAGTGGCAGCTTTACCTTCCCAGATCTAGCTCATCTTTCTCTTAATGACACTACGGCTACCATGCATATCCCAGTGGTGAGCATGACAAGAAGTACACCATGGAGTTCATTTGTTAATACTGCGCCGATGCCTAGTAGCACAGTGCCCCCAACTATACCTACATGTATGTATCAATCATGTGCACCTGTCGTACCTCAGCCTCATGTAGCTCCTACACCTCCGATTATTCCAAGAGCTTACAATCCACAATGGCATTATCCAAGCTCTTATACAAGTGGAGCCATGCCATTTAATAATAACATGCCATATCAGGCACCCCCTATGCCTAGGGCCACGCCTGTAAACTTTGGACCACCGTCTGATACACCACCATACGAAATATGGGACCCAAGAGCCGCGCGTATGCCAAGGCCAAGGCCAACTCCCATCTCACATGTGGTTCCAGGAGCACATACACCCATTATACCTACTCAAATAGGAGATTTGGCAGCATTTGCTCAAACTATCGATCGCTCTATTGCGGAAAGCATGCGTAGCGCACCTGATAGAGAGCCTAGGAGCAAGGCAGTTCAAGTAGCTAAGCTCACACAGAAATTCAGTGGAGACGGAGATGCTAGAAAGCATATGGAAGTCTTTGAACATGTGTGCGATTCCTTGGAAGAGCACAATGAGCTACATAAGTGTAAGGCTTTGAGTTTGACCCTAGGCGGAAAGGCTGGAGATTGGTATAGAACCTTAAGAGTAGAAGAGAAAACGATCTACTCTACTCTTAGGAGACTTTTCTTAAAAGAATACATACGAGAGGGAGTACTTTGGGGTGTAGCCTCTCAGCTCCAGAAAGCCCAACGAGAAGAAGGTGAATCCGTGAGAGACTTCATTAGTCGCCTAAAGAATTTGAATTCTCGATGCAATCCAAACGAGCGATTCAACAACCAATTGCTCGATAGATTCATTAGGGGACTACGACATGGAAGTATCTATAATGGCCTAGTCATTAGAGGTATCACTACTTGGAAAGCAGTCACCATGAATGCAATCCAATTGGAGGATAATTTAATGATTGCAAGAGAAAGAGTGTCCGCCGAGCCGAAGTCTAGTAGCTCGCAAGCGTCAGGGCATGAGCCAATGAAGATAAAGCCAATCGTGAAAGAGCAAACGATATCTGAGATGACTTTGGCAGATCTCACCAAGTCCCATGTACTATATGGAAGACCATTGGGGACAAATCAAACCGGTATATCAAGCTACTGCGCTAGCAGCAAGAGGCCAAAACATTAATAGTTTTGCCAGGAGACCACCTCTTCAGTGCTACGAATGTGGTAGACCACATCGAGTAGCTGAGTGCCCCATTAGAATGCAAAAGAATGCCGCACTAATGCAAACAAGTCAAGGGAGTGCATTGGCAATGCCAATACTCACTTGTAATCGTTGTGGCATAGATCATTTGATCGCACAGTGTCCTAACAATCCAAACGCACCGAAAATCACACCATTGAACATAATAGAGATTGTTGATGGGACACCACCAACTATAAACATAGCACCAGTGAATGCACTCACACGATCGATGCTCCAAAAGCAAAATTACATCCTCGAAGAGAGAGATGCTGCATCCATTGGCCGAGCGAGAAAGAAGAAAACACGAAGAAAGAAATCCCTTAATGCTTCTAGCTCAAAACCTAGTTCAAAGACTAACATAGGGACAGGAGAGGATCCCGTGTATATGAATGACCTTGAGGATGACTCAGATTCGATAGAGACCACGGAGACCAAAACTGTTAATACAAAGGAAAAAGCCAGTGAGGAGGATCACGAGAGGGAATTACGACGAACACCAAAAGAGTATTCAAAGTTAAACCACCCAGTTGCGAACCCC
Organism: Adiantum capillus-veneris; assembly: GCF_014529385.1. Taxonomy (NCBI): domain Eukaryota; kingdom Viridiplantae; phylum Streptophyta; class Polypodiopsida; order Polypodiales; family Pteridaceae; genus Adiantum; species Adiantum capillus-veneris. The sequence goes on along the minus strand of NC_140931.1, from coordinate 22,858,841 downwards.
CCAGATAAGCCACGAGAGACAAAAAATGAGGATTGCAAGAGAAAGATTGGAACCTATCCAAACCCAACAGTGGAAATTGAACGAGTCCAACAACCGAGGGGTTTGGTGGAAGAAACTCAACGAACATTAGAACCTAAACCCAAACATATCCAAATGTCGGACACAATGTTTCCCACACAAGTTCAACCTCACAAGAACTACAGGCCGTTAGCTATACCCAGTATCATTCGGGAAGAGAGTGAGGGTAGGACATCTAAAAGTGGACCTTTCCTACTAGAGAGAATGTTTGGTGAGGGAATGTCCGACCCCTTGAGGAAGTGGAGATTCCATCTTCACCATTCTCTTGTCAGGGTCCTACGTCCCACAAGATGCCATTAAATGTTGCCAAATTGATGGATTTCATGTCTTCAGAAGTTAGAACCACCATCATGTCCAAACTGTATAAAGACCCCGAGCTAGTCTCAGCTCTTCGAGCCTTCCTCAATGGAGAATTACAGGCCGGATTACCACAGTTTGCACATATGAACAAACCTGACTCGGTAATGAATGATGAGGAACATTTAGCACCACCATCTGACCTAGCGGGACATGAATCTGTAATTGAAGTACCCGTTAACAATTTGGGGCAATACTTTGAAGGTGATGAATCTAATGCTACTCTACCAATCACTACTAAAGGATTAACTGTAAAGGGGGTCCTTGACGGTGGTGCGGGAGTCGGCATGGTGACAAAGAGTTGTTGGGAGTCTATGGGGCAACCTCACCTTGAAGCCACAAGCGTAGTGGTAAAAATGGTTAATGGATCTTTTGTTACGCCTATTGGAATGCTAAAGGATCTCAGAATCAAGGTCTTGGGACACAAGGTAAGGCAGACTTTCATTGTTATGGATTTTTCCAAGCATCCTATGTCATTTGAGATGATCTTAGGGCGTCCATTCATGAGGGAAGCAAAAATGGTGCATGACTGGTCCAAAAACCACGTCTACTTACAGTTCCAAGACTCTGTCATTCGAGTTGATCTTTTAAGTGGTCGAACGCATCCTCTAGGAAATAAATTCATCATTGATAATCGATCACACACAACAATTCACCTAGCTCCATTACAGTATTGTTACACGTGTAACGAAGACACGGATATTGGGGAGAACTCTCCTTATATGGATATCCTACCCGAAATGGCTGAGTCAGACAATGTCGATTGGGTGCACCTAGCGGCAACTATAGATACATGGGGAGCTAGAGGAACAACCTGGGTAACACCAGATGGGGAAGAGATACCACACATTGCACCAGTAAACATGTTAGGTGTAGCGCATGTAACATCCGATGACAAGAAAGAGGCACACCTACCTGAGAGTGAAACCGATGATTCCTCAAAGGCTTCAAGCCAATACACATCGGAAACGGAATCTCACGGAGAAATGGATTCAGAACCTAAAGAAACATCGAGTGAACCAAGTATAGAAACTGAACACTCAAGGCCTAGTACGGCCATCTATGGTAATTTATATGAGAGTGAAGAAGATACAAGCGAAGACCTATCAGGCGAGTCGAGTTCAAACATTTACCAAAATCAAAACCTTAACAAGAAACAAAGGTCATATAAGAGACGACGATATCGAGCAAATGTGAGAGCTAGGATAAACAAGGAAAGATCTACTGCAGAATGGCTTAGCTATCTAGGGGCATGTGATGCTCATCGAAAACTAGTAGACAATTGGGGTGAACATCTCCAGAGTGTCATGTGGTGCAGCCCGCGACCCATTGACCTCGCTCAATTGGAGGTTACAGAGCCGAAATTGAGTCGAACTATAAGAAGACGTCAAAACCGAGAGTTAGCTCAACAACAAAAGGAAGCAGAACTAAAAGAAAGGTCTCTGTCAGGACAAGAGCCTGTTGACTTACATACGGCTCCTGAACATTTTAAATCTTATACCACGGGGGAGCGAAAGGTTGTGTATGCCAAAGCCCAACGAATACCTACCAATGGAAGCAGTGGAGTCTATGATGGTCCAGCGGTAGTTAAAGAGATAGAATTAGCAGAACCAGGTGAGGAGTCTAAACCAGTCTTTATTGCTCAAGACCTTACCGAAACTGAAGAGGCTGTACTTAAAGAGCTCCTCAAGGAATACAAGGATATCTTTGCTTGGACATATCATGACATGAAGGGCGTTCCACCTTCTGTGGTGCAACATACAATTCCCATGATCAACACTACTAAACCCGTCCAGCAACGACCCTATCCAATGAATCCTAAGTACGCCAAAATTGTACAAGAGGAGATTGAAAAACTTATCCAATGTGGATTCATATACCCTATTGAGCACTCAGATTGGGTTTCTCCATTAGTCATTGTGCCAAAAAAGAATGGTAAACTAAGAGTGTGCATGGACCTCAAGAAAGTTAATGCAGATACTAGGAGAGATCATTATCCCATGCCATATTCAGAACATGTGCTTAAAAGAGTTGCGGACAAGGAAGCTTATAGCTTTTTAGATGGGTACTCTGGTTACAATCAAATCACAATTGCATTAGAGGACCAAGCTAAAACTGCTTTTATCACAGAGTTTGGAGTGTTTGCATTTCGTGTTATGGCTTTTGGCTTAACAAATGCCCCGGCTACATTCCAACGATTAATAAACACTACGTTTAAAGAATTTCTAAGGGAGTTTTGTGAAGCTTTCGTAGACGACCTTTATGTTTATTCTTCTTGGGAGAAGCATTTGTTATATCTACGAAAAATATTTGAAAGGTGCAGATTTTATCGCATCTCATTGAACCCTTTCAAATGCCAATTTTGGGTTAAGCATGGAGTCATTCTAGGGCATATAGTGTCCAAGAACGGGATATCCACAGATGAGAGTAAGATTAAAGCCATTGCCGATTTGCCACCACCTACTAACTATAAAGGAGTTCAAAGATTTATGGGCCATGTTGGTTATTATCGAAGGTTTATTTTAAACTTTTCCGAGATAGCGCGTCCATTGTACAAGCTTCTTATCAAGTTTCACCAGACGGAAGAATGTCATCAATCTTATGAGTTATTAAAGAAGGCCCTAACAAGTGCTCCAATCCTGCGAACACCTGATTGGAATGTACCTTTTCATGTGCATATTGATGCATCAAACTTTGCTATTGGGTGTGTTCTAACTCAACCAGGAGAACATAAATTCGACTATCCTATTAGCTTTGCAAGTCGCCAATTAAATGATGCCGAGATGAACTACACTACTACAGAGCGCGAAGGTTTACGCAGTAAAGAAATTTCGCTATTACCTTCTTGCTACCAAGTTTGTGTTTTATGTTGATCATCAAGCATTGCTATATTTGGTAAACAAGCCGTGTTCCACAGGTCGAATTACACGATGGTTGTTAATTCTTCTTGAGTTTGACTTCACCGTTGTTGTGAGGCCTGGGAGGAAACATGTCATGGCGGATCATTTATCTCGTATCCCTAATGGCGAAGCTCCTACGGGGGTTGATGATGAATTGCCTGATACTCCTTTGTTCATTGTTGAGACAATGCCTGAATGGAGTGAAAAGATTGTTAACTTCTTAGTTAATAGTTTTCCACCCAAAAAGCTGCGAAAAGATATAGCTCGAAAATTAATCAAGGAATGCGAATCCTATTGCTTACTGGCGGGAACTCTCTATAAGAGAGGAAAAGATGATGTTCTTAGACGTTGTGCCCGCGAAGATGAGTATTTATATATTCTACAAGAGGCACACATGGGCGTAGCTGGTGGTCACTTTTCAGGAAAGTTGACTACCCGAAAGATTTTACAGTCAGGCTATTGGTGGCCCACTCTGTTTAAGGATGCATCACTTTTTGCAAAGGGATGTGATGAATGCCAACGCTTCAAGAAGCCACAAAGAAGTGATAGGATGCCTCTACATCCCATCAAGGTAACCCAACCATTTGAAAAGTGGGGCTTAGACTTTGTAGGACCGATTAGTCCGGCTGCACGTAACACGCAATCACGATATATCATTGTGGCTACCGACTATGTAACCAAATGGGTTGAAGCAAAAGCAACACGAAAGGCGGATGCAAAAACAATAGCTAAGTTCCTCTTTGAGAACATTATCACACGTTTTGGATGCCCCTTTGAACTTGTGAGTGACAATGGAACTCATTTTATAAATAAAGTAATAAAAGAACTCACATCAAACTTCATGATATCTCACCACAAGTCTACACCCTATTATCCCCAAGCAAATGGCCAAGCTAAGAGTACCAACAAAACTCTCATCTCCATTTTGACAAAGACAGTTGAGGCTCATCGCATTGATTGGGACCTAAAGCTTACATCAGCTTTATGGGCTTATCGTACTACGTATAAAGTTGCTATGAATTGCACACAGTTTAAGATGGTGTATGGCCAAGAAGCAGTTATGCCATGGGAGTTTGTCATTCCTAGTCTTCGAGTAGCTTCTCAAGAAGGTTGGGATGGTAACCCCTTAGTGGAGCGATTATATATCCTGGAAAGGCTAGATGAAGAGAGGCAATTAGCTGTGCGAAATGCCCTAGTGGAGAAGGATAGGAGAAAGAAGTGGTTTGATAGCCATTTAAAGGATAAAGACATCAAGGTTGGTGATAAAGTTCTTATGTACGGGGTACGTAATGAAAAGAAGAAATTGAAATACGTTGGTAAGGGACCATATCGAGTGTGTGAAATTACCCCGCAAGGTACCATTCGTGTGGAGACTCTAGATGGAGTTGAAACCATTGGATTCCTTAATGGGAGTAAATTCAAAAGATATTATGATCCTCTAAGCCAGGAAGAGTTGCAAGCCATCCATCAAAAGAAGGCTGCCAAGGAACAAGCAGAGCTTTAAAAAATCCAAGCAAGAGTTGAGGCTCGAGAACGACAACAACGTCTTAGACGCCAACGAGAGGCTAATCTGGGAATCACGCAAGCATTTTTCGAGGACACAGATGACGACTCATTAGAATTTGAGCCACCGCTACGATACCCAATTGAGCTAAATAGCCCCTATGGAAAAGTACTATACAATGCCTTATTAGATACGGGAGCTAAACACAATTTGTTGTCCTATGGAGTTTGGTGTCAATTAGGGAAACAGACCCTATTCCCGAGTACGATGCAAGTCAAGGGCATTAATAAAAAGAAAACTGCTATTCTTGGAGTTCTTCAAACCCCTGTTGTCTATGACAATGGAAGCATAGTGCAGAGGTTTCTAGTCATGCCCGCGGGAGCTATGGAAGGTAACGTAAACCTGGGACGCACGTGGATGTTGGCAACCAAATGCACTATTGATTGGGATACTGGTAGTGTCACGACGCGACCACGGACTCTTACCCCTATCATTCAAGCAAAGTCACCTACGTTGCAAACTCTAGCAAAGTTGAAGGATAGCCAACATTCACAAGCCAAGGTGGTTAACTCGTCTTTGCCGGCTACCCATGAACCTAGCACTTCAACACTTGTAGTTGCAGCAAGCAGTAATATTGCAAGTACTCAATTTGCACGACCTAAGAGTACATATCAATGGGTCCCCAAGGCCTTACTTCCAACTACCTCAACCCTCCCATCCATTCCAAGAAAAAATTCCCCTGGAAAACCAAGAGCGCGCTCTAGGAGAGTCAAGACCAAATCACGATGGATTCCAAAACGACTATTAGAAGCCCAAGGCTACTATGATGGAAATGAGCAAATTTGGGTACCTAAACGTAAAATGTGTCCTTCCCTATCGACAACAAACCCATATGAGTCAAACAGTGTAACGCTAAAGCCAATGGCAGACCGTGGGAAGGGAAAGATCATAGAATGCTACACACCTAGTCCAGAGCTAGTTTGGGCTCCAAGGCAAAACCAATTTATTCCACCTAGCTCAGGAAGGGGGGAGTTCCATGAAGCTTCTAGCTCCTCATGTAATACATCCATAGAGGTAAAAGCTTCTACACATCCTCCATCTATAGTAGTGGACCTCCATGAAGCTACAAAAGAATCCACACCTCCCAGTGTTCAAGAATCACCTGATGAACCACTTCAAGTTCGATCCTGGGAGAGTACCTTACCACCCTTGCAACTTGACGAGGCACCTAGGGTAATAGAAAACTACTGGCAAAAATCCTCACCTATTACCAACTGGAACAATTGGTTTCAAAGGGTGACGAGCTCATTTCAAACGGTACGATCTACCCAAGGAAGGGGGGAGTGTTTGCTGACAATCATCACTCACTCACTTTCCTATCAACCTTTCCCCCTGACCCCTTAATCTCCAATCTTAGGGAATGTATATATAAAGCCTTATACTCACAAAAACAAGATAAAAAAGTAAAAGAGCAAGAGCCATAACACAAAATCATAAAAACAAATTATGCACAAAAATACGACCCTTGTAATATTTGCACTCTAACCATCATCTATTTGCGTGTACAGATATGGCTAGTACGTTAGAGTCATCCACTCCTGCCTTGGGTGAGAGCTACCCTCGTTACTTTTCACAAATATTTCACATAGTCTTTCCAGTGCTTGCATGTGAATGGGATTTGATAGGTACGCTAGCATGTGAGAGGAATTTTGAGGAGTTAGAATGGCTGGTACGTCTCTTGACCACGTCTGATCCATACTTAGTAGAGAGCGTTTCTCCCATTGCACAAGCCTACCCTTTTGACCAAGATGACTATAGGCGTCTAGTGACCTTCTTAGTAAACATCGGCACCTATGATGAAGAAGAAAATTTACAGGACTACACGGATGGCACATATGGTCTCATGGATGATGACTTTGTTTATCTCGACGACGAGGATAGGGGTTTAGCCTTATGGTTTCCCCCCAACCTCTACAATATCCTATTCCCTTGACTCTCTAGGGGAGTGCAAATAATTAGGTTAGGGTTCCTTATGTTTTTTGTTGTGTTCAATAAGTGTTGGTACCTTTTCCCACTAATGTGCCTCCTAGAGGTATTCCTTTTGTTTCCTCGTGTGTATAGGAGCGTGTTGCTATTGATAGGATTTGGACCTTCATGGAATCTTTATCTCGACTCACTCTTCAAATCAAGCGCGACCATCAACATAAACAGGTGTTTCTTGTCCATTAGCATTGCCCCTTATCTTTTTTGCATATATGATTGTCTACTTTAATTGTGATTGGTAGGATAATATCCAGCACATTTGCTTAGTAACAAACATTTAATTCAATGTAATTTTTTGTCATAATCACTTGTCTAGGTTTAAAAATCAAGCAGTCCGACTAAGCTAGTTTGACCAAGTTAGGTGTTAGAGATCTTCTCTTAATACCATGGGGAATGCCTTCCTAATAATCAATGGTTACTTAGGTTCTTAATCCGATTTAGGCAGCATTGTGTGAAATGTACTAGGGCTTTCTAGTGGGCTTGACCCTATTGACCTTTAGCTTAAGTATTATAAAGGGAGTTTACTAGTGTGATGAGCCTGGGGAGGTGTATCAGTGTTATATGACCCCCCAAAGCTACAAAATTAAAATGATGAAAATGAACAAACAAAAAATCAAAGTGCCACATTGTAAAATCTTAAGCCGGAAGAGAAATCTCAGCTTGATTGGGTACTTCACTCACATGTATCGCCTATGGTACTAGAGCCCTAGAGGTTCCCAGTATGGGCGCTTTTCCTTGAAAAGCAAAAAACCCAAGGCATACAAAATAAGCACACACATCAAATTGAATCACTGTGAAAAGACTTTGGGGGGTCAAAGAACAGGTAATCAGTCAGGCGATGATTTCATGAGAAATTCCTTTTATCGTAGCTTTACTACAAGGTCCTCTAGGTATAGCCTCTAGTCAGCCCTCGAACGTGAAATACTCAACTCTTGCGATTAAACAACTTAATTAACCACAGAAAATTAAGAAGCTTACCCATGGTATTAATAGTCGATTTCTAGTGTCTTTCGACCGTTAAATTAGCAACCCCATACTTGTTTAATTTTTTACCTTTACATCTGTTTATGCATTTGATTACATTGCAATTTAATGCTTATTGCTGACAAATTGTTTAAAATTCTGTTACCAATCAATTGTCTTCCTAAAATTGCATATGCTTTTTAATCGCTTATGAGAATGCAATTACTGTGCAATGTTGTTTGATTTTGCAGTGACTAATGAAGGCTAAGGACATTCATCTCAAATGCTCTTCCACCTCGACGAACGAGCTTCAACTCAATAGCTTCCGAGGACGGAATCTACATCAGGAAGGGGGGCATGTTAACCCTCACGGCTCACGGACACCCCATCACCTACGACGGACGTGTATTATGTATTTGGTAGAGTCAGGTACCGGGCTTGTCGGACCAATAGGAAAAGGGTAAGAGTGATCTCCGATAAGAGACGCACTCTAACTGGGACATTCAAGGGATTGGTTGGCTAAGCATGGGCGCCCAAGTGTGAATGGGGTGAGCTCATATAAAAGCCAACTAAATCTAAAATTCACTCATTCTCTCATTTGTGCAATAGAAGAGTGCTCTTGCTCCATCTCCATCTCCATCTCCATCTTCTTCTTCTTCACCTCCTTGTGTGTGTGTGTGTGTGTATGTGAGAGAGAGAGAGAGAGCGCGCGATCGAGCATTGCGGCGGCACGACGACGGTGAAGCGGTTGAGCGCGACGTAGCGGCGTCTCCTTCTTCTTCGCGGCGAGGAATCCTCCACGGCAGGAGCATAGAGGGGTGAGTGACACACCATTGCCCTCTTTTGAGCTTACTAGTTAAGCTAGTTGTGTGCTTGGAGCCGTCTATGGCTCGCACACAGTGTTAGGCAAGGCCCTTGCTTCAACAGTGCGGCAAGGAGCGCACAGTCTCGGGTACAAGAGCAGTTAGCAGAATCAATAGCAGTCGCAGTTGTGTGTACCTCTGTCAAGCCCTTCCAAAGAGCGCGCGTACACACACACAGCTCCACCACTCCCTTCTTAAGACCCGTGTGGACCGCCGCCCTGGTTTATGGGTAAGTCTTTTATTTTTTTGACACTTGGCCACCTTGACCCTTATCCATGCCTCTAGAGGCAGTTCCCACAATCATGACCTCTAGCCGAGTATTGTGCGTATGCGCTAGCTATTTGATACTTCACAGTGTCGTGCCCTTCCGGAGAGAAAACACACACACACACACACACACACAGCTCCACCACTCCCTTCTCGAGACCCGTGTGGGCCGCCGCCCTGCTGCATGGATAAATCTTTTTTTTTTTTTTAACACTTGTATGAGATCACCAGGCTCATCCGCCAGTTCTGATTGAAGCCCAAATACATGGACACCCACTTATCTCATGGGATACAATGTGCTATTGGCCAGATACACACATCTTCACACCAGCTTCGGATTGAGACTTGTAGATACAACGAGGTACCAACAAAGGCCAAGACATGTCCCCTATGTCACATGGAGCCTGAGACAAAGTTGCACTACACATATCACTGCCCAGTTTACTATGAGTTACGAGGCCGCTTTCATTGCCTATTCAGAGGGGCCTTTGGACCACTCTCTAGAGTCATGGGGTATGAGGACTAGAGATGTCTGGGTCTCTTTTTGCTCAAGCTACGCAGACACAGAGAGAGCCTCATGAGAGGAGAGGCTAGCTAGTCTCAGCGACGGATCACAGACTTCTATAGAGCATACATTGGGCAACCGAAGGAGCAGCTACCACAGCAGAGCTCACATTCTCCTCACACCACAGGCACGCTGATTGATCGAGCGATCGAGCTAGGGAGATTCAAACAGCCACGACTACGAAGGACTACACAGCATCGACAAAGGCTGCATCAGAGGATTCGGATTACTTTGGCCCAACATGCACGATGCCCGGTCAGACTACTGGCCATGGAGGAGATTGATTAGATCTACTAACAATCGATGATGGATCTCCTATGATTTAGCTCTATTGAGAATTGTACACCCTGCTCATCTTGTACCAGTCTTTGTATCCCATTATATCCACACGCATACCCATATTGTGTTGTATTAGCCCCCAGTCACTACTTTCACCCTCCTACTCATATCCTACACATTTCCACAAGCTACTTAGTTCACATCTAGCAGTTAAGATTTAAGTCTCTCACTTTTCTTCATTTTATTTTTGTACCCAGACATTGTATTAGATCCACCAAGATTGTATCGCTTTGGTCTCATAGGTCATTTTGGCCTTGGCCATTTGAAGACGTTTAATATAACATTTCATTTCATCTCTCTCTCTCTCTCTCTCTCTCTCTCTCTCTCTCTCTCTCTCTCTCTCTCTCTCTCTCTCTCTCTCTCTCTCTCTCTCTCTCTAAGGTGCAGCGGAATGAATGTTGAACTTTGCTCACGATGAGTGCTCCGAACTGTGCTCAAGGGTTCCTTTTACTTACGGAAGGAAGAGCCTTCCGTTCCTTTAGTGAGAGAGTGCAATGGACACAAACAAAGTGAATGGACACTGTGAATGGAAGTGCATGAGACAGAGATAGAGAGAGAAGAGAAATACGACACCAGATATGTTATAAAACCCTCCTCCGAAGGCCCCACTCTCTATGGCGAGAGCGGTCTACTTATGATTGCACAAATCTCTACAATGCTTGGACTTGCCGACGATGTCGACGACGACGAGGACGACGACGAGACGGGCTGGAATCTGAAAACTCCAAGGGCTGAAATCTGCAAATCTTCTATCTGCTGAATTCTGACTCTATGTCGATGACGATGTCAATGGCGACGATGTGACGACGCGCGCTGAAAACGCAGATGCTGAAATCTGCGTTTTCCAGGCTGAAACTATAAACCTTGCAGAAACTGACCGTGCGATGAGGAACTGCTGCGGGAAGGTGAGATCTGCAAGGTTCGGGACTTGATCTGCGTGTCTAAGGGCTGAAAACTGAAAACGCTGATGGTTCTTGAGGTTCCGTCGCGATGAACTGCAGAAACGCTGAGGTTGTGCTGCAAACCAAAAACGCTAGGGCTGAAATTTTGCTGTTGTCGCCGGTTGTTTTGCAAAATGCAAAACGCTAGGCTGATCTGATGTTCTACTGCAAAAACGCTAAGGCTCTTGCTGTCTTGGGGTAGTCGAGGCTGATCTGCTGAACAAAAACGCTAGGCTAGTCTTGATCCCAAAAACGCTAGTGTGTTGCTGTCTCTTGCAAACGCTAGGTCTCTGAGGGGTCCTGCTAAGAAGGTGCCTGTTGAGCGTGGGCTCCTGCTGCCTCTTCTGCCCATTAGTGCTAGTCTAGGTTTGCTAATATACAAACTTACTCAATTTGCCCTACCTACTTTCCAACAAAAGTCACTTAAAAATAATAAGTGAAAAATGTCAAAAATAGGGAAAATAGGCTAAATGCACTGGAGACTTCCCCTGAAGGATTCTGATGGATTCTGATGGGAATGCTTATGATCATGCTCTGTGCAACCAGAGGATATGTATCTACACTAAGTGTCTGGACATGCACGGTTTGTGAACAGACTCACAAAAGTGCCAGATCACTTCTAAATCTAGACTGACTGGACTGACTGATCCCTTGTCTGTGTTGTAGCTTGTCCACGGACACATAGGGTTGAATGTGTCACGTGACATCCCATCCTTTTCAAAGTGAGGTACTGGTACCGAACTGTATGGTGTCGAGGGAGATCGCCAACAAGGTCTGGAATCCTGGAAAGGACTCTTCGTCAGCCCACTCTGATGTGTGGGTCGTGCGATACTTGAACTTCATAAAGGTCTGCAACGCTTGCTTCTTTGGGCCGCGCCGAAAACGACACAAAGTCTTTTGTGGCTCCTTCAATGCTTCAACTTTGTCTAGAGTCATGCTTCTTCCTTCTGCAAGAATCTCCATGGCTGAAAATTCATGAAACCACTTCCAACACAAAAACATTAACATACCCATTCCATGTAAAGTGACTGGAAAAAATCTAGTCTTCCTAAAAGACTGTGCATGCAATGTAGATGAACAGATAGACAGAGTGCCAAACCGTTCACCACACACACGCAAACAATGAGATCAAATCTTGTCTTTCTGATCTAAATCAATCAACTGTGGCAATTCACAACGGAAATGCCCATGCTTGGTGCTCATACTTTCATGTGCTCGTTCTACGAATGTGTCATGCCAAGGAAGAGACATGGAATGTGACTTCCTGACATACATACTTTTCAGCTTTTCATGAATAATCCACATACATTCGTGCTCATTCAAGAGTGAAACGTGCTCAACGTACAATATGTCATGCCTAGGAAAAGGGATCACAAAAAGACACTGACTAAAATACAGAAACGATCACGAATGAAACATTCGAACAATGCGTGCGTATGAATCTTGCGAACACATAATACTTCCTGTGAGGGTTCTTTGGACCTAGGCTCAAGAGCCAAGATAGGTTCTTCTTGATTGGTCGAATCTTCCTGTGTGGGTTCTTTGAACCTTGACTCGAGAGCCAAGATCGGTTCTTCGTGATGGATCGAATCTGCAATGAGGTTAGCTTCACTAGAGAAAGTAGCAACTAACACATCATCCTTTTTGTAAACAATCACATCTTCTTCATGCAACTCATCATGCTTGTGAGAAATCACAGCTTGATCATGCAAATCATCATATTTGTCCTTATCATCTAAATCATCATGCTTATCATTGTCAATCAAATCACCTTGCTTATCATTGTCATTCAAATCATCATCATGCAAATCATGTGTGTCTTGCTTGGGAGAAGAAGAGACTAAGAAAGTCTCCTTTTCCCGAATCTCTTCAATCTTCGCCTGCACATTAGAAATGAGAGAGGAAGAATGAACAACGTGCTTGCGATCCAAATCTGTTTTTCTTTCTATGTACTAGCAATCAAATTCTTTGGCCTCCAAGCGTAATTGCTCTCGCTCACGCTCCATGGTTGCCATTCTTGCTTCGTGCCACGTTGTCATCATGTCCAGCATCGTCTTGCACCAAGCTTCCATAGAATCTAGTGTAATCCTTGGCGTAGATAGGGGGAGGGTCGAAAAAACCTCCTAGTGGGGAAAATTCTTCTTCGCCTATCTTATGCTCATCACCTCCAAGCGAAATATCCATTCCGCTTCGAGTGATGACCATCCCTGAAGTCGAGGGTTCTTGTGGGTTCTTGTGATCTTGGGTTCTTAAGTTCACGAGGAACTTGAGTTCTTGGGAGTCTTGGTTCTTGGGGTTCTGGAGTTCTTGCGGGTCTTGAGGTTCTTGAGGTTCTTCTTTCGCTTGCAATCTATGTTAGAGAAGGATCTTCTCTTCACCTGAGTTCTGCTCCTTTCCGTGGACACACCCCTTGGCGGCCTTGCGCTCACACCAAGGTTGATTTTCCCACCTCACGTCGATTGGCCGGCCGCTAAGTGCACAGTCCGCTCTCAATGAGTGAAAAGAGGCACAAGGGGAAGCTGGACAAGCCCTTCTTTCTTAAGTTTCCTGTCACTCTTCAAAAACAAGATTAGAAATCGACATGCTCAAGTGAACTTGGGTTCGTGCGATCGCAAAACAAGCAAAAAAATTTCTGTGGTTCTTTCCTTGAGTGATTCAAAACACTGCCAAAGCTCTGATACCAATGTAAGGTGCAGCGGAATGAATATTGGAACTTTGCTCGAGATGAGTGCTCCGAAATGTGCTCAAGGGTTCCTTTTACTTACGGAAGGAAGAGCCTTCCGTTCCTTTAGCGAGAGAGTGCAATGGACACAAACAAAGTGAATGGACACTATGAATGGAAGTGCATGAGAATGAGAGATAGAGAGAGAAGAGAAATATGACACCAGAGACGTTGTAAAACCCTCCTGCGAAGGCCCCACTCTCTATGGCGAGAGCGGTCTTTTTATGATTGCACAAATCTCTACAATGCTTGGACTTGCCGACGATGTCGACGACGATGAGGACGACGACGAGATGGGCTGGAATCTGAAAACTCTAACGGCTGAAATCTGCAAATCTTCTATCTGCTGAATTCTGACTCTATGTCGATGACGATGTAGATGGCGACGATGCGACGACGACGCGCTGAAAACGCAGATGCTGAAATCTGTGTTTTCCGGGCTGAAACTATAAACCTTGCGGAAATTGACCGTGCGGCGAGGAACTGCTGCGGGAAGGCGAGGTCTGTGAGGTTCGAGACTTGATCTGCGGTGTCTAAGGGCTGAAAACTGAAAACGCTCATGGTTCTTAAGGTTCCATCGCGATGAACTGCAGAAACGCTGAGGTTGTGCTACAAACCAAAAACGCTAGGGCTGAAATTCTGCTACTGTCGCCGGTTGTTCTACAAAATGCAAAATGCTAGGTTGATCTGATGTTCTACTGCAAAAACGCTAAGGCTCTTGCTGTCTTGGGGTAGCCGAGGCTGATCTGTTGAACAAAAACGCTAGGCTAGTCTTGATCCCAAAAACGCTAGTGTGTTGACGTCTCTTGCAAACGCTAGGTCTCTGAGGGGTCCTGCTGAGAAGGTGCCTGTTGAGCGTGGGCTCCTGCTGCCTCTTCTGCCCATTAGTGCTAGTCTAGGTTTGCTTATATACAAACTTACTCAATTTGCCCTACCTACTTTCCAACAAAAGTCACTTAAAAATAATAAGTGAAAAATGTCAAAAATAGGGAAAATAGGCTAAATGCACTGGAAAATTCCCCTAAAGGATTCTGATAGGAATGCTTATGATCATGTTGTGTGCAACCAGAGTATATGCATCTACACTAAGTGTCTGGACATGCATGGTCTGCGAACAGACTCACAAAAGTGCAAGATCACTTCTAAATCTAGACTGATTGGACTGACTGAACCCTTGTTGTGCTGTAGCTTGTCCACGTACACATAGGGTTAGATGTGTCACATCTCTCTCTCTCTCTCTCTCTCTCTCTCTCTCTCTCTCTCTCTCTCTATATATATATATATATATATATATATATATATATATATATCAGCCCACAACCCACCACCAGCCAGTCCACGCTATATCTCCCACCTGCTTAGCCCGCCATTTTTCTCTCTCCCATTAGTCCAACCCGCAACACCCCCCCCCCCCCAAAAAAAAAAATTGCAGCTCAGCTGCCATAGAGCCCTCCCCCTCTATTGGAGTTGCTTGTTGTCTCCTTGAGATACACCCCAACATGACGCAACTTGGAATTTTCGGTGAAGTTTCCATTTACAAAAGCAATTTCAAATTGTCTCATAAAAGACAGTGCCTTGGAGATATCTCTCCGTCTTGTGTAACTGTCAACAGACTTAACATCGTTGTCACCAAATTTGAAAACTCACATGTTGTGGTGACACTTGCAATTGTCCTTTTTGAACTTGGGCTTCTCTTTAGTGTTATGTGAAGTAAGTGTTCTCTTAGAAAAGGGTTTATATACTTTATAAGAAGTGAAGGTAGTATGATCAACAGAGTATGACGGGGAAGAGATAGAGACATCTTTATTGTCATTCAGCAAAGAGAGTTCTTTTCCCTAGCTTTTGCTCTTTGTAGGCCTGTTGTTCCGATCCCGACATCCCTTGTACACTGCAGAACTCTTTCCGCGTTTTCCTTTTATAGATTGTTACCACCGGTAGTGTTTTCTTGACGCTTGTTCCTTGTTGTTTATTGAGTCCGTCCTTTCAAGTGAAGTAAAGTGTCCCTTGTGTTTGTGCAGAGTACTAGATCCGAGCTAAATCACTACAACTCTGCTTGCCAAAGAGAGCCGCGCCGAACTCCAATGCAGCAACTTAGGGGACAAGTCCAAGCCAACCTGATATTGTACCGGAGTCCCTAGGGGATCCACCTGAAGCCCTCACCTGGCGACCGGAGAGTCTTCAGGAATATGACGCAGCCTTCTGACCATGATCCTGTGCGACCGCCGTTGCCCCCACCACCACTGCCACCAGGCTACAATGGTCGAAGCCCAAATGGATACCCTTATTATCCGTACCGGGGATACACGCCTAACCAACCAAAAGATTTCAGCGATGGTGGCATGACTGTCAAATTTTTCACCTTTTCCGGGATGAAAGATCATAAGAAAACATTGCAGTTCTTACAACAATTCGACAACATCTTTGCTTTGGGGAACTATACAAAAGAATCCAAGATTTCTCGAGCAGCGAGACTTCTTAAAGGTAATGCCATGCAGTGGTGGAGTTCCATCGCAACGCAACCGCATGCTCCAAGGACCTGCCAAGCTTTCAAGATATTTGCACGTAGTTATATGACCTCTCTTTGAAGTCCGGATCTTGGCAGAACGGGGCAACTTGAAAATGCTTGCCACAGAGACCATGGACGACTATAGCCAAAGGTTTCTTGACGTCTACCTTCCGGGTCCTTCTTTAAGTTTCATTTCCTTGGAGGACCAGTGCGTGCGATACACCATTGGACTACCATCACCGTTGCAGGAATATTGTCTATGCAAGCAAGTCTCAACCATGCAAGAACTTATGGGCATTGCCACGGTCAGCTACAAACTCATGAAGGAAAAGTTGGAGTTTACCACAAAACCAACTCCGGCCACCAACCAAAACTCTCAGCAACAACGAACAAATTCTCGGGAGTCTGGTGGAACCCAATCTCAAAGTCCCCCTCTGACACAGCGTCAACGAGAAACCCTTTTACAAGAAGGCCGATGTTTTCAAACATGACATACATTCACTACATGTCCTGAGCGGGCCTCGACGTCTTTAGAGCAACCTTCTACGACAAAAAGATCCGAAGGGCCACCTCCAGTAAGAGAGCTAGACACACTATTGGACTAGTCCCTCATATCTATGGATTGTGTCGAGCATATGGCAAAGTCAATGGCTTAAAAGCCCTCATTTTCTTTGACCCCAAAGCTACAGAGAATTTCATCCATCCAGAATTCTTGAAGCAGATGCACTTTGATTATGATGCAGAGGGTAGAGAAATTGAAGCCAAGCTAGGCTAGCCATGGGGCAAACTTAAAAAGTGATACCGCTCATCGGTGCTCTTCCAATGACTATCCAAGATTATCATGGAAAAGCCGATTTCCACATTATAAAGTTGGGCAATTGACCATTCTCTTGGGCATGCCTTGGCACGACAAGAATGATCCGACTCTCCACATCCGGAACCAAACCATTACCTTGATGCAAAAGGGCAAGCCAGTCATTTTCAAAGTTCGGTTGTTAGAACAAAAACCTAAATGAAGTTTCTAGTTATTTTGCAGTCAGATGCTTTTGAACTCTATTTAAGCAACCAGAAACGCACTCGCTGCTACTGGGCCATCGCCATTGCTCCTCTCCCTTGCACTCGCTGCCCCCTCCGCGTCTTCCCATCCCTACTTACTCTTGTACAACACACCCCCCCCCCCCCCTTTTTCTGTTTTTCTTCGCCGTTTGTTGCCTCTTGCATCCGTCCGTCAAGCGTATCGTGGTTTCACTTCAGCAGGAAGACGCCCACTCTCGCCTTCTTCACCAGTAGCAGTGTCACGGGACACATCCAACCCTATGCGTCACAAGCTACAGCATGACCACGGTTCAATTTAGTCAAGTCAGTCTAGAATAGGAAGTGATCTGGCACTTTTGTGACTTTGTTCGCAGACCGAGCATGTCCAGACACTTAGATTAGATGCATATCCTCTGGTTGCACACAGCATGATCATCAGATTTCCATCAGAACCCATCAAGAGCATTTTTACAGTGCATAGACAAATTTTCCCTATTTTTGACATTTTTCACTTATTATTTTAAGTGACTTTTGTTGGAAACTAAGTAGGGCAAATTCCATAAGTTTATATATATAGAAACCTAGTGCTAGCGCTTTCTGGTAGAAGAGGCAGCAGGAGCATTGCTCACAGGCAACTTCTCAGCAGGACCCCAAGATCCCTAGCGTTTTTGCTCCACAGCAAATGGGCTAGCGTTTTTGGACAAGAACTCAAATCGGCCAACGTTTTTGCATCTGCATCAGCCTGGCGACAGAACCACAGCAGATCAGCCCCAACGTTTTTGCATCTGCATCAGCCTGGCGACAAGAACCACAACAGATCAGCCCCAGCGTTAGCAGATTCCCACCGCAGGAAGATTTTCAGCCCTAGCGTTTTTGGGTTGCAGATCAACCTCAGCGTTTTTGCAGATCTTCACGACGGAATCAGCCCTAGACTCAGCGTTTTCAGTTTTCAGCAGTCAGTACACGCAGTAGAACCCCCGAACCTCGCAGATCTCACCTTCCCGCAGCAGATCCTCGCCGGACGGTCAGATCCCACGAAGTTTGCAGATTCAGCCCAGAAAACGCAGAGTTCAGCATCTGCGTTTTCAGCGCGTCGTCGCATCGTCGCCATCGACATCGTCACCGACATAGAGTCATAATTCAGCAGATAAAGATTTGCAGATTTCAGCCCTAGCATTTTCAGATTACAGCCCATCTCGTCGTCCTCCTCATCGTCGTCGACATCGTCGGCAAGTCCAAGCATTGTAGAGATTTGTGCAATCATAAGTAGACCGCTCTCGCCATAGAGAGTGGGGCCTTCGGAGGAGGGTTTTGACAACATCTCTGGTGTCGAATTCTCTTCTCTCTCTATCTCTCAGTCTCATGCACCTTCATTCACAGTGTTCACCACTTTGTTTGTGTCCATTGCACTCTCTCACTAAAGGAACGGAAGGCTCTCCCTTCCGTAAGTAAAAGGAACCCTTGAGCACAGTTCAGAGCACTCATCTTGAGCAAAGTTCAACATTCATTCCGTTGCACCTTACATTGGCATCATAGCTTTGGCAGTGTTCTGCATCACTCAAGGAAAGAACCACAAGAACCAAAGAATTTTTTTGCTTGTTGAGGTCGCACGTTACCCAAGTCCTCTTGGGCGTGTCGATTCCTAATCGTGTTTTTGAAGAGTGACAGGAATCCCAAGAAAGAAGGGCTTGTCCAACCTGCCCTTGTTTCTCTTTTCACTCATTCAGAGCGGACCATGCACTTAGCGGCCGGCCAATCGACGTGAGGTGGGAAAAAGCAACCTTGGTGTAAGCGCAAGGCCGCCAAGGGGTGCGCCCGCGGAAAAGAGCAAAACTCGGGTGAAGAAAAGATCCTTCTCTAACACAGATTGCAAGCTAAAGAAGAACCTCAAGAACCTCAAGACCCGCAAGACCCTCAAGAACCCAAGTTCCTCGTGAACTTAAGAACCCAAGACCACAAGACCCCACAAGAACCCACGACTTCAGTGGACGGTCATCACTCGAAGCGGAATGGATACTTCGCTTGGAGGTGATGAGCATGAGAGAGGCGAAGAAGAATTTTCCCCACCAGGAGGTTTTTCCGACCTTTCCCCTTCCCCATCTACGACAAGGATTGCACTAACTCCTATGGAGGCTTTCGACAAGAGGATGATGGATAGGGAGTTAGAATGCAAAGCAAGAAAAGCAGAAAGAATGGCAACCATAGATCGTGAATCCGCAAAGAGAAGGGCAGCAATGGATCGTGAATACGAAGCAAGAATGGAAGCCATAGCGCGAGAGCACGAGCAAGCACGCCTGGAAAGACAAGCCAAATTTGATCGTGAGAACAAAACAAGACAAGCAGAATTTGATTGCAAGAACAAAGCAAGAAAAGAAAAGAGCGACCAACACATGAAAGAGTTCTTGCGACTCTTTTGTATTGTGCATGCGTAGTTTGCACAGAATCAAGAAAAGAAGACGCTCTCAGTCTCTCTTCTCCAACGCATGACACACATGATTCGCATGATTATGATAAGCATGATGATTTGAATGACAATGATAAGCATGATGATTTGAATGATAATGACAAGCATGATGAATTGCATGATGATAAGCATAATGAATTGCATGATAATGATGAGCATGATGATTTGGATGATAAGGACAAGCATGATGATTTGCATGAAGATCAAGATGTGATTTCTCACACGCATGATGATTTGCATGAAGATGATGTGATTGTTCACAAGGATGATGTGTTAGTTGATACTTTCTCTAGTGAAGCTAACCTCATTGCAGATTCGATCAATCACGAAGAACCGATCTTGACTCTCGAGCCTAGGTCCAAAGAACCCCCTCAGGAAGAACCGATCTTGGCTCTCGAGCCTAGGTCCCAAGAACCCCCACAAGAAGTATTATGTGTTCGAATGATTAGTCAGTACGCATTGTTCGAATGTTTCATTCGTGATCGTTTCATGTATTTTAGTCAGCATCTTTATGTGATCCCCTTCCAAAGGCATGCCATATTGTACGATGAGCACGATTCACTCATGAATGAGCACGGATGTATGCAGATTACTCATGAAAAGATGAAATGTTTGCACCCAAGGAATTCACATTCCATGTCTCTTCCTTGGCATGACACAGTATCAGAAAGAGTACAAGAAGGATTGAGCATCAAGCATGGACATTTCCATTGTGATTTGCACAAATTAATTGATTTATATCAAAAAGTCAAGATTCGACCCCATTGTTTGCATGTGTTTGATGAACGGTTTGGCACTCCGTCACTTTGTTCATCTGCATTACATGCACAGTTTGTTCGAAAGAATAGTATTTCTCCAGTCACTTTACATCGAACGGGTATGTTCATGTTTTTGTGTTGGAAGTGGTTTCAGGAATTTTCAGCCTCGGAGATTCTTGAAGAAGGTAGACGCATGACTCTAGACGAAGTGGAAGCATTGAAGATAACTTTGTCGCTTTCGGCGCGGCCCAAAGAAGAAGACTTTGCAGACCTTTATGAAGTTCAAGTATCGCACGACCACACATTAGAGTGGGCCGGCGAAGAGTCCTTTCCAGGATTCCGGATGCAATTGGCGATCTCCCTCGACGCCATACAGTTTTGTACCAGTATCTCACTTTGAAAAGGAGGGGATGTCACGTGACACATCCAACCCTATGTGTCCGTGGACAAGCTACACCATGACCAAGGTTCAATTCAGTCAAGTCAATCTAGAATAGGAAGTGATCTGGCACTTTTGTGACTCTGTTCGCAGACCGTGCATGTCCAGACACTTAGATTAGATACATATCCTTTGGTTGCACATAGCATGATCATCAGATTTCCATCAGAACCCATCAAAAGCATTTTTACAATGCATAGACATATTTTCCCTATTTTTGATATTTTTCACTTATTATTTTTAAGTGACTTTTGTTGAAAACTAAGTAAGGCAAATTCCATAAGTTTTTATATAGAAACCTAGCGCTAGCGCTTTCTGGCAGAAAAGGCAGCAGGAGCATTGCTCACAGGCAACTTCTCAGCAGGACCCCAAGATCCCTAGAGTTTTTGCTCCACAGCAAATGGGCTAGCGTTTTTGGACGAACTCAAATCAGCCCCAACGTTTTTGCATCTGCATCAGCCTGGCGACAGAACCACAACAGATCAGCCCCAGCGTTAGCAGATTCCCACCGCAGGAAGATTTTCAGCCCTAGCGTTTTTGGGTTGCAGATCAACCTCAGCGTTTTTGCAGATCTCCGCGACGGAATCAGCCCTAGACTCAGCGTTTTCAGTTTTCAGCAGTCAGTACCCGCACTAGAACCCCCGAACCTCGCAGATCTCACCTTCCCGCAGCAGATCCTCGCCACACGGTCAGATCCCGCGAAGTTTGCAGATTCCGCCCGGAAAACGCAGATTTCAGCATCTGCGTTTTCAGCGCATCGTCATCGCATCGTCGCCATCGACATCGTCACCGACATAGAGTCATAATTCAGCAGATAAAGATTTGCAGATTTCAGCCCTAGCATTTTCAGATTGCAACCCGTCTCGTCGTCCTCCTCATCGTCGTCGACATCGTCAGCAAGTCCAAGCATTGTAGAGATTTGTGCAATCATAAGTAGACCGCTCTCGCCATAGAGAGTGGGGCCTTCGGAGGAGGGTTTTGACAACATCTCTGGTGTCGTATTCTCTTCTCTCTCTATCTCTCAGTCTCATGCACCTTCATTCACAGTGTTCACCATTTTGTTTGTGTCCATTGCACTCTCTCACTAAAGGAACGGAAGGCTCTCCCTTCCGTAAGTAAAAGGAACCCTTGAGCATAGTTCAGAGCACTCATCTTGAGCAAAGTTCAACATTCATTCCGTTGCACCTAACAAGCAAACACAGATGGAAGCTCGTGCTCCGACACAAAGGGACTCTGTTGAAGCCCCTGCGCCCAACCCCACCGAGCCCATCCGACTTGCTCTGTCGCCAGCAAAGCAAGCGAGCCTTGCAACAGAGGAGGAGCGCCTTCAGGCCACCTCTGTCATCTGCAAGATTATCGGCAATCGTCCCAATCGTGGAGAGGTACGTGACCTTCTACAGGCCCGCCTTTTAGAAGAGGTGGGAAAGATCATTGACATCCAGCTTCTCACGCAAGGATACTATCAGATAGAGTTTGAGACTCCCGAGATGGCTACCAGGGTCATCTCAATGAGACCGTTGGCCATCCGAGCGGTCAAAGCTCATTTCCGATAGTGACGCCATGGCCTGGCGGATGTTCTTGTCGAGGAGGCAAACTTGCTTATTTCGGTCTGCTTCCCTGGCTTGCAGAGGGAGTACCTACCGCTTCTTTCCAGGATTGGTTCTGAGATAGGAACAGTCTTGGAGACCCCACGAAGAGCAGCTTCAATTGCAACTAAGGCTGTCAGTGTGCCTTTAGTACGCATCTAAGAGGGTGGAGTATTCGGGACTCCTGAACCAATGCTTCATTTGCAGGCAGATGGGCTACTTAGCAAAGGCCTGTCCTCGCAGGAGATCTCAACCCACAACGCATGCGCAGCCTTCCAAGGCTGATCATGCCCAGCACACGTACCCACGACACATAGGCTGGTGGACCGTGGTTCCTTGACAGAGGCCAGTGATCAGACAGCTGACGGTTTGTCACAAAAATACGGAAGCGTAAACTGACTTTCAATTATACTTCAAATACTCAAGAGAATTGAAGAGAGAGAGAGAGAGAGAGAGAGAGAGAAAGCTTGACACTTCATTGGGTACCTGAAGATGGGTTGGTCCCCCGCATAAAGAGATTATCTTTATTACTAAGTGAGAATCTTTACAAGCACAAGAACGCAGCATAAGCCCGTTCTCTATTCTTTCTTTTCTGCTTCTGACTGAGAGAGTGTGAAAGCTACTCTATGAATACTAAGAGGATTTTTCCTCTGCTATGAGATTTTGGAAAGCTCTCGGAAGGGAGAGCCTTCCGTTCCTTTAGTGAGAGAGTGCAATGAACACAAACAAAGTGGTGAACACTCTGAATGAAGGTGCTAAAACTGAGAGATAGAGAGAGAAGAATTCGACACCAAAATGTTGTCAAACCCTCCTCCAAAGGCCCCACTCTCTATGGCGAGAGCGGTCTACTATTGATTGCACAAATCTCTACAATGCAATGGACTTGTCGACGACGATGAGGACGACGACGAGATGGGCTGAAATCTGAAAAAGCTAATGGCTGAAATCTGCAAATCTTTATGCAGCGGATGTGAATGTTGAACTTTGCTCAAGATGAGTGCTCCGAACTGAGCTCAAGGGTTCCTTTTACTTACAGAAGGGAGAGCCTTCCGTTCCTTTAGTGAGAGAGTGCAATGAACACAAACATAGTGAACACTCTGAATGAAGGTACTGAAATTGAGAGATGGAGAGAGAAGAATACGACACCAGAATGTTGTCAAACCCTTCTCCAAAGGCCCCACTCTCTATGGCGAGAGCGGTCTACTATTGATTGCACAAATCTCTACAATGCAATGGACTTGCCGACGATGTCCACGACAATGAGGATGACGACAAGACGGGCTGAAATCTGAAAACGCTAATGGCTGAAATCTGCAAATCTTTATCTGCTGAATTCTGCCTCTATGTCAATGACGACGGCGATGACAACGATGCGACGACGACACATTGAAAACGCAGATTTCGGCATCTACGTTTCCTGGGCTGAATCTGCAAACACGACCGTGCACCGAGGATCTGCTGCGGGAAGGTGAGATCTGCAAGGTTAAGGACTTCTACTGCGGGATCTGACTACTACAAACTGAAAACGTTGATGCTTCTGGGGGTTCTGTCGCAAGGGAACTGCAAAACGCTGAGCTGATTTGCTGCTCCAAAAACGCTAGGTCTGATTGGGGGTCTCATGCAGAAACGCTAGGTATCTGCTGAGTCTACTGTCGCTAGGGAATCTACAAATGCAAAATGCTGGCTGATCTGCAATGCTGAAAACGTTGGGCTTTGTCTTGGCTGAAAACACTAGGTTTTGCCGCGGGGGAAGGAGGGGGGGGGGGGGGGGGTTCTCTTGCTGAGAAGGTGCACTGCTTGATATTTGGTCCCTGCTGCCTCTTCTGCCAGGAAGTGCTAGCGCTAGGTTTACTAATATACTCACTTGGCCAAATTGCCCTACCCAGTTTCCCAGCAAAAGTCACTTGAAAATAATAATTGAAAAATGGCTAAAATAGAGAAAATAGGTATGTGCACTGTAAAAATGCTCTTGATGGGTTCTAATGGTAATCTGATGATCATGTTGTGTGCAACCAGAGGATATGCATCTACTCTAAGTGCCTGGACATGCACGGTTTGCGAACAGTCTCACAAAAGTGCCAGAACGCTCCTAATCTAGGCTGACTGAACTGAACTGAACCCTTTTCATGAAGTAGCTTGTCCACAAACACATAGGGTTAGATGTGCACGTGACAGAAACAACATCCATCTAACAAAACCGGCCACCCGAAAAAAGGCAACAAAGGAAAAAATTATTTGAATGGTCACCATCCTTGCAGTCAGTGCAAAGGTCTTGTCATAGTCCACACCAGTTTTCTGAGAGAAGCCCTTAGCAACTAGCCTTGCCTTGTGCTTGTCCAAAGAACCACTAGATTCGTACTTGGTCATGTAGACCCATTTGATATAAATCACTTTCCGCTTGGCAAGCCACAGAACCAACTCCCAAGTGTTGTTGTTCTTGATGGAATCAAGTTCTTTCTGCATGGCCAACTTCCACTCCGGTTGTGAAAGCGCCTCCTCAACTGTCAGAGGATCTCTGTCCTTGATCATTGTAGACATCAAAGCATAGTTCACCTATATAAAGTCCCATCTGTCTCAACAAGTCAAAGTCATTGACAGAGCACTAGGAGATCACACTCTTGAAGGAAGGAATCCACCAAGAGGCTCCCTGACGAGACGCATGCCCATGTAGTACAACAATTAGTATATTTAGCAAAACAACAAAGACAAAGGCCGACGGATGGCAGGATTGATTTGGAAGCTTTGCATAGTTATTTGAGCACCTTGAATCCCCCTGCTAACCCCGTTATGCCACCCCATCCTTCCCAGATTTCCTCCTCTGATCCTCCCCGAAATTACCCAACTACTTTTTCACAATAGAACTCCAAAGATGTCTCTCAGTTTCTGGGAGGCATTTTCAAGAACATGGCTTCACGAGAGCGACCACGTGTGGTTTCCAAAGTACCACTACAAATCCCTACTGCACCCTTCCCCCACCAACAACTGCACCCACTTATGTAGCGGATGGGCACCATCACCATTATTATTATTACTCAGCACCTCCGATGGCACAATCAGGTCCAAAACCTTTCAAGGATGGCGATGCTACAGTTAAATTTTTCACCTTCTCAGGCATCTAAGATTCCCACAATGCTCTCAAGTTTTTACAATAGTTTGACGTCCAGTTCAGTAACGGGAATTTTATAGCAGAACCCAAGTTGCTACGAGTCACTTCTTTTCTCAAAGATAGTGATTTGACATTGTGGGCTACCCTAACCAACAAACCACACAGTCCAAAGACCTGGCATGACTTCAAGTTTGCTTTCTACCCAAGCTTTTTTTATGAGACGTTCAAAGTAGATATAACTGCAACATGGTTTGATTTCACGATGTACCCTTCGAATGCTCTTCAACTTTGCAACCAAAGATTTTGGGATGCCTGCCTGCCAATTTCCACCTTTTGACATACTTTTGCAGAATAGATTTAGAAGTACATTGTGGGTCTACCTTTTCCATTGTGACATTACTGTATAGGAAAAGTGGTATCAAATATGCGACACCTTACGTCACAGAGAGCTAGTAACACATAACCTCTGTAACCACTGGCTACACATGAGACCGAACCTTTTCTCTGGACATATCATGTCACGTGCACACTTCACTTGCGCCACATGGACATGCTTATGCTACAGACCAATGTCGGTCTTAGCTTAGGACCTAGTCACAATTAGGCAAGTCATAGTTGCATACGCTCTCTTGCACAGTACAACATTTCAGCATAAAGGCATATGAGCAGTCACTTAAGTCATTTATTAATAAGTGACTTTTGACATGACATTTATTAAAAGCAAGTAGGAAAAATGGCTAAAAGACCTATTAAAGAAGCCCTTTGGGTGCCAATAGAAGGCAGAAGAGGCAGAGGAAGAAGCAAGACCCACAGATGCGCCTCATCTCAGTAGTACCCAACGGTATTGGATCTCAGCCCCTCAGCGTTTTGGCATCCAGAGCCTCAGCTTTTTCAGCATACATCCCTAGCCTTGTCGCAATCGCCGTCTTCGCCGCAACTCCATCAGCGTTTTTCAGTTTTCAGCCTTAAACCATCAGCGTTTTCAGTTTTCAGCCATCGTTGTCCTCGGCGATAGCATATCAACCCCCAGCCTCGTCCTCCTCCTCCTCCTCGCAGCACCAAGCATCTCCAGCAGTCTCCATTAGAACCTCAGCAACACCGCAGCACAAGTACCCCTCGTCGTCGTCGACGCAATACCCCAGCATCTAGCACCCCTTGTGTTTTGGCTTGGCTCCTGCCTAGCTTAGCGTAGGATCTTCACGACCTCCATGTCCTTAGCACCCAAGTACCTTCAATATTCAAAGTACCCACAGTACCAAGTACCTTCCATACTCAAAGTACCCCACAGTACCAAGTACCCACAATACCTAGCACTTAACCTCTCAGGTACGAAGCATACTTAGCAGTACCTCTCAGTATCTTCCGCGGTACCCTTCAGTTTCTCAGCATTACCAAGCATCTGCATCAAGTACCCATTAGCATCTCAACATTAAGAATCATTGTATCAGTATTGTGCAAGTAATAAAGCAAGTACTTGCTCTGGCAACAGAGCAAGGGGCCCCTTGAGGATGGTTGGGACCCGAAATGCCATGTTGTCTCTCTATGTGTCTCTCTCATTCATTGCGTTTAGTTTAGATTCTTTTTTCAAGTGAAGTAAAGTAGCCTTGTGTTTGTGTGGAATATTTAATCCAAGCTAAATCCTTAAACACTTTTGCTACACCTGACATATCATCAATAAGCTGATCAACAATAAACAATGCTCAAAACAATATGAAGTGTGCAAAGAAATCCTTATTCATCCTATCCGCTTTGGATATCCATGTTGAGACTGAAGCATGAGAGGCGAATTCGGATTTCTCAATCTGAATGTGATTGTCTCTCTAGTGTCAACCTCGAGCTCTCCCAGGAACTCATCTCCTGGAAACTCCCATAGTTGGCGGCGTATGCAACTCAAACGTTCCCGTAACTTTCGCTTACTGAGGAACAAGGATCGTCCCCTCTCTGCAGCTATCTATGTACGAGCCTCGAAAGACGCAATGATGCATGTAACAAGATGGGATGTGAGGTCAGTAGAACTAGTGCGTGTCCAAGCATCCTGAATCAACTGAGACTCTCTCTCTCTCTCTCTCTCTCTCTCTCTCTCTCTCTCTCTCTCTCTCTCTCTCTCTCTCTCTCTCTCTCTCTCTCTCTCTCTCTCTCTCTCTCTCTCTCTCTCTGTGTGAGTTCAAGCTTGGCAGCCGCTTTGGAATCGGTAAGCGTACTTACATGGAACGTTCACAAAGTGATCCTAAGGTCCTTCTAGGAAGGGGGGAGCTACACGGTTAGCGATGTATCATCTCTCAGCAAATTCCTCAAAGGTGACCTAAACTACATGCCTAAGAAACATAAACACTAATGGGCGGGGATTTCACACAAAGATTGGGATGTAAGTATTGTGGATGGTAACAGCATCTTAAAAATTGCCCACATCTACAAAGGAGTCACTAGATTAGAGCCACAATCTTCTCAATAGCCTCAATATAAAAGCCCGCAAGCTCAAAACCATACTACATCATCAACAAAAGATCTTTGAGGAGCAAGAAATTCTAAGGAGATTCCAAAGTGTGGACATTGTGACATTAAACATGTGTTTTTGGAATGCCCCTTTAGTAGGCTTGTTGAAGGAAAATGCGAAAGGTGTGGAATTGAACATATGTTCTTGGAGTGTCTGCAAATCAAGGTTGAAGCAGCTCAAGGGACTAGGACAGACCTCAAGGTCCACGATAAGTAGCTACAGGAAAGTTTACAAGAAGTTTAAGTTTGTAGATTCCTTCTGTTGCACTTTGCAACTAGTGATCAACCAAAGAAGTTCTTCAAGATAGTAAAATGCTGACCTTCAAGTGTTACATATCTCTTGGCTAAAAAAGGAAATCTTTGGGGTCGAAAACACACGTTAATCAGGCAAGATGGCTAATTATCTAGCACATTGGATGCACTGTCAAACCCAATAGCAAAGCAATCCAAAAAGCACTTAAGCAACAAATAACAAAAACTACCTCAAGCCCATACTTAAGGCCCACTCCAGTAAGGGTTAATCCAAGACCAATCAGAAGGACGTCCTTTCTTGTGTACCCAAAAGGTGGCTGGAAAGACAGAGAAAAGAGAGAAGATTAATGAAGCAATCGTGCGTGTGTGTGTGTGTGTGTGTGGAGAACAACCTTCTCATCAGCACTTCCATTGCTGTCGCTCCTGATGCAGAGAGCAGAGGCCTTTCTGTGATTGTGCAAGTAATTGAGCGATCTCCTTGTGAGTAGAGATGCTGAGGAGCAACCGACAAGGAAGGTGCCCTGGAAACCAGAGAGCTTAGTGGGGCTTCTCGATAAACATGGCGCGAGCGGCGGGGCCAAGCAAACACACGGTGCAGTCCCCATGCTCGACTACTGATCAGCTAGCTCTTAGGGTGGGTTCAGACGGGGCGGCGGTAGTACAATGCATTTTCCTGTTCCGCCACCCATAGAATTCACACAAAGCGGAGGGAGGGTGAGCAGTTTGAGTGGTCAACACCAAATCAATGGCTGGAATTGCACCAATCTCCTACGTGGCTGAAGATGTGCAGCTTTCGGGTGGAAGTACCTCATTTCCGAGGGTGGGAGGGTCGCTCATGAAATGGTGGGTCCGGAAATACCTTTGCTTTTTGCCAGCCAATGAGATGTTGCCATGGAGGAGGCACGCCCCTTTCTCTCTCTCTTCCGCCGCCCCGTCTGAACCCAGCCTTAGAACTGTCATTCTGCCATTTTGCCAAATATACATTATATGGGTAAATATCAAGCTAAGGACGATGTCACACTGGAACACCCGACCGCCTTCGTTTCGTGGGTAGCCGGCCCATGTTGGTGTCACACTGCATTTACTACTGTTATTATGCACATCTTTTTTTCAGAGAATCCTCTTCAGGATGCTAGCAGCCACGTTACTCATCGGCTGCCGGGTAACGTCCGAAAAGAGCGGGAGGCATTTCCCCTCTATTTTCCTTTAGCCAAATGGTGAACGTCCAAGTTACAATTTGAGAAAGAGAGTTCGAAATGTTTGAGATGCATTCGCGCACTACTTTTGGAAGATGGCCGCGCCCATGACGCTTGGGCATGGCCGCCTACTACCCGTCCTAGCGTGACGCTTGGGCATGGCCGCCTACTGCCCATCCTAGTGTGACACGTGCCTAAATGACACACCACCTTCAAGAAGAAATATGCAAATTGACACCTCTATGGTCATGCTGGAATTTGCAACCCTTCCTTTGAGAGTTACCCTACCTTCACATGCATGACAAAAAATTTGAAGCTCTTCCCAACGGTGGCCATGTTGCACAACAAGCCCTTCCAGGTGTTTCAAGAAGGCTATGTCACAATGAGGCCTTCAATGATCAATCCTTCATCAAACAAACAAAATAGATAGTGGTTAATTCTCTTGTGGATGACAACCATAAGTTTGAGTGGCACGAGAAAGTAAGCTTCAAAAAAAATTTAGTGAGCCCTAGCTCAAGTGTATATGTTAGAGTTACAAGACCCAAACATAGTGTAGGAAGAATATTCTGACTTGCAATACTCTATAGAATTGGGAGAAGCACAATTTGATTGCATCGTAGCTCAACTTGATATTTTCTACCATTACAAATTTGTCACATTTGTTGTAGCATTCAAACTTGTTATCTTTAATAATGGTAACTCTTGATGGTCATGACAATGAATTCCAATTGAGTGGGTTGATACAACACACAATGGTTTTGGTTTATCATCTTGTGTGTTTGAACATGCATCTTTTCTCCATAATTAATGTATGAGAAAGTAGGCAAGATGAAGCTATATTAGGGCTATGTTTAGGTGAAGCTGGTCCTCAAGGATGAGGATGGCAAAAGATTATACTCTAAGAGGCATTGATATTTTTCATATAGCACTTGGGGGATATTTGCAAAGATGAGAAGACGAAAGATTGAAGCATGGTTGCATTTCGAGGGAGCAAGTGCATACCTATGTTCAAGGCAAGTTGTGGAATTGATATTGGATGCTTTTCCATGAGCTTTGCATGTTGAAAGGAAAATGCTTGGTGCTTGATGTTTGAGCGCCAAATGCCTATTGGGAAATCTAGGCCCAATGTGCAAATATTGTGCCTCTCTTATCAATTTAGGCCCAATGTGTCATGGATGCTTGAGAGTCAGTCGCTGCCTGCATCATCACCTGTGTCATTGCCTACATCATCTCTAGAAGGCTCGAGAAGAATCTAGAAGGATCTAGAAGGTTCTAAAGTATCAAGGAGATTCTAGAAGTTTCTAGAAGCATGGAGAAGATTCCGAAAGAATCTCGAAGTTTCTGGAAAGCTCTAGAAAGTTGAAGAAGGATCCAGAAGGTTCTAGAAGAACTAGAAGGATCAAGAAGGTTCTAGAAGATTCTAACCTCCTCAAGAAGAACCTAGAAAGTCCTAACCTCCTCAAGCTCTAGTATAAATAGGGGTCTTGAGCCACAAGCCCCTCAGTCTTTCCAACCCCAGTTGTGAGGATCCTATGAGGAAATCCCTCTGCTAGTTCTTATGTTCAAGTGTTGTCCTTGCAATCAAGCCTTGTCTTGTACTCAAGTCATGTAATCCAAGTCTTGTATCTAGCTCTCTTAATAAAGTATTAAGTCTCGTAATTAATATTAAGCTTAACATCAAGTCCAAGTTCTTGTACATTGTGAGCGCCTCCTCTTGCTCTCCTCTAGCTCTATACGCACTCATAACAGCTTGGCAAGACTGCCATCATGGCTTACCTAGCCATGCAACAATGTATTTTGGAAAGCATTGCATCCACCTTGCAAAAGGTGCAACAACAAATGGAGGAGCTACATGCACAACAGAAAAAAGAGCAATCACACTTGCCAAGTCTAGTGGTGCAAGAGCTTCAACCCCCATCCCATTCCCAAGAGCTTCAACCCCCAGCGCAAGAACTCCATAAAGCCACTATATTCCAAAATCAACCCATGATTTTGGCTAGTCCAAGGGGTTAAGTAGAGAAACCACACTTTCCAAGTCCAATAGTACAAGAGCCTCAATCACCAGTCCAAGAAGCCAATACGTTCAAAAATCTTCTCGTGGTTTCAACTAGTTCACCACAACAAAGGAAGGAGACCAAGGACAACTTACCTGAAAACTATGATGGGATAGGATCGAAATTTAGAGGCTTCTTCCAACAAGCAGAGATGTTTATATGCATGCAACCAAAGGTTTATTCGGATGGTGCTTCTCAAAATTAATCTCATCGACACGCTTCTCTCAACATGCTTTGCAGAAGTAGTTGTTAAAACCAAGCTTAGCAAGCTACGTCAAGGCTATCACCCTTCTTCATTCATTCGAAAAGAAATGGAGAAGCTTTTCTTTGAGGATATTTACCGCTATCGTGGACTTCCAGGTGACATTGTTTCAAATCAAGGAACAGAATTGCTATCAAGCTTTTGGAAAAGCTTATTCAAGCTACTCGGAGTACAAATCAACCTCTTCTCAGCCAATCACTCACAAAGTGATGGGCAAACAGAGAGAGTGAATAAAGTTTTGGAACAATATCTCCGTTGTACAATCAATTATCACCAAGAAAATTGGGTCGAGCTCCTACCGCTAGCAAAATTCTCCTACAATACAATTTTCATGCCTCCACCCGTCACACTCCATTCTTTGCTAATTATGGTCAACATCCCAAACAGGATATCCACAAACACCAACAAGTCAAGAATCTAGCTACTATTCATCTTACACAACAATTATCTGCAATTCACAAAGAACTTACAATTCATATCAAAGAAGCTCAATCCAAGTGTAAGGAAAGTGCAGATCTCCATCACATGCAGTATCCAAAATACAAAGAAGGGGATAAAGTGTGGCTCCTCCGGCATGATCCGCGTTCATCTCGTCCCTGTCAAAAGCTTGATTATTGAAGTCTTGGCCCGTTTAAATTATCCGTTAAGTCAATCCAGTCACCTACCGACTCCGATTTCCCTCATCCATGAAAATCCATCCTGTCTTTCATGTCTTAGTCCTAGAACCTTGTCACACATCTAAGATCCCAGGAAGAGCCCTACAACCACCTCCTCCGGTTGAGATTCAAGGACATGACGAATATGAGGTCAAGAAAGTCCTAGATTCTCGAGTTTCGTGTGGCAGGTTACAGTACTTGGTGCATTGGAAAGGCTATGATGTTAGTGAACGAACCTTGGAACCAACACACAATCTTCAGCATGCATCTCTCAAAGTCCAAGAGTTCCATCAACAGCATCCATGGAAGCCCCAGTCAAGGAACACCACTGATCCTCATGGAACTCGTCGGTAGAGGAGGGGGTAATGTCATGGATGCTTGAGAGTCAGTCGCTGCCTGCATCATCGCATGTGTCATCGCCTACATCATCGCTAGAAGGCTCTAGAAGAATCTAGAAGGATCTAGAACATTCTAGAAGGTTCTAAAGTATCAAGGAGATTCTAGAAGTTTCTAGAAGCATGGAGAAGATTCTGGAAGAATCTCGAAGTTTCTGGAAACCTCTAGAAAGGTGAAGAAGGATCTAGAAGGTTCTAGAAGAACTAGAAGGATCAAGAAGTTTCTAAAAGCTTGGAGAAGATTCCATAAGAAACTAAAAGTTTCTGGAAAGCTCTAGAAAGTTGAAGAAGGATCCAGAAGGTTCTAGAAGAACTAGAAGGATCGAAGGTTCTAAAAGATTCTAACCTCCTCAAGAAGAACCTAGAAAGTCCTAACCTCCTCAAGTAACCTCCTCAAGCACTAGTATAAATAGGGGTCTTGGGCCACAAGTCTTGCCAACCCCAATTGTGAGCCTCCTATGAGGAAATCCCTCTGCTAGTTCTTATGTTCAAGTCTTGTCCTTGCAATCAAGCCTTGTCTTGTACTCAAGTCATGTAATCCAAGTCTTGTATCTAGCTCTCTTAATAAAGTATTAAGTCTTGTAATTAATATTAAGCTTATCATCAAGTCCAAGTTCTTGTACATTGTGAGCGCCTCCTCTTGCTCTCCTCTAGCTCTATACGTGCTCATAACACAATGTGCCACTCACTTTGTAAATAAAGATTGGAGAAGAAGAGACACCTTAATTTTCCACCAGTAACACATACACACGATTAGGCATTAAAAGATATTGAACTGTGCCAATAGTTTATCTTGCATGAAATGGTCCTTGGGAGTGCATGATTGTTCATTACATGACCACATGCTCAAAATCCACCATCCACGCCCACTTCAAGAGCAAGTAGCACACATGGCAACAAAGAGCTCAAAAACCTGCATCCTCATGCTCATCATGTTATTGACCAATATTGCAAATATTTCTCTATAAGTTGAAGATTTCCTTTTTTGTGTTCATACATAGTTGTTGGTAGGCTATTTCTGAAAACATAACATGAGCGGGGTCACCTTTTAAGAAAAAAGTTTACCTATATACTTGTCACATGTAGACAAAAGAGAATCGACGAGATCTAGCAATCACACAATAATAAGCCTTATGTTCCTTTGCCTTAATGATGGTTCCTTTGTGTTAATATTGATTACCACCCAATATGGAAGAGAGATCTCGCTATAGATCAATTTTCAAGATTTTTCCTTCATCAAATGGCAAAGGTGACAAGGGAAGTGTCCTCTAAAGACATCACAAGACTCGTGTGTTTCTCATAGAGGTAGGTGACAAAAGTAAACATAACATGCACACTGTAACATAATTGGACTAATAACATTGAAAATGGAGAAATTAGGATGATTGTAGTGAACATTTCTTTAAGAGAATTCATCATGAGCATAAGAAGAGTACTTGATTGGTGATACCAAAATAACCATATCACCTAGTTAGCTTGGCATGAACAATACTTGTAAAAGAGAGAGAGAATTAGAGAAATTGACAACAATTGAGGACCGGATTTACTTGGAGCCGGTCCCCCCTCCAAAAGGTTTTTGTATTATAGATTATCCCATGAAGAGAGACATGGTACAATACATGCTTTGTGTTCCTTGAGACCTTGTTGGTGCAATGAAGATGGTAAGATTCATGCACCAAGATTATGCCCTTAACTACCTTGCAAAAACATTAGCTTGTCCCCGGCCTCAATCCCAAGACTTCAAACACCTTCAAAGGTGGAAAGAGCTAGCAGGGAGTGACCAAGATTATGCCCGTAACTACCTTGCAAAAACATTAGCTTGTCCCCAGCCTCAATCCCAAGACCTCAAACACCTTCAAATGTGGAGAGAGCTAGAAGGGAGTGAGGGAAGGGAAGAGGAAGAAGAAGTAGCATACGAGAAAGAATTAGTCTTCTCACTTATCATTACTCTTAGATCATAGCATAGCATAGCATAGTAATGGTGATGAAGAAGATGGAAAGAATTGCTTTGAAGCATAGCTCTTGGTTGGATTTGCATTCCATAGCCAAGAAGTGTTGGTGTAGGCTCTCAACTTCTCAAGCTTGGAGAAGGAGATGAAGCTCTTGCTCAACACAATGGGAGAGTGTGTTGAGTGTGGGAGTATGCACAAAAATGAGTCCCCCTCATTGCCTAGGTCGACCCCTCTCTCTCTCTACTCATGCTTGATCCCTATTGGCCCTTGCCAAAGTTTAGCCAATCACAGACCATGGTCATTTCAAGCAATAGGGGTAGCATTTGGACAAGTGTCCTTCTTTCCCCTTTGAGAGAGAGGGCTCGAAAAATTCTTGGATAATTATTTAATTAATCTAAATTTTCATTGGACCTCTCTAAAGGTCATCCAATAGGCTTTAAACACAATATGAGGGTGTAGACAGCTGGATCGTTCACTGTGTGGGAACGTCTTCTTAGAGGATGGGCAGCGAATTACTTAGTAGTTGCTATGGTAATTACTACAGTAAACCCGAAGTGTATAAATAGGGCCCATTACATTGTAATTGGGTTGGCAGTTATTATCATTTGGGTTAGTGCCTTGGCTATACTTGTACTTGAGAATCATCGGCAGTATTGTCGGCTTTACTTTCACTTTGTAAATCATATCACTGTAATCCTGATCTGTAATCCCAATCATGGCATATATTTCAGTTATACTTACTTCTCGTCCAATATTCTGAATCTAAACCTTATTTCCAGTACATAAGCCTGATTCTTATTTCAGTATCCACATTCCAGTCTAGTCTCTGATTCCTATCCAGTCTGCTCTCTGAAATCTTCCTACAATAGTAGCTGAAATCTTCCAACACTGGAATTAGCTGTCTCAAGAGATCAGCTCCAATTCCATTTTGGCGATCACGGTGGCTCAAGCTGAAGCTCGTTGACTGAAAGACTCTTCTCCCAGCTCGAAGTTTTTAGCAATGGCACCAAAATCCAATCGTGGCCGGAAATCAACCATTCGTGTTGACCCCATTCCTGAGGAGTCAGGAAGAGAATCTGACCCCAAGCAAGAGAAGATGACTGACACTGAGGCTCAGGAGGAGCATAGTCAGGCTAATGAGGCGCAGGACTCACAGCACTCAAGTCATTCTCGACGCCGACGGGCAGAACGGGAAGCACGGAAGGCAAAGAGTTCCAAGAGTTCTCGGTCTCGGCAGAGAGATGAGGATACCAAGGGCAGTAAGGGAAGTCACCGTACTTCTAGCAGACAAACCAGAGAAGACACTGACACTGAGACAGAGACAGAGATTGATTGGGATGCTGACACTGACAATTGCAAGAAAGCTCCCAAGCGTCATTTTGAATCCAAGAAGAGAAGTGGCAGGATCAGTAGTAATCGGAATGATTACACAGCTTCCCTGAAGATTTCCTTTCCAATATTCAAAGGGGGGGAAAAGGATGATCCAGATGTTCACATACAAGCTTTTGAGAAGTATACTGAACTAAAAAACATTGATGAAGATGATTGGGGGGAATATTTTCCACAAACCTTGAAGGAGGCACCAAGGAAATGGTATTACCATTACCCTGCATGCTAGCTCAGATCATATAACAAATTGCTCAAGGCCTTCAGGTTGGAATATTTCGACAATAGAGGGGACAAAGATATTCTCTGTGAATTAGATAAGATCAAACAGAGGAATTTGTTAGTCGGCAGCTATGTGGAAAAGATAAAGGAGCTAACTAGGCAATTGCAAGAACCGCCATCTGAGAAGAGATTGAGGGCATGGTTCCTGAATGGGTTCAGAAGCAAGAAGCTTAGGGAACAAGAGGTACCAGCCCCTACAAAAA
Source organism: Adiantum capillus-veneris (assembly GCF_014529385.1). Taxonomy (NCBI): domain Eukaryota; kingdom Viridiplantae; phylum Streptophyta; class Polypodiopsida; order Polypodiales; family Pteridaceae; genus Adiantum; species Adiantum capillus-veneris. The sequence continues at coordinate 22,822,274 of NC_140931.1, read as the reverse complement.
AATTCAATGATCTGGTCCAAAGGGCATTAAAGCTGGAACAGCAGGCTAAGAAGGAAAAGAGCCACAAGAAGCGAAGGACCAGTAACAGTAGCTCTGCTACTAAAACTTCTGATTCCAGTAAAATGTCAAGTAGCTCCGAGAGCAGCTCTAATGAACGAGCAAAGCAGAAGTCAAAGAAGGGATCCTGGACCAAGAAAATTGAAGAGATGGCTAGGCAGATTGCCGAAATTAGCCACACAAGACAGCCAGTTCGAAAAATGGAGACTTGGTGTTCAAGATGCAAATCCAAGGACCATATCTCCACTGAATGTCCACAATGTACCTATTGCAAAGCCTTTGGTCACCTATGGAATAATTGTGGCATCAGAATTCACCACTTTAAGAAAGGAAAGGATCTGTCAGTGGTTGCCTACACTGAACCAGTGAAGGTAGAACCAGTCAAGGTAGCTCAAGAGAAGAGACCAGGTACCAGTGGTACTGGTCAGGGACGTGGCAGATACCAACCAGGAATGGGCAGAGGCAGAGGAAGAGGCAATTTCCAGAACAAGAGCATGAATCGCTATACTTGTGGGAAGTATGGTCATTTTGCAGCCCGATGTCCAGATGCACCTGTAACAACTACTACTAAGGCTAAGGCACCAGAGCCAGTCCCCGTCAGGGTAGTTACCAGGAGCAAGGGAGTAGTCATTGAAGAAATCCCAGACACTTCAGAAGCACGAGTCAATCCTAACAGCAGCAAGTGGACTCAACAAAGGGAAGTTTGGAAGTCCAAAGGTAAAGAGAAGGTGGTAGATGAGTGGCAAGAGCAGAGGGAACTAGCAGCTAAAATCACGGAGGATTTAGCTAAGAAGTTGCCAGAGCAGCCAGAAAGTTCCGAAGCTAGAGTCATTCAGAGGACACCAACCCAATCGACTGATAAAGATCAGTCAGTACCGACCATGACCGAGACCATGCTGGCTGTGGTACATTGACTAGCTGATGAAATGGGAGTGGATGGAAAGAGTGGAAGCACTGCAAAAGAAGAATGGCAGTGTGAAGATACCAATTCCTCAAGCTCTGACAATCAGTCTGACCAAGAGAGAGAAGAAATTCATGTGAAAATTTGTGATAGAATTCAGAAGCTAACTGTAGAGCTGGAGGATATAAGAAAAACCTTGCCTGAGGTGGCCAACTTTATCAGACAGCGCAGGAAAGCTGAGGCAGAGGCCAGAACAGTGGACCTGACGGCTGTCCGAGATGATGAAGTTCCACTTATTTAGGTAGACTACAAGGTCAGAAAGCAATGGGAACCTCTCTCAAGCGTTATCCTGGATGGAGGGGCAGGAGTCAACATAATGGAAGCCCATCTTCAGCAAAGAATGGGTATCACTAATATGAAACCAGCACCATTCAAAGTACGGATGGCAGATCATAGAGTCATGCAGGCGACGGTATGATTGAAAACATGCAGATAAGAGTTGGGAGGGAGAAATTCAAAACTAGTTTCCGTGTCTTGGATGTGCAGGGGGCATATGGGATGCTACTAGGGCGCCCATGGTTGAGAACAGCACATGCTGTTCATGACTATGCAAACCAAACTTTGATCATAGAAGGGGCCAGTGGGGGGCAGAATCCAAATCCAGACCAACAATACCAGGAGGTGGAAAAAGGAACTGAGGCCAAAGGAGTTGTGTCAGAAGTACAGGCCAAGAAGATCGAGCGAATGCTAGCGGCTATGAACATATTCCCTTTGGCAGAAATCGACTTGAATGCAGTCTTGTTGAACAAAGAGCAGGCTGACAAGCAGAAGAGACAATTCCCTGATCAGTTTACTGAAGTCAATACAGGGGAAAGAACAGTTCAGCTAACTGGAAGGATGGTGGAACCAGTTGATACTGGTATAGTAGAGGAACCAATATGTTCTGAAGAGTACCCACTGAATCAGAAACGAATGGACCATCCTAGGATTACGCGGAAGAATCGACCAAACGAAAAGGAGGCGGACCAAACTGGTTTCTTCCAGACGACCAGGAAGTAGAAGAGTGGAACCTAGGATCATAGGAAAATCCTAGAATGATCAAGGTTAACAAGCACCTCAACCCGGCAATGAAGGAAAAGGCACGAAAAATTTTCCAGAACTATAAAGATGTGTTTACCTGGGAACATACAGATCTGAAGGGAGTAGATCTCGAAGTCTGTCAGTACCGAATACCACTGAAACCGGATGCAAGGCCAGTACGATTGCAAAAATACCAAATGAACCCCAACTATGCAAAGAAGGTCAAGGAGGAGATTGATAATCTTCTCAAGGCTGGGTTCATTACGGAAGTAGCAAGCAGTGATTGGCTATTTCCCATAGTCTTCGTCCCCAAGAAGAATGGAAAATTGAGAGTTTGTGTCGAATCTATTTTTCTAGTCTGGAAAGGATAGCTACTGGGACATGTGGTTTCCCGCAATGGAATAGATATGGCCAATGACAAAATACAATGTGTTCAACAAGCTAAAGTACCTAGAACTGCTTCCGAGTTGAGTTCTTTCTTGGGTTATGTGAATTTCTATAGAAGATTTGTACACAAGTTTGCTTCTCAAGCAGTACCACTATATGAGCTTACAAAGAAGACCAGAGTTCAACTGGATTGCTGAATGTGAGGAGAGTTTCGAGAATCTGAAAAAAGCCATTACCAGTAAACCAGTCCTTAGGCAGCCAAATTGGGATATTATTTTCCATGTACATGTCGATGCTTCGGGATTGGCAATGGGGGCAATATTAGCTTAGCCAGATGGAAGAACAGACTAAGGCTATACGACTACTGAGAGAGAAGCCCTTGGAATGGTTTTTAGCGCTACAAAGTTCAGGCATTACCTGTTGGGAAAGTTATTCCATTTTTATGTGGACCATCAACCTCTTCTGTTTCTGATTAACAAAGTCATTATTCAAGGCAGGTTGATAAGATGGATGATGTTCCTTATGGAATTTGAATTCAAAATTTTCCATAAGCCTGATTGTGGAGCTGATTTTCTTTCAAGAAGTACAGAAGGATATTCAGAATCACCCTTGAGAGATGAAACAGTGGATGCTGATTTATTTCAGTTAGAGGCAGAAGAATCAGTGGATCCTGAATGGTATGATATTTATCAATTCCTTTCCCAAGGTGCCTTTCCAGAAGATTGGAAGCAGAATCAGAAGAAAGCTCTGATCATAAAAAGCCTGAAATTTACTATCATAGGAGGATTACTTTATCGACTGGGTGTTGATGGTATACTTCGACCATGTGTCCCTATGGAAGGAAGAATGCAAGTGATTTCAGAAGCGCATAGTGGTGAGTCGGGTGGACACTTTTCCAACGAAGTAACCTATAAGAAGATTTTGCAAGTTGGTCTATGGTGGCAAACACTGATTGCTGATGTCAAAAGTTTTTGTAAAACTTGTGACATATGCCAAAGAATGGGTCAACCAACAGCTGCATATATGACTCCCTTGATGCCAGTACAACCACTGGGGGTATTCATGAAATGGGGACTGGATTTTATGGGACCTTTTAAGAAGGTTACTCCCAGGAAGAACAAGTACATAGTAATGGCTACTTGTTATGTTACCAAGTGGGTTGAAGCTAAGGCTCTTCCTAACAACACAGCCAAGTCAACTGCAAGGTTTCTATTTGAGAATATTGTCTGCCGATATGGATGTCCAGTAGAGATTGTGATCGATCAAGGAACACATTTTATCAATGACACTATGGAAATCCTATTGGATATGCTTTCAGTCAAGCATCGGAAATCTACTCCTTACTATCCCAGATGCAATGGACAGGCTGAAAATAGCAACAAGACAATAAAGACTGTTCTCACTAAGGTGGTGCAAAAGAAACCAAACCAGTGGGATTTGAAACTTCAGACTGCTCTATGGGCTTATAGGATAGCTTATAAGGTAACTACTGGAATGACACCATTCAGAATGGTGTATGGTATTGAAGTTGTGGTTCCTATGGAGTTTGTGATCCCCAGTCTGAGAATGGTTGTGAAGTATGGGTTAGACTTCAACCATAATCTTAAAAAGAGGCTAGATGAACTGATGCAATTAGATGAACTTAGGCAAAGGGCTATGTTGGAACAAGAAATTGCTCAACAACGAAGGAAGCACTAGCATGATCGTCGAATAAAAGTTCGAGAATTCCAGAAAGGAGACTTAGTGCTTCTGTATCAGTCTAGACTGGTTCCAAAGAAGCCAAACCTGAAGATTGCCTAGGCAGGACCATTTGAGGTAGACTGGGTCTTCTCCAATGGCACAGTCAGACTGAAGGATTTATCTGGATTGTTGTTGCCAGGAGTATATAATGGGGCAAAGATCAAGCTTTACTACTCCGAGACCAGAGAAACTGGGCCAGAACAAGGTACTAATGAACTGGAACTTACTGATCAAGAGATATTAGAATCAGACATTTTTGGACTTTTTCATGTGCAACCAGTTCCAACTTCAGAACCAGTACCAGAAGGACCAGATCAGGCTGACCTTAGAATCGGTACCAGTATGGTCGAGCCAGACTGGAAATCAGTCCAGTACCAGTGGGGACACACTTTCCAAATTTTAAGCGCCCAACGGTCAAATGGCACGCCAGTAGTAATTATTTCAAGGATGGGTCGCAGTCTTGTCCAATGCATGTCTGCCACGACAGCAGCGACGCACACAAGTCTAGGAGTGGCAAGTGGTGGAGCTTTTATGGCGCGAACACGTATAACAGTCAGGAGAGTTAGCATTTTTGCTCATAAATCCCCTGTGCGACGCTTTCCTCCTGTTAACCATTCGCCATCGCCAAGCTCCGGGGTTTCTTCGCTACAGCCGCAAACATCGACCTCTGAAGACACAGTTGACTGTCAGCTAGCCTTGCCAGCAACACCAGGGAACGACTTCGATACGACAAGTAAGTCATCTTCTCCTTCGCCTGTTTCATCGTCATCATCCTCACAGTGTATGGGTAGAAGGAAACGCTCAGAGAAGATGCAGGAGTCTCTTGAGGAAACCTAGGCCATAGTGGCTGATGCAAAGGCAAGCCTTCCCATTATCCCGTACAGTAAAATCAAGCGTTATGTATTCACTGATCAAGCAATGACTCTGCTACAACTCTGGGATCTTAGAGTTGTGTTGCAAGCTACAAGAATTGCTTTTGATGCAGACATCATCAAGCAAGTTCTTGATTCCTTCGACGCTGAAGATGGCAGTGCCATGGTAAATGGTAGGAAGGTGTCAGTGACACCAGAAGCCATAGCATTTGCATTCCGAATGCCCAATGAGCCCAAACCTTCTGTGGCAACTGCACAACAGATAAGTATAGCTCTGAAGGAGGATGAAACGGCTAGACGAAAGCGCAAGGCAAGTGCTCAAGGAGTTCCAGTAGCAGGACTGGAAGCCTCCACTGCTTACAGGTTTGTAGCTGAAGCAATAAGCCTTAAAAACAACCCAACGTATGTATGCGAAAAACTGTTTGCTATGTTGTTGGCCAAGATATTGGATCCACAGGTTCCTATTAATCTTTGTCAAATTCTCTCGCACAATGTACTCCAGCAAACTGCCAAGCTAAAATCTCAAAATGTTTTCAAAGCCTGGTATGTTTGGCAATTCCTGTATTGGGCTATTGCAGCAGATGCTAATGAGCAGGTAGAGAAGGCTTGGAGTGAGAAGCCAAATTCTGAGCCGAAGAACATTGAGCTGTCCTCATACGATGAAGAAACGGACAGTCAAACTATATCAACAGACTTGAAAAGGAAAGCAACTACAGAACAGGCTGGCAACTCAAAGAAGCCAAAGACTATATTGACAAAGAGCAGTGAGTTTTTGAAGCAGATAGAAAGCCAGGTCAAGACAGTAAACACTGAGAAAGCTGTAGTGAGCCAGACAGAGAAGCAATCTGCTCAGAAGACTGTGCCTAACCAGTCAGTAGCAAAAAGTGCAGTTGCTACTGGTTCTGGGAAAGATCAGGCCAAGCCAGCCACTTCTGAGAAGATAGCAGACCAGTCAGGGGACAAAGGAAAGAGCCAACTGGATAAAGGGAAAGCTCCAGTTTTCTCAACTTTACCAGGTGGAGTTCCTACTCCAAATACTGGAAACATCCTGCAACTGGTAAAACAGGACAAGTTGCAGCAAATGCACACTAAACAATTGAAAGGGCATCTTATGCTAACCAAAGCTGATTATGCAACTTTACCCTACATAGCTCCAGTGGCAATATATGAGCCTACTGATTCTGATCCAACCACAGTCAAAGACAGATGTTCAGTCCTCATACAGTCTTCTTGGAATACCATTGTCAGTTGTATGGGACAACTGATGGAGGCTGCTGGATCAGAAGATGAAGTGAAAAAGCTCAAAGATGATTTGACAGAGGCACAAGATCACATTGAAAAGCTCCAGAAAGCCCGGGAAGATCATAACATACAACACAGGATACTGGAAGCTCATTCAGAAAGGACTAATGAGTTGCTAAACAAAAAGTTAGCTAAGGCTGAGTCTGAAATAATGATCATCAAAAATCAACGAAATGAAGCATTGAGAGCTGCAGAGTGGACTAAAACAATGCTCAGGATGAAGCGGGTGGAATTCAAAAATCTGCTAATGCGCCATACTGCTCTGAAGGCCTGTTTGACTGAAAGATATATCTATAACAGCTTGGCTGAAATTTTGAATCCATCCGGCAATGTTGTTTTCAATTTAGAGAATTTAAAGTCCTTGATGGAAAGTATGCAGAGTGATTTGCAGGACAAGGTGACTGAGTATAATAATGCTCTGATGAATCAAGCTATATTAGATTATATTGAGCAGCAGACTTCTCCGGATGAGGAAGAAGAAGACCAGGAAGATGAAGCTGATCAAGAGGAGGAGGATCAAGAAGCTGGGCATACAAAGGATGATGATGATGCCCCACCACCATCTCCACCTCCAGGACCTGGTACTGGTGGGACAGGGTCGACTAAAGGAGGCCAGTCATCATAGCCAGGCCAGAATGAGGGCCAGCAGGAAGAACAAGCTGAAGGACACCAGTCGGGTAACCAGCAGACTGAAGAGCAGCAGCCCAGTCACACTAGGAATCAGCCAACATATCAGTCCCAACTCAGCGAAGATGCTAAAGGGAAAATGAAAGTGCCGGATGAGGGACCAGTTGCTGATCATCAACATTCACTGTAGCTCATTACCCTGAATAGGCAATTGAGACATCAACAGGCCTCCATAACCAGACAGTATCTGGAGGAGGATGATCTCTTGTCTGACTTGGAACGATTTCAAAGACTATATGTGGGAGCCAGAGAAATGGTCGAACATTGGAAATCAGCAGCTTTCCATGATAAAGAAGCTTGCCGACTACCTGCGCATCCCAGTACATTCCAGCTCTGCTGGAACGAGTTCCTGAATGGATACTCAATGCTGATGAGAGAGTGGCAAACCCGCACTGGCAAAGGCAGTCTACTGCAGATTGTCGCTCCCTAGCCCTGAAACTGGAACTTCTGCTGGGTAACAAACCAACTTACCGATGTATGAAGGATGTTAGGGTACAACTCAAGGAAGTTTTGGTGCAAATGCAAACTGCCAGAGGTGTTTTGGATCAGAGAGTCAAAGCCATTCTTGAGGACCAGACAGCCACTAGCAGAGGACCTCATACGAGAATGTCAGTCGGAGCACAGGCAACTGCTCTCTGAACACTGTTCCAGCTAGTGAGAATAACCAGAAAGATGATGCAGCAGGAGAACCAGGCTGTTCTCAATTTCTTAGAATTTGTGCCTGATTCTCCAGTTCTCTTGTATGCTATTCCAGCAAGAGAAACAGAGCTGCCAAGATTCTTTCCAGCGCTGTATCCTCAACATCCAGAACCACTTGATCGTCTCACATACTTCAAAATTACTGATGAGCTTCAGGATTGGTATGAGCGATCAACTGTGGAATGGAAGACTTGGCAGACGCTGTTCAATGATGCTCTCCAAATCAATGACATCCAGGCAGCACTGAAAGAGGAGATGCATAGGATCCAGCTGTGTATGGGCCAGTGGAAGATTCAAGTCAGAGGACTGACCAGAATTACTAATCAGTTGCTACAACTTACGGTCGAATCTTCTAAATTGCCTGAAAAAGACATTGCAGCAAAGCCGGGTCTGGCACCACAGTACAGGGAGATGGTTGAGATTCTTTTCGAAGCTCGAGTCAAAACTAATCAGCCTCTTCCAGAAGGATGGATCCATACTGCTTCGCATTGTCATAAGCTGGCCAGAACCAGACTAAGCAAGGGCAGGCGTACACTCTATGATCCTAACACCAAAACCTATCATTCCCTCATGCCTTATGCAGAAGAGATGACCACCGATCGGCGGGATCAGCTTGAGCAGGAGGCCATTTACCGACTGATTCAAAAGGAGAATGCTGGTACTGGGACATCTCAGGCGCCAGCCAGGTCAAAGGGCAAATGGAAGACGGTCCAATGGAAGGATATTGGGTAGTTCCATCTCAGAATTCAGTGGTGACTTTTCTCCTCAGCAGGCGGGTGGAGATGATAGCTCTACCTTGGCCTAATGACAGCTCCACCTTGGCTTGGTGAGAGCTCCACCTTGGCCTTTTCAGCTGCCTACTCACAATCTTTGTATGGCCATTCTATCAGTGGTCAAGCCGGAATCCTAACATCAGAACTAGACGATGGATTTTTCAGTCTCACATCAGAATCAGACAGGGGAATTTTTTCATTAAATTTTGGAATCTTGCCAAAATTCAAGAAAGAAGGGAAGGATGTAGACGGCTGGATCGTTCACTGTGTGGGAACGTCTTCTTAGAGGATGGGCAGCGAATTACTTAGTAGTTACTATGGTAATTACTACAGTAAACCCGAAGTGTATAAATAGGGCCCATTACATTGTAATCGGGTTGGCAGTTATTATCATTTGGGTTAGCGCCTTGGCTATACTTGTACTTGAGAATCATTGGCAGTATTGTTGGCTGTACTTTCACTCTGTAAATCATATTCATTGTAATCCTGATCTGTAATCCCAATCATGGCATATATTTCAGCTATACTTACTTCTCGTCCAGTCTTCTGAATCTGAACCTTATTTTCAGTACATAAGTCTGATTCTTATTTCAGTATCCACATTCCAATCTAGTCTCTGATTCCTATCCAGTCTGCTGTCTGAAATCTTCCTACAATAGTAGCTGAAATCTTCCAACACTGGAATTAGCTGTCTCAAGAGATCAGCTCCAATTCCAGAGGGCAACCTTTTTAGGGGCTTGACATGTGTCATATATGCCTCTTTGGAAAAGGCTTGCCTTGAGTGTGTGTGTGTGTGTGTGTGTGTTCTCTCTCTTTGCCATGGCTGACAACAACACGAATGTGTTCAAGATGTTTGTTGCTGAGGATAGATTGGATGGGGACAATTACCCTATGTGAGCTTATATGATGCAACATGTCCTTGTGGCAAAGGGTGTTTGGAATATTGTACAGGGCATTGATGTACATCCTGGTTCTGAGGATGTAGGTGATGTTGAGGATGTTACAGGTTTTGGTGGCAGGATTTCTACTGCAAGAACTGTTTTGCCTACGGTTGAGCAAGCTCGTTGGGATGTAAAAGATGCGCAGGTTCATGTATTGATCAGTTTGTCTATGAAGCGTACTATTACTCCTCAAATTCGTTCAGCAAAATCTACAAAACAAGCTTGGGATATTTTGGCTGGTCTTAATGCAAGTCGCAATGAGGCAAAAATTGCATTCGTAAAGAGATGAAGTTGAAGATTATGCATGAGGAAGATGATATAGACACTTTCCTTGCTGGGGTCAAGGATATCAATGAGAAACTTATTTCTGCACGCAAAGTCATTTTTGACAGTTCCCTTGTGCAAATTGTTCTTGATGCTTTGCGAGATTCTTACCAAACTTTTGCTAGTACTTGGAGACTTATGGACCAAGGAAATCCAGAAGTTGTCAAGTTTGATACAAAATGCACATTGTTGTTGCAAGAGTCACTTTCCAAAAAAAAACAAGACTAGACAACGTGCGGTTGAACATACCTTTATTGCTGCTCAAAGAAAAGGTGGTAATAGAAATGTAACCACTTGATCACTTGATCAAGAAGTGTCGTACGTTGAATACAAAAGGGGCTAAGAAGAAAGAGGCTAGTTCCACTACAATTACTAGTTCCACTAAAAATGCAGCTACTGTTAAGTCTTCTATGAAAGGAGATTGTGATGTTGATGTTGATGCAGAATGGGCTTTTAGTGCAGAGTGCACTTATGATCCTTCAATCCATGATGCATGTTTGTTAGTTACTGTAGATGCTCATGTGTGGTATTTTGACAGTGGTGCTACAAAGAACATTACCTCTCATTGTGACTTGTTTACCTCTCTCAAGGGTGTTCTGTCACTTGTACCAACAATGCCCCTTATCCAGTCAAGGGAGTTGGAAAGATTGTGTTTACTGCTGCAAATGACAATTCTTTCACACTTGTTGATGCATTGTATGTACCTGGGATCAAGAAGAATCTTTTGTATGTATATGCACTTGCTAGACTTGGTCTTGTAGTCAAATTTGTGGATGACAAATGTATAATACACGATCTCAGTTTTGGGGGATAGGTATGGAGGGAGCTTTTGAAGGAAGCTTTTTAGGGAGCTTTTTCATTACAAACTACTTGGGTTATTTTTCCTAGCAAAAAGCTCTCTCCCCTGTCGCTCGCTGGAGAGAGCTTTTTGGAGGAAGCTTTCTTTGTTATTTATCAATCCCTTAGAATTTTCAAACTATGCTTGCCTTTGATAAAACTTATGCTTGAAACATATTCGAAGGACAATTTGTTACAATTTAGGACATGTGAGTCCCGATAGTGGAATCAATTCAAAAGATTAGTACACAACATCTATTAGCAAAGAAATATGTTTTGCACAAAGCAGACGAAATGCTAAATGACTTCAACCTAGCACATAGCATATACAAACAAAGTAATATGGCAAGCTTCAAGTAGACAAATTGCAAAACAATCAGTGCCACCTAGCAAAGAAACATCTTATGCACAAAGTTTACAATTTTCCAAAAAATTGAGATGACGTCATCTTGAAGATGGAGTGCTCATTAAAAGAGTTACAATACAAAGTCACTCCGCAATTACATACAAAGTAGCAAGCGCTCAATGGCAATTATATTGCACGTCTACAATTGAACACACGTAGCAAATCTTCATTTGTAAGCTTGCTTTGATGGACGAACATATTGTGGTTCAAATCCAAGCCAAAATAGCGTAGGAAAATGTAGTATATATGCTTACAAGCCATATATGATTCACTTTACGCCACTCGTTCTGCAAAGTCTCCACATGTACACATCAGACTACTCACAACATGCACTTTGTACCTCTCTCCTCGAACTTGAGAAGAAGATGTCTCCACCATGAATTTTTCATGCTTGCTTGCCTTTACAACAATGTGTTGAATAACATGTGCCTCCATGGTTATGGCTGATTTAATTCTCTTAGAGGCCTGAATTGATACTCTGGCTGATAATGCTCATTGTTGGTTCTCCTTGCTGCGATCTTATTTATTGTGAAGCCCCCTGTCTCCAAATCTAACAGCTCTATGGCATTTATGTTTGTTCCCTTCTCCACAGGCCAAGTGCTAGGTATTCTTGCAAGGCATTGAGTGATTGTGTTGCAGATTTCCCCTCGTGTGATCCACACTATCATTGCAGAACCACATGAATTGTGCCCTTGAAGTGCTTCCGTGACTAGTGGAATCACCTCTTTCCCATGTACGAATCCCCCAAAAGGAAGGTGCGACTGCATCAACACCTTTGTTCTTTAGGTTTTTCTTGCATTTACCAAATCTAGCACCCAACCACCCTTGACACTAAACCCTGCTACCCTTCGGAATATGACGCGATGCCCACATTGTCTTATGAATATCTGTCTCTTCTACTATCAAACCACTCTCGTTATCTTCGACCTCTTGAGCTGCCATTGTAAATGTTGTTTGTGTTCCTTGACGATTGCGAGGATTGTCTGTGTAATATATTCTGGTCGGTGCGATGCATTCTCCTCCTCACAATGTATTGTACTAGCATTTTTTAACCTTTTAGCTACTGTAATATTATCTCCCTCCATTGCTGGTCTTTGATATAGGGGCATACCTCCTAGTCCTTCTTCAATCTCTTTAGCAATGGCTACCGGACCCGATGCTTTTCCTTGTTGTGCGCACCGACCAACTTTTTTTGCTGATGGACTTGCTCCATGATATCTACCTTCGACAAAAGCAAGCATCTTCACACTTTGCAACAATGAGTTTGATAGATCAGAAACGCATGCATCATACAAGCTCAACAAATCTTTGTTTCCCTCGCTGGCTAGCCAACTTGCATGCTTTGTCTCTGCAAGGTTTGTAGTTGGAATGTATGACAGATCATCTACCTCCTACAAAATAAAGGAAGACGTGTAAATGTATTGAGGTTAATAATTATACATGCCACTAATACATGTTCCACATAGTTTTACCCCAATAAAGTATTTTCTCCATCAAGGATAACACATGTGCCACCAACTGAGCCAACAATCCATTTGTGACAAGTTACTGTCGGCGGATACTCCAGTTGCCCACCAAGCTCGAATAGTCCTCTACAAGCTTGTTGCCTCATCCTCGCTCCTTGCTAATCGCTAAAGTTCACATAGATGCTTGTGCTTGTCTTGGAAATTTTTATGCATGTATTGCATGGTGTGAATTTGCAAACTTTGCTCCCAATGAAACAAGCATGAACGTTCTCTTCCTTCCATAATATTGTCAGGCCCTCCATTGAATACAGATCAAACAGCTCTCCAGTTTTCCCCAGCCTCATCTACCATGAATTCTCTAAAATCTGATGGAAGGTTCCCATTTTCCAAAAGCACTGAATTCATCATTTTCCAAAACATGGTTTTTGCCCGTGTGTCCTCTTCTTTCATCTCACAAATGGCTATTGTTTGCATTTCTTGGATCCTATAGAGTGCATTGATTATTCTATATTACAAACAAAAGCAAAAGAAGAGGGTCGATATGTCAGGAGGGCTTACGCAGGGTCATAGACATGGGCTACCATTGTTGTCCACCCTGCCACTCTACATACATGATCAAAGCAAACCCAGCTTTTTTGAAGATCTCCACTACCATCTTGCCGCATTCTATTTATGAGCTCAACACTAGATCCTAGGCCATTAACTGTCATTTTGAACACATGACATCATCTGCTTTGATCTACTGATTGTCCTGGAAAAAGCAAATCGTGAAAAAACTTGTAGCCGCAACTATTTTTGAGACGAATCAACTGGGACTCAACACCAGCACCAATACATATTGTTGTAGCTTCTCGCATCCAATGTTTGAATATGAGTCACAAACCACAATGATGCAAGTAAGTACATAGTGAGGGAAAACACATGATACAAAAAGTAGATAGTAGAGAGCTTTACCTATGTGTATGGATTAGGGGCCGCATCTCCTCTAGTACAGAGAGCAATTCATTACTACTAAGTTGCTCCCCACTTTGACGCACCACTGCTCCCATAACCATATGCTTTGCTAGATTTAGTTGCAAATGCCTAGGTTCTATCACTAGGCTTTCAGACAACACACGTGACACAAGCTCTCTAGTCTGCCTGATTGCTGCTCGGCAAACTCCCCTGGCCACGGGATGATTATGCCTTCCTAGATGGATAAAGTAACGGGTCCAGTTGTAATCAGCCAGTAAGTAATAGACAGTGCATCGACACTACCAAAGAAGAATAGGACAATTGCCACAATGAAAGCATCAAAGTGTTCCATTTTCCGAGCTAAACATACCAACATATGCAGTTGATGTTAGTAATTTTCCATTCCAAGAGGTCTCGTTCCCACAACATTTACTTCTCTTGATCAGAGCTGGATATCTCATTCTAGACTGAACAGGCTTAACCCAACAATGGCCATCATACTTTTGATCCATTCCCATCATTTTTGGAATGCCATCTAGCGCACAACATCCAACTCATAAACGCAGTCCCCATTGTATATTTGAGGAACTTCATTAACACGCTTCTTAATTGAACATCTAGAGATCATTCAACTTAACTTGGGATACTTGTGGCTGTTCAATGTGATAACTTTAATGTACTTTGCGATTTTTCCAAACGCTCAAATTTTGCCCTTCTTTTTGTCTTTTTGGTATGTTCCTCATTTAAGGTGCCTGCCTTATATTCAAAACAGGCATGAAAGGAATTATTTGTCTTACCAGATGAAATTTTGGCAGACCTTTCTCCTTGTTCTTCAATGGAGCTATTGGACAATTCTACAATTGACACCTTCGGAGTTGAGGATATTTTTTACATTGTTGCGGGTGACCAACATAAAACTAGAGGACAAGGTTGAATCCAACACAAATTGAAACTGCTGATTTACTTGCAGAGCGTCTGCCACCTTTGTTTGAATGTCACCATCCAGAGTTGAAATGATGGCAAACATCTTATTGTCACCACAACCTCCATAGTCCATCGGATTCACCATCGAATATCTTGCTGGGCAATCAAGCAACAAGGGACATTGTCTACATTATTCAAAAATAAACTCACCTTGCTCAATTAATCAAGCGGACTCAAATGCACACATTTAAAATTTCAAGCTAACCCCATATCATATATTTATAGGCACCCAAGACACTATAAATATATATCTCCCTCACTATGTCTATCTTTTGCTTCTACCTCTCACTCTATATATAACTAACACTCCTACGTGCTGAGTCGAGTCCTTTTTTTTTTCAAATATACTATGTGATTTGACCATGTACTAGAATTTGGTCAAAAACTATTCTCTTCAATGTTTAACCATTGAATTTATTTTTAGAAAAAATTACCAAAATACCCCTCTAATTTGTGTATATTTACAAACTACCACTCAAATTTCAAAAATTCTCAAAATACCATTTTATTTATTTTAGTTCAATTGTACGCAATTCCCTAATCTTTATCCTTTCTTGACAACCGAGTTTATTTTTTGCAAATAAAGGTATTTTTTTGGTAATTTTCACTATTCTTTATGCTATCTTGACAAGTGAAAACCTCTGTTGAGAGATTAGCATGTTATTTGTCACACATCAACTCCAAAATAGGCAATAATGTCTAAGAATAATGAATTAATTAATCTCCAAAGCCTACATAAACAGCTCAAATTCTTGTTTTAGAAGTTTGTATTGCTAGACAATCAATCTTCTTAGGGAAAGCCACAAGCTTATTTATATTTTAGTAATTTTTCTTACAAAACCAGGGGTATTTTGGTTCAATTTCCTTTCTTGAAGGGCATTATGGGAATCAATGACAAAATATGGAGGGTAATTTGAGCTAGTTTAATTTGTCTCCCTCCACAAAATATAATCTTCATTTTTCTGGTAATTTTCCCTACTCTTGTTTTTTTTGGGAACCTGCAGGGCATTTTGGGAATTAATGACAAAATATGGAGGGTAATTTGGGCAATTTTGAAAGTTGAGGGGTATTTTGGTAATTTCTACAAACTAGAGGTGTTTTTTGGTAAACTTCACAAAATAGAGGTGTTTTTTTATAATTTTACCTATTCTTTATCTTGTCAATTCTACTGAGAACTTTTGTTGAGAGACTAGCATGTTACCTCGTCCAAACTCATTTCCAAAACAGGCTATTATTTCTAAAAGCAATGAAGCAATTCATCCACAAAGCTAGAGGTATTTTGGTTTTTTGGAAACTTGAAGGGCATTTTGGGAATTGATGACAAACTATGGAGGGTAGTCTGAACAATTTTGAAATTTGAGGGGTATTTTGGTAATTTCTACAAACCAGAGGTGTCGTTTGTTAAATTCCACAAAATAGAGGTGTTTTTTGATCATTTTACCTCCACTACCATCCTGTCAATTCTACTGAGAACTTTTCTTGAGAGATTAGCATGTTACCTCCAAAATCACCTCCAAAGTAGGCTATTATTTCTAAAAATAATGAAGCAATTCAACTACAAAGTTGGAGGTATTTTGGTTTTTTTGAAAACTTGAAGGGCATTTTGTGAATTAATGACAAAATATGGAGGGTAATTAGGGCGATTTCTAAATTTGAGGGGTATTTTGGTAATTTTTACAAACTAGAGGTGTTTTTGGGTTAACTTCACAAAATAGAGTTTTAAAAAAATAATTTTACCTATTCTTTATCCTTTCAATTCTACTGAGAACTTTTGTTGAGAGATTAGCATGTCACCTCCAACCTCATCTCCAAGACATGCCATTATTTCTAAAAATAATGAAGCAATTTATCTACAAAGCCAGAGGTATTTTGGTTTTTTTGGAAACTTGAAGAGAATTTTGGGAATTAATGACAAAATATGGAGGGTATTTTGGACAATTTTGAAATTTAAGGGGTATTTTGGTAATTTCATCAAACTACAGGTGTTTTTGGTAAACTCTACATAGTAGAGGGTTATTTGATAATAGCATTGCATATAATAAATTATGTGTTGCGCTGCTCTGATACGTAGGCAAAGAAAGAGAGAGAGAGAGAGAGAGAGAGAGAGAGAGAGAGAGAGAGAGAGAGAGAGAGAGAGAGAGAGAGAGAGAGATTGACTGCACACCTTGAGAACGTACGATTTAGATCCTCCTATGTTGTGTGGCGTGAACTACTGCTTTTCAAAACCATCCAACGAGCAATCATCCTCCCCAAGATGGTGGTGAGAACGTACGATTTAGATCCTCCTATGTTGTGTGGCGTGAACTGTTGCTTTTCAAAACCATCCAACGAGCAATCATCCTCCCCAAGAGCGGCCGTGCTCTCTCTCTCTCTCTCTCTCTCTCTCTCTCTCTCTCTCTCTCTCTCTCTCTCTCTCTCTCTCTCTCTCTCTCTCTCTCTCTCTCTCTCTCTCTCTCTCTCTCTCTCTCTCTCTCTCTCTCTCTCTCTCTCTCTCTCTCTCTCTCTCTCTCAATTTCCAGTTTCTTGCTCCAAGCGCTAGCGCTTAGGAAGGCATCTACATAATCTCAAGGTTCTCAAGGTTTCTGCAGTATCCAAGCGCTAGCGCTTATAATTAGTCAATCCGCATCCCTCTACATTTGCACAACCCAAAAGCTAGCGCTTAGCCAGTGGGTGTGGGTATCCATTTTTCTCGCCAACAAAAATTCCTGTAGGCATTTTATCAGCCATTCATTGTCACATGAGAGGTTTGGTTTTAATTTACAAGCCAAGCATGAACTGCTCTGTTTTGAACTGTGGCTGAAGTGTTCCCTGGGTTCGAGTGTTGTGTTCCTGATTTAATCAATTAGGTAGTGTGTTAGTAAATCCGACAAGATGGTCCGTCTCATCTCTCCAATCTATCTACCTTCTACATTACAAATGTGGATTTCCCCTCCAATCTGTATAATCCATTTTGAAATTCACCATGTATTCTTCAAGTTTTGCCACCACCATAGCTAGAATATCTGCAGGGTGGTCTTAGTGGAGAGTCTTCATTTACAGCTAATTTGTAGTGCCCATTACCATGTATACTCTCTTTGTGGGAAACAATAATAGAAGCTTGATGCACTGCAAGTCAGCCTTCACAATCATGTGCATGGTGTGTTAACCGTTGCATGCCATCCGAGCAACAGTCTGCACCTGGAGGGATCGCCAACTCTAGTGGTTGGAATTATTCTTGCCACTAGTGACAGTTGCATGCCACCTCAATAGTCGCCATGAAATTATAGGAAAGTTAATCTTATTACTATGTGAGGATTTCTTACCTCCACTACATTGGCCCTTGGTCCTGGTTGATTATCCCTCTTGATATGGGTTCCCAAATCAGCCATTCATTGTCACATGAGAGCGCCAAGGTGAGGATATGGCCAATCACTCGGAGGCTACGTAACTGCAGACCAATCACTCGACATCATTCAATTGCTTCCCTCTCTCTCTCTCTCTCCCCCCCCCCTCTCTCTCTATCTCTTTCTCTCTCCTCTCTCTCTCTCTCTCTCTCTCTCTCTCTCTCTCTCTCTCTCTCTCTCTCTCTCTCTCTCTCTCTCTCTCTCTCTCTCTCTCTCTCTCTCTCTCTATTTCCTTCCATCTCATCAAGGCAAAATAGCAAAGTGAGCGCTAGACGCTCAAATTTGAAGGGTAGGTTGATGGAGGTAGAGGGGGAGTGAGAAAGAGAGTCAAGGTAAAATAGCAAAGTGAGCGCTAGGTGCTCAAATTTGAAGGGTAGCTTGATGGAGGTAGAGGGGGATTGAGAGAGAGAGAGAGAGAGAGAGAGAGAGAGAGAGAGAGAGAGAGAGAGAGAGAGAGAGAGAGAGGCATAGAGAACAAGCTTTACTCACTGGTTGTGTCTAATGGAGTAATGGAAACCATCCATTGCTTGTATCCATTGCTTGTATCCATTGCTTGCATGATATATTGTGAAAGTGAGAGATAGAAAGATAGAGTAGAAAAAGATAGTAAGTTAAACATTGGTATGTAAACATGGAACATCATAGAAATCTAGAAACAAGTATGCCAGTTACGAACAAGAGATCCATGGTAGGGAGTGATATGAAGGATATGATTAAGAATTAGCGGGGTTTGAAAATGCTATCAAAAAACTACGATGTAGACTGGAAGTTTGTACAACTAGGACAATTGGCTTCAACCGACTAGCTGTAATGTACTAATCAACTTCATTGCTAGATCATGTCTTTATATTCAAAGTCGATCTACATCCCTCTATCAGTCTTTTGTCTGGATGTTCTTATGTGTTTTTCTTCATCTACTTTGTCTGGAGTGGTAGAGCAAGAGTTAGAGAATCTGATAATTATGGTTTTTCTTCATGTTTATTTTGCAAACTTTATTAACATCTAAGGTGGAAGATGGCAAAGAAAAGCGATGTTGGTGCCTAGGTCGAATTTATTACAATGACAAAGCTATTGGAGTTGGAAAAATAGATAAAACTTCAAATTTGGCAAAGCTTTCATGGAAGCAGATTGCCGGCTGGATGCTTTTCGGTTGCTGTCATGGAAGTATATGAAGGGAAAGATGCTCCTCTGCCTCACGTCCCTTCTGAAAATAAACAGATAACTACTTCGAAGAAGACTGAGAACAATTTTATAGCATGGCCTAGAAGTGAATTGGTAATTTCTTGTTTAATTAAACTAATGCCCTATCGTATATTCTCTGAATGAATCATGTTGTGTTCACATTAGCAATGGGTTGATTTGTTAAGTCTAATTTGCATTTTGTAAAATAGAGGGTCACCAAGTCCGCAAGTACAAAACCAACACAAAAGTCACCACCCCCTACTTTCGGCCATTACACTAGTAGCCAGCCAGTTAGTGTTGTCCCGTCACCACATGTTTCTTCATTGGGAAAGTCTAAAAAGGCAACAAAGGGTAAGACTAAAGTGCAAGAAGTAACGTCTTCAGGGTTTGTGAGAGACGCTTTGAGTTCGGATGAGGATATCGACGACAAAGAGATGGAGGCTTACATGACAATAGGTGCAAATGCAGCGGGGAGTTTTCAATTAACGAGGATGTCACTGTGCACCAGGATATGTTGTCCAAACATCTTAAATATTTGAAGGTGATTGTAATCCTATGTATTGATCTTAAGAGGTGACTTATGCAGATTGAGCTTTTAGACATAATTTGGTTGTTGCAGATAGAGCATGAGACTCTGTTGCCATGGGTTCCTCTTTGCTGGTTACTTAAACTAGAGAAAGCAAGACAAGTAAGCTGGGATTCCAAGCGTCTTCAGCCACTTGCAGATACCTTTTTTGTTGGAGGGATATTATGAGCCAAAGGTGTGCTTCATATGCTCTATCGATGCACCTGGCTATCCTAGCGTCGATGTTGACGACGCTATCATAAAAGCTTGGGATCCTTTGTGGCAAATGGTGAATGAGGATTTTGAGGCCGAAATCAGAGATACATGTTGGGGTGACCTCTCTGGAAAATGTTATATATGTGGGATGGGAACCATCGATTGGCAGCTTGGATGGACGTTCTCAAACAAAGTGAGTTTTGTTATTTGTGTAGTCCCTTTGAGTTCACATTTTGGGATGAATTGCAACATGAAATTTCATATGATTGCAGGTGTGGCCTACGAGAAAGATATCAATTTGCATCCAAGGGTTCGTGTTGAGCTTGTGGCAGTAGACACTTCAAATGAGGCTGATATGCTAAGCATCGTGATGCGTATAAACAAGTAAGACCTTTCAGAAAATAGCTTCAAGTGTTGTCTTCATAACAAAATATATTTGTCATTCTATTGTTCTTAATCCAATGTAGATTGAATGAGACGGGATACGTTTCAACATCCTACACTAATATGTTGTGGATGGTGCATGCAATGGGGCTTGCTTCGAAGGAGACAATAATGGAGAAACTTCCATGTGTGGTCTACAGTTGGATGCAGGCAGACATTGACAAGCGGGTAGGGACAAAAGCATGGTATAATGTGCCTGTGCCTCTTATGTCTCACTGTAAGTAACTTTGTGGTACATTGCACCAGTTACTGCATCTTGCAATATGTAATTAATTAGAATGCAATGCATACAGGAAAAGTACACTCTTGCATTGAAAAAGATCATTGCCGAGAAGGATAAAATGCTTTCTTCGGAGTTTCAAATCATTTATAAAAAGGCTTTCTTTGAGACAGATGCACCGTCCAAAAAAATTACAAAACATGCCTTGGCTATTGTTGATCCAGCTTTAGGAGATGAATGGTGGAGGTATATTATTTGACCTTGTCTTGTTTTGATAGGTAAGGAATTCATCCTTGTTGGTTTCTATGCAGGAATTGTGTACAATTGAGTGGACCAAAGTGGCTAACAGAGGAAAGACTGTATGGATTGGCATGTGTGGATCTTCTACCCGTGAAGAAAACTTTCATTCTTCATGCAATGGCTTCTAATGACCAGGCATACATTAAGAGTTTGGACATCCCACATATAGGTGAGCACACTTGGACATTGCCTTGACAATCAACCTCTGTAGCTTGGTATGGAATCCAATTATTGTGACATATGTTTTGACAAACCAGGAGAGTCATCTGTGTTTAGAGAGTGGCTAAGGGTTGAGGTTTTCTGGGTGTCAATAGCAAGAGAAGTAGGAAATGTACAAAGCATCATTCGTAGTATACATTTGACATCCATGCCTGGTTTGAACCTTGATTCTTTTATCAATGATACTAAGGTTTCTCATAGAGGAAAGACCTTTGCTTATGAACCGGCTATAATGAAAAAGGGGACTCAATCGGAGGTGGCAAAAGCATTGGTAGATGTTGGAAAGAGATGCCTTTGTAGGTTAGATTGTTGCATATTGCTGCTGTATATAAATAAAACGTATTTTTGATATCTAGTGGTTCTGTAACTGTATTAGATGGTTGCGAAAGCATAAGTTCAACACCAAAGGTGTTGCGAGATTGCAAAAAATGCTCGAGATCAGTAAACCAGATCATGTGTTCAACCCCATGCAGTTGGCTTGCAACTTCAAGGGAAGACTTTACCAAGACTTGCCATGGTTCTTGGAGTATGAAGAAGGAAGTTTCCCTGTCAGCGAGGAAAAGGTACACAATGATGCAGTGAGAGAAAGAGAAGAAAGAACATGTGCAGGCACACAAATGTCGATAGCAGCAAAGTCTAGTGTGCAGTTGCTAGGTGGAGAGGGATTTGATACTACTTCACAGGTAATGTCATGTCATTTATAAAAATTAAACAGTGGTGAGCATCGTCAAAGTTGTTGCATTTCCATTTCACTAATCAATTTAGCTGTGTTACATTGATCGAACCGTCCGTTCGCTCTTTGGGTTCACAACGAGAGGCTAGAGTGAAAGAGAAACGTGCGTTCTATTAATTTATGTAAGAATTTTAATATTCATTGTTTGGCTTGTTAATGTTGCATTGTTGTTCAGGTAAAAGAAGTGAGATGTCTGCAAAGGAGGTCGTAGACGTTGCCACTAGTTTGGAAACAAAAATATTGCATGTCTCAGACTTGCCACTAGTTACAATACCATCTACTGGTATTTTTTGATCTTGTATGAACGTTTAACCATCTAAGTATGATTTAAAATTGTGTTGCTTAGTATATGTTTTGGTTCTACAGCTAGCGGTTGCGAGCATGTCCAAATTCTATATCTAGGCTTGGACAAAATAGAGGAAGACCTGAAAAATGCCTTGTTGAGCAATGTCAGGCCTCAAATGGTGGAAAGGTGTCTGATGTAGATGCGAGATGGGTCGGCCTCTGATTCATCCGTGAACGCATCTATTTTTTTCCTCCCATCAAACGTGCATGTGTATGGGCTATCTGAAATAGAGGTGCCTGATTGGAACAAGATGGAAGCATGCCATTTTGGACAACTCGCACGACTTGCATTGGAAACTACTGATGACAGAGGTTTGTTCGTGGTTGCTTGTCCTTCAGATAGTTATGGTATGGTGCATGATTTAGCCTCTGCTGTTGGTTAGTGAGAAGACCACTTGAATGTGGTTGTGTGTAAGACACGAGTGTGCAAGACAAAGAGTAGAACCATGTGCACGTTGTTTGTGTCAGCTATGAGAAAAGAGCATACTTTAGAGGTGATTGACATTCCATCAGACAATGCTTGGTACGATTCACTGCAAGAGGATGATTGGACACGAGTAGAGGATGGGATACCGATGCAAGGTATGGTCTCTCTATCATTGGCTCCAAGTTTTTTTTTCATTTGTCAAGTAAGTAAATCTTGTTACAAATATTTGTTTTGTAGGGGGCATGAACGTGGACATTGGTTCCTTTGGCAATTGCTTGCACAATACACTGATGAGAACGACGTTGTTGCTCAATACGGGGGTGATTGCGGTGCATTGGCCTTAATGGGTAGCCAAATGGGAAGTACAATGACATTATTTGAGAGCAATGAGTATGTCTCCAACAACTAAACAATGTCTTAGAGATGCAAGCCCATCAACTGCAAGAAATTCAAGAGCGAGACAAGAGACTGGTAGATGAGGTTGAGTGTTCCCAAAAAGTAGCGTCTCTTGTGGAGACGCATCCAGAAAGTGTGGAACTGTATCCACCGGCCCATCCCGTATAAAAGATTTTTAACAAGATATCACAAATTATGTATAAGCTGCTATTTGTGGTATTCCATTGTATCTTTCGTGTTTGAACATTCTGATAATAAATAGATGTGTCCCATTTGTTCGCAAATACTTCAAAAGATAGCTTTTGCTAGTTGTCTTTGATCAAATCATTTACTTTTTGTACTCACTTGTACGTTACTTAATTCTAAAGAGCTACGTGTGTTTTTGGCTACTTCATAAGCTAAGTTATGCACTATGGTTGTTTTGAGTAGTTGGTGTGTATAGCAGAAAGAGAGCTTTTTTGTCTATTTGACTCAATCAATGAAATGAGCATAGAGAAAGCTTTTTCGAAGAATTAAACAACTGTTCTTTATAAATTAAAAAAAAGCTTCCTCAAAAGCTTCCTCCAATCCCCTACTCAATTTTGGTAATGAAATTGTTGCATTTGGCATTTTATGTTGTGGGGCTGTATAAGCTCACTTTGTACGACAAGTGTGGGCAAAAGCAAATGCAGTTGTGGATTCTAAGGCTATTTCAGATGTAAAACTTTGGCATGCACATTTTGGGCATCTAAATTTTGTCAGTTTACTGCATTTGCAGAAAACTGATATGGTTGCTTCTTTGCAGCCTCTTGAAGCACTTGTCAAACATGTTTGTGAAGGCTATATTTTGGGTAAGATGCAACATTCAAAGTTTCCTAAGGATGGTTCAACTAGGGCCTCATGCAACAACTTGTGCATAGTGATGTTTGTGGGCCCATGCAAACTCTGTCTTGGGATATTACCTTTACTTCGCGACTTTCATTGATGATTACTCCAAGAATGCATGGGTGTATCCGCTTAAGGGGAATTCCGAAGTGTTTTTATTTTTAAAGAAATTTTTGGCTATGGCTGAAAATGTCTCTAAATACACTATGGAAACCCTCCATTCCGATCAGGGGGGGGGGAGTATATGTCTCATGAATTTTATACATTTCTAGTCGTGGGATAAAACAACAATGTATAGTGGCTTATACGCCTCAGCAAAATGGTGTTTCTGAGAGGAAAAACGGGTCTCTTACGGAAATGGTAAGGTGTATGGTCAAAAGTCAAGCTCCACCACATTCATTTTGGCTTGAGGCTATTATGTGTGCCACTTATGTACTTAACAAGTGTCCTACAAAAGCTTTCCAGTCTATGACTCTATATCAAGCATGGCATAATAGAAAGCCTATTATTGAGCACATGCGTGTTTTTGGCTATTTGGCATATGCTTTGGTGCCACAAACACAACACAAAAAATTGAATGATAAGGCCATCAAATGTATTTTTTCTGGTTATAGTGCTGAAAGCAAAGGTTTTAGGTTGTATCATCTGCAAACAAAGCGTATCTTGGTTTCAGTTTGTGAAAGGTTCTGTCTAGCCCTTGCTATCATGTACTAGAGACAGTAATGTGAGCTCACATGACATTTATGACACTTTGTTGCCTCTTTTTAGTGGTGGAAGTTTGAATGTCAATTCCAATGAGGCAAATGTAGCCTATGGGGGTTTCTGAAAATGTTACATATCAGCCTATTGCTGATGCAAATGTACATGATGTCCTTGATGAGGAAAGGGCTGAGAATATGCAGGCTAGAGGTATGCCAAAATGGTTGGTGCATACTTTGCGTGACAATAAATTGGATGCACCTTTGTTTAGTTGTACTTGTTTAGGTTCTTGCCATGCATCTTATGCATCAGATTGCTATACTTTGGTTGTATCTAGTTTATGTGATGTTGAGGAATCTGTGTCTTTTGATGAAGCACAAAATTTACAAACTTAGATGGCTGTCATGCAATCAGAATATGATGCACTTATAGAAAATGACACATGGACTTTATGTGATTTGCCTCCTGGCAAAAAGGTCATTGGTACAAAGTGGGTTTACAAGTTGAAATGCAAGCCGGATGGTGAGATTGATCACTATAAGACTCAACTTGTTGCAAAGGGTCATGCACAACAAAAAGGCATAGATTATGAAAATACTTTTGCTCCCACTTGTTGTATGACTACTGTGAATTTTTTATGCATTGGCACCTCATTTTTTTTGGGATGTACATCAATCAGACATTGCTACTGCTTTCTTGAATGGTGACATATTTGAG
Source organism: Adiantum capillus-veneris (assembly GCF_014529385.1). Lineage (NCBI taxonomy): Eukaryota > Viridiplantae > Streptophyta > Polypodiopsida > Polypodiales > Pteridaceae > Adiantum > Adiantum capillus-veneris. The sequence goes on along the minus strand of NC_140931.1, from coordinate 22,797,154 downwards.
GAAGGTTTATGTAACACAACCTCGTGGCTTTGTCATTAAAGGGTAGGAAGATATAGTGTGCAAATCTAAGAAAGCTTTGTATGGTTTGAAGCAATCTCCTCATGCTTGGTGTGAGAAGGCTGGCACTCACTTGGTCAAACGAGGATTTTGTAACAGTCCAATAGAAAGCACAATGTATGTAAAGCGTGAGGGTGATGTACTTCTCATTTTGGTTCTCTATGTGGATGATTTGTTGATCACTGGACCAAATGAGAGACATATTGCTGAATTTAAGGCTGATTTGAATGCTACTTTCAAGATGAAAGATTTGGAGTTGTTGCATCATTACTTGGGTATACGGTTTAAGCAGTGTGATGATGGTATTGCCTTGTGTCAGACAAGTTATATAGAGACATTGCTATGTAAGTTTGGACTTGAGGATTGCAAACCTATTGCCACTCCCATGGAAACAGGTTTGAAATTGAGTCTTAATGAAGCTGGTGATCTTGCCGATGTCACTCTTTACCAAACTGCTCTTGGCTGCCTTATTTATGTGTGCAACATGAGGCCAGATATTCAATTTTCAATCTCAGAAGTCAACAAATTTATGCATAGCCCAAGGTCTAAGCATTGGTAGGATGTCAAGAGGATTTTTTGCTACTTAAGTGGCACTTTACATCTTGGCTTGTTTTATCCCAAGGGGGGATCATTGCCACCAAATCTACATGCTTTTGCGGACTCAAATTGGGCTAGTTGTTTTGAAACGTCAGTATCTACGAGTGGTTTTTGTTTCATGCTTGGCAGTTTATGCATATCATGGTTGAGCAAGAAGCAACCTACTGTGGCCACTTCCAATTGTGAGGCTGAGTATTCACAGCTACAATTGAGTGTGTATGGCTCAGATGCCTTATGGCTGATTTGGGTGTTGGATAGGACACTACCAATACTATCTATAGTGACAGTCAGAGCACATTGGTCATTCACCGCATCACTCCTAGGGGGATTTGTTACCATATACATGTGGTAGTGATGTGTGTGAACACACTTAGGACCGTCGGGGCATTTTTCCCTCACTAGGAGGTTTTCCCCCCCGTGCGTTGTATATACGCCCATCACTCGAGGGCTATCTTATCTTTCCATTGCACACTAAGTAATACACTCTCTATTGTGTGCCTTAAGCTTCCTTCATCTTCTCCAAGTTGTGTGTGCTTTCGTGCAACCCTAATGCCAACAATCTTGTTCTCCTAGGAAACAATTTGTGGACTATATCTCTTCTCATGTGTTTCCTCGAGATACCTTTTGGTCAATATTTATGCATTTTTGGAGTTCTTCAACCACTGTTTAAGCCATATGCATACTTTTTTGACTGGTTTAGATTCTCGGTGCTATGGAAAGTGTGGAGATCACGTAATTTCCCATGTTTTAGTAGATTCAAGTGGAGTATGCTCCCTTCTTTAAAACATCTCTTCAACGGTCTCTTAAAGTTACTTATGACTCGGACGAGCTCTCCTCTCTTCATTACTAACTCTACTTTGACTTTGTAAATGGAGATTGTAATGTTGATGTAGTTGTAGAGTGGGCATTTAGTGTAGAGTGTACTTATGATCCTTTTGTACATGATGCATGTATGTTAGTTATTGCAGAGTCACATGTTTGGTACTTTCATAGTGGTGCTACAAAGCACCTTACTTCACATCATGATGTGTGGCCTCTCTTGAACATGTCCCTCACAAGAATATGGCCACTTATGCCAACGATGCCTCTTATCCGATCAAGAGAGCTGGAAAGATTGCACTCACTACTGTGAATGGCAGTTCTTTCACACTTTTTGATGCACTTTATGTACCAGGGATAAAAAAGAACCTTTTGCCAACGTTTGCAAAAAATTGGATAAGGTCGCTTCTTTGCCACCTCTTGAAGCACCTTCTAACCATGTTTGTGAAGGCGGTATTTTGGGTAGAATGTAGCATTCAAAGTTTCCAAAGGATGATTTATTAAGGGCTACATGTAGGTTGCAACTTGTGCATAGTGATGTTTGTGGGCCGATGCAAACACTATCCTTGGGTAATTACTTGTACTTTGTGACTTTGATTGATTATTGCTCTAGGCATGCATGGTTGTATCTTTTTAAAGCTAAGTTTGAAGCGTTCATGTGTTTTAAGCAATTTTTGGTTATGGTTGAAAATATCTCTAAATGTATTATGAGCACCCTTTGTTCAGATCGAGGAGGGGAGTATATGTCTCATGAATTTAATGCATTTCTGACTAGTCATGGGGTAAAACACCAACGTACAGTGCCATATACACTGGCAAAATGGTGTCATTGAAAGAAAAAACAACTTGCTTATGGAGACGGCAAGATGTATGGTCAAGAGTCAAGCTTTACCACATTTGTTTTGGCTTGGGGTTGTCATGTGTTCTATCTATGTACTTAACAAGCGTCCTATGAAAGCCTTGCAATCTATGACTCCTTATCAAGCATGGCATGAGAAGAAGCCATCTATTGATCACATGCACGTTTTTTATTGTTTAGATTATGATTTTGTGCTACAAATGCAACAAAAAATATTGAATGATAAGTCTATCAAATGCTTTTTTTTTGTTACATCCTTCAAAGCAAAGGTTACAATTTATACCATTTGCAAACAAAATGTATCTTGGTGTCACAAGATGTTGTATTTGTGGACGATTTTGTTAAGCCTTTGTTATCATGTACCATAAACAATAATATAAGCTCATACGACATTTATGACACTTTGTTGCCTCTTTTTAATGGTGGAAACTTGAATGTAAATTCCAATGAGGCAAATGTACAACCTATGGGGGTTTCATAAAATGTTACAAATCAGCCTATTATCGATGCAAATGTACATGATGTTTGTGGAAAGGGCTAAGAATGAAGAGGCTAGGGGTATGTCAAAATGGATGGCGCATACTTTGTGTGACAGTAAATTGGATGCACCTATGTCTAATCGTACTTGTTTAGGTTCTCGCCATGCATTCTATGCATCAAATTGTCATGCTTTGGACGTTTCTAATTAATGTGATGAAGACGAATCTCTTTCTTTTGATGAAGCAAATTCAAAAAAAAAATGGATGGCTGCAAGGCAATTAGAGAATGAAACATGGACTTTATATGATTTGCATCTTGAAAAAAATGCCATTGGTAGGAAGTGGGTTTACAAGTTGAAACGTAAGCTAGATAGTGAGATTGATCGCTACAAGGCTAGACTTGCAATGAAAGGTTATCATAGTAGAAAGGAGTTGACTATGAAGAGTCTTGTTGCAAAAGGTTATGCACGATAGAAAGGCATTGTCTATGAAGACACTTTTTCTCCCACTTGTCATATTTTTATTGTTCATTCTCTATTTGCATTTGGCAATCGAACATTGTTACTACTTTCATAGATGGTGATATATTTGATGAAGTATATGTAACGCAACCTTATGGTTTTGTCAAGAAAGGACAAGAAACAAAAGTGTGAAAATGCAAAGAATCTTTGACTAGGTTGAAGTAGTCTCCTCGTACTTGGTATGCGAAAACTCACACTCAGTTGTTTAAACAAGGCTTTTGTAATAGTCCAACTGAAAGCACTTCATATGTCAAATGTGAGGGTGATAAATATCTCATTGTTGTTTTGTATGTAGATAATTTGCTAATTATTAGTCCGAATGAGATGCACACTACTAACTTCAAGGATGAATTACTAAAATCATCGTCACAAGTGAATATATTCAATGCACCGTACTTGTTAATATGCATGACAATGCTCAACATGTCAGCCTCATTTGTGGAATCTACGGTCACTAGTTCCACACAAACCCTCGGATGCAAATCGTCATTTTTTTTGTAGGCAACACCTATAACAAAAGGGAGCGTCACATACTAGCATTGAAGAGCAAGCAAGCAAAGTAACAACATCTACAACAATGATTACTCTCTTTAAGAACTCCCATGCAAGCGGCTAGTCTATGGTTTCCATCCCAAGTGTAGAGCATTTTTTTGCTAAGATCGGCCCAACAAGTGTCTTTGATCTCGGCCTCAAACTCCTCGTTAATAACTGGCCACAAGGCATCCCATGTCTGCATGATATCGTCGTCCACAATGATGGTAGGATAGCAAGGAGCCTCAACCGAGCATATGAAACATCCCTTGGGCTCATTATTTCCCTCCAACAGGAATGTATCAGCCAATGGTTGCACACGCTTTGGGTCCCAACTTACTTGTCGTGCCTTCTCTAGCTTTTCTAGATGGCAAAGAGGAACTCAAGGCAACATACTCTCATGCTCTTCCTGCATTGTTAAAATTATGCTAAATCTCAAAGTTTACAATTGTTTCTGCTCCATAAACTAAAGTGCTTTGACATACCTTGAATTGCCAAGATGCTTTGACAACATATATTCATGAATGATAACATCTTCATTTATTGGAAACGCACCTCCACCATTAGCCCTAGCCGTCATGTATGCCTCCATTTCTTTGTCATCAATCTCCTCATCACAGAAGTCAACATCAACAAAAAATCCATATGATGTTCCTTCTTGGACTTTTGCTTTTCCTTTGGTTGATAGTTTAGGTTTTTCCATAGCTGCAACAAGAGGAGATGACACATCAATGACTTGTCCGCTCTTGAATAATGACACACTAATTGATCGAGACAATTCTTGCATTTCTTTCCTAGATGTCTTACTCACTCGCTGCAAAGCAACAATGCAACATCAATCATCCAACAAGCATCTTTAGAGGAAACATTTAATAGTTTACAATCCAAAAAGAAACGTATTTCATAAAGAACCCAAAAATTACTAGATCTCCTTTGGGCCTCGCTACAAGACTATTTTTTGCACTCTTCAACATAATCATTTCATTGTTTGTGGAAGGAAAACGAGGCAGAGGAGAATACTTGCCATCATATACTTCCAAGACTGTGATAGGAAAGCAACCAGATGGAAATTTACTTCCATAAAGCTTTGTAAGTTTAACGTCTTCTCTATCTGACCTACACCAATTGCTTCTCCATTGTAAATAATTTCAACATAAGCACCCACATTAGATTTCTTGGCCATCTTTTGTTTGAGCTCAAAAGTATAGCACAAATGCTCTGCTCGATCTGCAAAGACAATAAGAAAGAATTTATGATTATTTTTTCCTCTATTTCTCTTCCCCTCAACCTTACACTACCTCTGACATTCCCTTACTCTATCCCATATTCCTCTCTGTAGAAAAATTCTCATTTTTATCTCTTTGTTCTCTTGATATATAATCCTTATTAAATTCTATTTCTCTATCTATCTCTCTCTTTGCTTTTTAAAATACTAGAATCATGGATATTGTTGGAATTAGGGTTGCAGAGAAACACACACAGCTTGGAGAAGACGAAGGAAGCTCAAGGCACACAATAGAGAGTGTGTTACTTAGTGTGCAATGGAAAGATGGATAGCCCTAGAGTGATGGGCGTATATACAATGCACGGGGGGAAAAACCTCCTAAAGAGGGAAAAAATTGCCCCGGCGGTCCTAGTGTGTTCACACACATCACTACCACATGTATATGGTAACATATATATCTTCCCTCCTTGTGTAGCCAGCATCAGATCCCCCCCCCCCCCCCCTTCCCCCCCTCTCTCTCTCTCTCCATCCTTCCATCCTATATCTCTCTCTATTTTTTATTTTGTTCGCGCTCTAACTCCCCAAACTCTAGCGCCTACACACGGCTTTTGAGACGTTTATTCCAAGCACTAGCGCCCAGGAGATGCCGTTGTGTGAGAGGAAGAGAGAGATTCACCAGAAAGAGAAAGCGTACTTGTTAATTCTAATTAACCGCCATGAATAAACACCTAAGGAAAGCACACATTATTACCAACACTTATGTCTTTATATAGGTGTGGATATTGAGGGATTCATCTATGTCTCTCTCGTCTTGTCCCTAGTTGTTATTCAAGAAAATACTGAAAAAATGCCATTTTATGGTTCACTCCCATGTATGCGGTCTTATTTTACTATTGAGGATGTATGCGATGGGCTTGAAAAGTTGGCCACTCGCAAAGCGGGAGATCTTCAAGGTATCAAGCTGGAGATGATCAAATGGACGAGAGATTTTACCCATGAGTGGATGTGTGATATGTTCAACCTTGCACTTCAACATGGTATGCCTTATGATTGGAGTACTAATTGGGTTAAGCCTTTGCATAAAGGAGGGGATGTAAAGAATGTAAGCAACTACCGGACTATAATGATTGGGTCTCTTATGGAAAAGTTGTTTGGGTGCATAATGGAGATGAAATTGAGTGATTGGGCTGAAGAGAATGACAAGCGTGCAAAGGGACAAGCAGGTTTTCCTCGATGCCATAGCACCATTGATCATCTTCTCACTCTTCGTGTTCTCATGGAGGAAAGTCGGTTGAAAGGCAAGCGATTGTATTGTTGTTTTGTGGACTTTAAGAAAGCCTTTGATATGATTCCACGTAACAATTTGTGGAGAAGGATGGAAGAACTCCAAGTGCCAAGTGAGTTTATGCTTGCGGTTTCTCGAATCTATGAGAAGGTGATTTGTCAATTGCGCATGGGAAGAGAAATTTCAGGAATTTTTGTAAGCACTATTGGGGTTAAACAAGGATGTCCATTGTCACCAACTCTCTTTGGTCTATGCATCGATCAATTGGAACAAATGGTACTTGACTTTATGCAAGAAGAAGGCATTGAAGAGGTCACTATTTGCAATGCGGTAATCATGCTTTTGTTGTATGCGGATGATGTAGTGCTTCTAGTACACACTTTAGAAGATGCACAAAAGCTTATGGTTGTCCTTGAGAACTTTTGCTTGCATAGTGGGCTGATTGTAAATGAATCCAAAACAAAGGTCATGCTTGTGAAAACCAACCATAAGGAGAAGCCATGCATTGTGTACAACAACGAGACACTTGAAGTTGTTGAGAGCTTTAAGTACCTTGGCCTTGAGGTTCCATCCAATCACAAGTGGCATGAATGAGCTATGCGTCATTTGGAAGCGGGAAAGAGAGCATATTATGCATTTGAGAACATGTGTAATGCGGGAAACATCAAGTGTTGGGTTCTCAAGAAGTATCTTTTTGATGCATTGGTGACACCGGTTCTTCTTTATGGAGTTGAAGTGTGGGGCGGGAGCATCTCAAAGTCTACTTGGAAAGAGTTTGAGAATGTCCAAAAGCATTTTCTTACAAACTTTCTCCAAGTTAAGACACAAACACCATATATGCTCCTACTTCTTGAGTCGGGATCTCTTCCAATTGAGGTTATGGGCATGGAAAGGGTTGTGGAGTACATGATAAAGATGCATCAAAACCCCTCACATAGACTTCCTACAATTTCATGGGAAGCAAGCAAAAAAGTTCAAAAGACGCATAAAAGCAAGATCTTGAGCACGGGATGGATGCAAGAGATAAAGAAGTGGTTTGGGAGATGGGATGCATTACACTTGCTACATGATGCTTCAATTGACTCTCAAGTGAATGCAGCTTTTCTACAACGCCAATGTATTACGGCTTGGGAGAAATCCGGTGGGTCACGCTTCATACATTACACCACCTATATTGCCCCCAACTACAAAACCATGTTCTTCGCTGAGAGAGGAAACCGTACTCACACTTACATGCTTGAGCCTATTCCCTTGTCCGCGATACGCACTATCGCAGCAATTCGGCTTAGCTCCCATTTCCTTCGATGCGAGATAGGGCATTGGGGCAATGGAGAAGAGTCAAATCGATTGTGCACATTATGCTCACTGCAAGTTCGAGAGTCTGAGTACCACACACTACTAGAGTGCTCAGCTTTTGATCACATCCGAACTTGCTTCTCTCACATTTTCAGCCATAACTTAGACCTACACACTTTCCTCTCCCAGCCAAAGTGTGGGCTCTCCATTGCGACTCTCATCACTACAATTTTGGAGCATCGAGAGTCACTCATCAGCCATACACATACTACATCACATGTAACTTTGGTCCCATAGGTCATATTTGACCTCCGAGGACGATAATAAAATCTCTCTCTCTCTCTCTCTCTCTCTCTCTCTCTCTCTCTCTCTCTCTCTCTCTCTCTCTCTCTCTCTCTCTCTCTCTCTCTCTCTCTCTCTCTCCGGCCTCTAACTCCCCAAATGCTAGCACTTGCATACTCATTGAGGTGTTTATTCCAAGCACTAGTGCTCCTGATATACCGTAGCGCAAAAGTGAGAGAGATAGATTCATCATAAGGAGAGATCGTACCTATTATTGTGAATAAACCGCCACAGATAAAGCATACAATATTACCAACACTTATCTCTTTATATAGGTGTGGATACTGAGGGCTTCCTCTTTGTCTCTCTCATCTTGTCCCCAATTGTTATTCATTCCTCTCTCTCTCTCTCTCTCTCTCGCTCTCTCTCTCTCTCTCTCTCTCTCTCTCTCTCTCTCTCTCTCTCTCTCTCTCTCTCTCTCTCTCTCTCTCTCTCTCTCTCTCTCTCTACCTGTTTTGTTCTCCAAGCTTTTATCCAGCTTAGCGCTAGCGCCTAAAAATCAAAGGGAAAATTATTGAAATACGCCTCTAATTTGTGGAAATTCCATAAATACCCCTCGAATTTCAAGAATTCCCAAAATACACCCAATGTTTTGTCTTAAATTCCCAAAATGCCCTTCAAATTTTCCAAAATTCCCAAACACCCCTGGTTGTGAGAACACGTATCTCCAAAAAATTGTAGTTTTCCATGATTAGATTGGTTGTCTATCAATACAAGATGCTAAAACTAAGATTTGAGTTCGTTATGTAGGCTTTGGAATTGAATTAATTCATTATATTTAGACATAATTACCTTTTCTTGTGAGGATATTTGTGACAAACTACATGTTAAGCACTCAAAAATGGATCTCAATGGGAATTTTTAAAATGTGAGCTGTATTTTGGGAATTTCCACATCTCCTCTCAGCTTAGCGCTAGCGCTCAATTAGATAAGGAGGGAAAGAAAGAGGGAACCTTGTGTGTCTCTTTAAAAAAAAGATCCTAGCTTTCTCAATATGGCTAAACTAGCCTTGAAAACATGCAAGCTTCTACTCCCAAATATTAATGAGCGCTGCACTCAATGAGATAGGGAGGGAAAGAAAGAGAAAACCTTGTGTGTCTCTTTTTAAAAAGTTTATAAAAATGCTCATAGGGCTACAACCACCTCTACTAGAGAGAGGAATATCAACATCAAGGGAAGACTTTCCCAAAGATAAAGCCAATTATACACAATAAGGGCTAGAACATGATTTGGGAACAGAAAAGAAATTAAGGCGAGAAAAAGCTATGTGGAGAGAGGGACAACTTTTAAAAAAAGGGGAGAGAAAAACAAGGAGAGATTGACCGAGATAGATAAGAGGGAGATATATATAGAGAGAGATAAGAAAATGTGCAAGGATACTAGGGAGATAGTTTCAGAACGAGATAGTGGAGATATATAGAGAGAGATAAATGAATGTTTAGAAATAAAGAAAGAGAGGAATGGAGAAATGGAGAAATGGAAAAGGATAGAGAGGGAGCAGATAGAGGTAGATAGAGAATGAGAGAGAGAAACGGGTGGATAGAGAATTGGAAAAGGAGGGAGATAGAGAAGATTAGGACGTGGGATAGATTGAGAAAATAAATAGGTGGAGTGACAAAGCGAGAAAGATAAATAGAAGTAGAGGGTGAGGTAGAGAAATGGAGGTAGCAAAAGGTAAAAGAGGAATATTGAACAACATGGAGATAGATAACAAAGGGGATCTATAAGTTGAGAGAGAGAGAGAGAGAGAGAGAGAGAGAGAGAGAGAGAGAGAGAGAGAGAGAGAGAGAGAGAGAGAGAGAGAGAGAGAGAAACCAATAGATAGAGGAAGATACTTGGAGTATATATAAAAAATGTGGAGTGTAGTGGAGATAGATACAAAGAAAGAGTGAGAGAGATATTGAAAAGATATAGGAAAAGAATGCATGAGGCTAGGGATAGAGATTGAGAAATGGCAGGAGTTGGATAGGAAGAGAGATGATAGCGACATAGGAATAGTGAAAGGGTAGAGAAGAAGGGAGTTAAATGGTGTATGAATTTTAACATATGTATTCGAGTGTGTTGATTTCTATAAATATAGGCTTGGGTGATAGCTTTCATATACCTCTACAGCCAAATAGTTTGCTTGAATTCTACAAAAGATGGCTTCCTCTTCAGCAAGCAAGGTGATTCTGTTCTTGAATATTGTTAGTAGTGAACCTTTCTTGCTTGATTGCCCAACAAGGTTTCCATGGTGAATCCTAGTGATTATAATTTATGACACTTTTTTGCCTCTCTTTAATGGTGGAAACTTGAATGTAAATTCCAATGAGGCGAATGTATAGCCTATGGGGGTTTTTCAAAGTGTTACGGATTAGCCTATTACTGATGTAGATGTACATGATGTACTTGATGTGGAAAGGACTTAGAATGAGGAGGCTAGAGGTATGCTAAAATGGCTGGTGCATACTTTGCATGCCACTAAATTGGATGCACCTATGTCTAGTCATACACGTTCAAGTTCTTGCCATGCATCTTATGCGTCAAATTATTATGCTTTGGATATTTTTAGTTTATGTGATGAGGAGCAACCTCTTCCTTTTCATGAAGCATAGAATTCAAAAAATTGGATGATTGTCACAATCAAAATATGACGCACTTATAGAAAATGACACGCGGAATTTATGTGATTTGCCTCCTGGCAAAAAAGGCCATTGGTACGAAGTGGGTTTACAATTTGAAATGCAAGTCGAATGGTGAGATTGATTGCTATAAGGATTGACTTGTTGCAAAAGGCTATGCACAACAGAAAGGCATATATTATGAAGACACTTTTTCTCCCACTTGTCGTATGACTACTGCTTGTTTTTAATGTGCATTGGTAGCTCAGTTTGGATGGATGTATATCAATTAGACATTGTTACTACTTTCTTGAATGGTGATATATTTATGGAAGTTTATGGAACACAACCTCTTGGTTTTGTCAAGAAAATAAAGTATGCAAATGTAAGAAAGCTTTGTATGGGTTGAAGTAGTCTCCTCGTGCTTGGTATGAGAAAGTTGACACTCATTTGGTTAAAGGAGGCTTTCGTAACAGTCCAACTAAAAGCACTATGTATGTCAAGAGTGAGGGTGATGTATTTCTCAGCATCGTTCTATATGTTGATGATTTGCTGATCACTGGTCCAAAAGAGATACACATAAGTTCAAGGCTGGTTTGAATGCTACTTTGAAGATGAAAGTCTTGGGGCTTTTGCATCATTACCGGGGCATACATTTTAAGTAGTGCAATGGTGGTATTGCCTAATTTGGCCTTGAGGAATCCAATGGAAAGAGGTTTGAAATTAAGTTTTCATGATGTTGGTGATCCTGCCAATGTAACTCTTTATCAACAACCATCATTGGATGCCTTATTTATGTATGCAATATGAGGCTTGATACTCAATTTGCAGTCTCAGAGGTTAGCGGATTTATGCATAAGCATTGGTAGGTTGTCAAGAGGATTCTTTCTACTTGAGTGGCACTTTACATCTTGGATTTTTTTATCCCAAGGGGGAATCATCACCACCAGATTTTGCATGCTTTTTTGGACTCAAATTAGTTATGTCATGCGAGTGTCCACAAGTGGTTTTTTGTTTCATGCTCGATAGTTCATGCATATCATGGTTGAGTAAGAAGCAGCCTATTGTGGACAATTCTAGTTTTGAAGTTGAGTATAGTGTAGTCTTTACACTATGGTTGAGTGTGTATGGCTTAAAAGCCTTATGGCTGATTTGGGTGTTGGACACGACATTGCCAACATCATCTACACTGACAATCAAAGTGCATTGGCAGTTGCAAGGAACCCATTATTTCATGCTCATCCAAAGCACGTTGAGGTGCACTATCACTATGTCACAAAGAGACTCTTAGTAGGAGAGATCAACTTGACTTATGTGGCAACACACAACAACCTTGGAGATCTGTTCACAAAGGCATTGCCTCGTGAGAAGTTCAAAGCTTTCCACAAAGCTTTGGGCTTGCTTCCCTTTGTGGATTGATCATGTCCTAAGGGCTTGGAACTTCCCTATACACTAGGTGCTAGCTCCCGTTCACCGCATCACTCCCAAGGGGGCTTTGTTAGCATATATGTGGTAGTGATGTGTGTGAACACGCTTAGGACCAGTGGGGCATTTTTTCCCTCACTAGGAGTCCCCCCCCCCCCCCCCCCCCCTCATGCAATGCATATACGTCCATCATTCTAGGGCTAACTTATCTTTCCATTGTGCACTTAGCAATATACTCTCTATTGTGTGCCTTGAGCTTCTTCATCTTCTTCAACTGTGTGTGTTTTGCTGCGACCCTAATTCTAACAAGAAGTAGTGTACATAGCTTGATCAATCTTTCATCATCACTCTTAATTCTGTCAATTAATATAGAGCACAGAGTCGTCAGATTCCAATGATACTTCTCAACAAGCTTCATTCGGTACATTTTGTAAGCTTATATTCACTCTTTTTATAGAATTGTAGTCTAGAATTTTAGAGCGTGCGTGTACGTGCGCGCACACACACACACAGAGCCTTCCCTTTAGTATTTGCAACTACTTTCTCCATTAGCAGGTTACTTGTAAAAGAAGGTATGTACACTAATTAGTACAATACACTTTTTAGAGCTCAACAGTCAATCTTAATAATGTTTGTGCTTGTAATAAGTTCTATTGGAATTGTAGGATATGCCCAACGTGAACATGACCAAGTATCTTAGGATTGAGTTTGACATGAACAAACAAATCCACATTCTATTATTCACTCTAATTGAGTGTATGGGAAGGACACACACTTATGGAGCAACGACAACAACATAACATAGCAACATTGCATCTACAGTCCATTACTAGTTCAAGATACCAACCATGAATCAACAGTATCCCCTCTCTATTCATGAGACTGATGCGAGATATTTGGACATAAAAGAGGCAAATATTATAATCATAGATAAGCTATCCATGTTAGCCCGAATGATTTTTGACCTTATTGTAAGACAAATTGTCAATGTAACAAGCAGTACATTGGTAGATCCCTTCAACAACAAATGTGTTCTCTTTCTCGGTGATCTTTTTCCAACTACCCCCAATTTGTAATCATGCACAAGAGCTTTGTAACACATGCCATATCACAAGCTCGGTCTACTGACTACATGCATTTTTCTACAAGATGTCATGCTCTATAAGACATGCAACAGATCTTGAACGAAGCATAAGCGAACTTCAGTCAGTGGGACATGGTATCATAAATCCACATTCCCCTTCACACTTTCATACGCCATGACTGGACACAAGGCACAAGGTGCAACAATTTCTAGCAAAGTTCTTCTTATCTTTAGAGATGCGTTCGCACCAACCCTTGCATATGTCATGTTGTCACGAATCACAGACCGTCGAAATCTCAAAATTCTCAACCTACCAACTCCTGATATATCTCGACATGTTCCACTTGACATTGTACACAGAATTTATTAGAAACATTTTAGTAGCCAGTTGTATATGTATTCAAATAATTCATGAAATTTCTCTATGTCTTTGTTTTGTAGCATTTGTGCAATAATTACTCTGTAACTAACTGATGTCTCAAAAGTTCTTTCTCTATGTTGATTTTTTGGAATTGTCATTAACTTACACTTTGCTCTTTATAACATTGTCCTTCTTATATTTCATCTCTATTCTTATGAGCACTTTATTAGCTCTTTCACACTGTTCTACTATTGATTTCCTCACTGCAAAATGTAATCATGTCACATCCAACAAAACAAAATGAGCAATTGGAAGGTATACTAGTCTATAAAACATAACACATTATGTTTCCTCAATGCGCACAAATGTACATACTGATAATATTTGCATACCCTTGTAGAGACGTGTTACCCTTTTCAAGCAAAACATTACCTCAAAGAAACACGTCCAAGTCGAGCCACGTGAATGTCCGACGGAGAAGCATATGCAACTGCTTAATTTAGTAGGTTGCTGCCCGGACACTTATATCAAGGGTTGTGCAAACTTTACAGAGATGCGATTGTTAATAGACAAATCCATGAAACAACTCAAACAAAACAAAAGCATGGACATCAAAAGAGCAACATGTTAGTTCTACACACACATCAATATGATTGTAATTTTACTTCTTCTTGTCATTGCTTTTCTATCTACAACAAACACGCCTTTAAAAAAACAATTTTTACCCTTTCCATTATTCTTTTTTCTAGGTCTAATGAAAGAGATCATCCACAGACTAAATATAGAAATTGGCGTGCTTGAGGATCTCATGACTGTCAAGGACGGTAATGATTTGCTTCAAGTAAAGACACCAATAAAGACCTACATTCTCGAGATGCTGCACTATGGCTATGATGTCTCACTCGAGGACCTATTAGATACAACAAAAAGTGATGCTAGCGAGATCCTAACAAGCTTCAGGAAATAGTGCAATGACGAGCCACCATCAATCACAGAGAAAAAGCTCACATGGCAACACGACAAGGATGTTTATAGTGTGCGATTCGAAAGTTTTGATCCGTATGCCTTCATCATCATCGACAACCAATCCACCATAGGTCGGACCACCTTAAAAAAATTACCACCAAATATCTCACTCGAATAAATACTTCAATATTCTCAAGTTCTAGCATGCAATCTTACGCTAACCCTATTTTCTTGGCTATGCAAAACATGACAACAAGAGTGAGGTTCTGCTGCTCGAGCATGAGAATCAAGCTAGCAAAAAACAACCGATATTGGATACATTACTCCATCACATGCCACCAAAATGGATGCAAGTACATAGATGTCACGAATAACTACAAGAGATGAAATGCACACACTTGACATTCACCTTAAAAAAGGCAAGCCGACGTTCTACGCTACCAGCCATTCGATGAAAACTTTTGTTTTTGAAATACTTTCCGTCTGCAAGAGTTTACATGTAGCACGTATACTAGAAAAAGCATTCATCAGTAGACATGGTGAAACAACTTCGCTTGCATAGAATGTTTTGCGAGCTCATCTTCCTCACTGCAAGAAATACATGTTCTTGAAAAAAACAAGCTGAAAGACTTAATTTCTCCTTGCCATTGTCGTACATGCCTCATTGAAAGTTGTTGTGCTCTCTGCTAGCACAACATCCTATTTCTTTTCTCAATGATTTTGACCATAATCCATTTGCAAAATTCAAGTCAAGTAGATCTAACATATTTGTAGCTTTATTCAAACCAACAACATCTTCATTTCTAATATCAATCTCCATTAATCGATGCACTTAGCTTTGTGTCCTCCCATGAACATAATAACAATTTTAAAATGTGTCTTCTCTTTAAAACTCAACTAACTCTCTCAAAAATCATCCCTATAATCTATCTTTTTTTTTTGGGGGCAAAACTCACAATTGTATTATAACGTCGCCAATAGATACAAATTAGTCTCAAACTTAGGCCGAGCATTGAGAGACAGAGGGTTACAACCAAGCTTAGTTACAAGTACCTAGTAGCTTACTATTGTGCATGGCATTATCGTATGGCGAGGGTTGCCCTAAGGAAATCATCCGAGCTATACCTTTTACTCACCACATATAGTATCTACTTGCTTTCTTGTCCAATCTAGCCACAAAGAGGTTGCTATCGAAGACACGACAATTTTTGGCCTTCCAGATATTATTGAAGAAACGTTATGTGACTGTTGGGTTTCAAGCCCAGGTTATGGTCATCTAGCTCGTGGGTACAAGCCCTATTGCATGCAATTCACTATTAGATGCAAGACAAGTTTTGCATGGCTTTTGTTTGGCTTTATATATACATTGTAAGCATGATCGAAATATAGTGCATAGCGTGTTATTTGCTTTGGCTTGTATCGACTCTCTCTCTCTCTCTCTCTCTCTCTCTCTCTCTCTCTCTCTCTCTCTCTTCCTCTGCAACACCGCACCTCCTCGCCATGAACCCTCACAGGCTACACCCTCCATAGCTAAAGTCCTCAACAACTGGTATCAGAGCTCGGTGAGTCTCGGCTTGAAGCGACATGGCGCGGGAGCAGCCGCCTGTAGAGGGGAACATGCAGGTTGACAATTGTATGATTTCGGCTGTAACCAGAAGAAAAAGCTTCGCCCTGGCCCTGTGGTGAATTTTCAACATATCAGCAAGCCCTGGTTCGGTGGTCTCAGCCCGCTGCATGCGAAGTTCACCATTCACGGCATCGCCAGTCTTGGCTGCAACAGGAAAAAACTCGTTTTTTTAATGTATTGTTCACACCTTTAAAATTTGGCCACTCCTTTACCTTGTCAAGTGGGTATTCCCACCTCGGGCAGTGATAATCAGCAAACGATAAACAAGTTCAAGCTACAAGGTAAGTTTTCCAAAGACGCTGCTACACGGTGCTGAAATGACATTAGTCGACAACAATGGTATCTAGCAAGATCTCCAAACGGTGGCAAAGAGGATCTTCTCGAGGTTTTGGATGTTCTCACGGTCTGCTGAGCAACAATTATAGCAAGGGAAGTCCAAAGTTTTCACAACATATCAAAGCAAAAGGAAAAGTAAAGACTCACTCAACAATTTACTTGAATCATTTTTAGTGTCATAGATTTGTCAGCTTTTGTCTATTGTCAAAACCATCATAAACTTTCAGTCAAAGTCTCCTTTTACATTATTTGTTGTCAGTTGTGCTTGTTAGTTGTCATCATGTCCAAATTGTACGGGTTATAGACCCTGCCGCATAAAAAAGTGGTAAGACCACCCTTTGTTGTTTGGTCGGGTTCTGGTTTGTCTCACACTGATGGTTGTTTGAGGGAAGTACACACACACACACACACACACACACACACACACACACCTATGCTATAGTCAAGAGGCCGGGGGGGGGGGGGACTTCTACTCATGGTTTCAGGTGAATGAACTCTGCCATGGTCTGTCTCGAGTCCATTCTCAGTGGTTTGGGCTTAAGGGGGGGGGGGGGGTTGTTGGGTTTCAAGCCCAGGTTATGGTCGTCTAGCTCGTGGGTACAAGCCCTATTGCATGCACTTCACTGTCAGATGCAAGTCAAGTTTTGCATGGCTTTTGTTTGGCTTTATATATACATTGTAAGCATGATCAAAATATAGTGCATAGTGTGTTATTTGCTTTGGCTTGTATCGAGTCTCTCTCTCTCTCTCTCTCTCTCTCTCTCTCTCTCTCGTCCTCTGCAACACCGCACCTCCTCGCCATGAACCCTCACAAGCTACACCCTCCATAGCTAAAGTCCTCACCAGTGACAATTTGAGTACAAATTAGCCGTGCAAACCCTATCTTCCACGTCCTTTGTATCTATTTGCACATCTTTCCTGCAAGGACTTAATAGCCGGGCATTCCATGAAAAGATGGCCGAGATCTTCGCTAGCCAATCTACACCCTGAATCCCTATAATCTATCTTAATTGCTGCACTTAACTTTGTGTCTTCCCATAAACATAAGAACATTTTTTTGAAATGTATATACTTCTTTAAAACTCAACTAACTCTCTCAAAAACCATCCATGCAATGTCTAACAATTGATGTACTTAGCTTTGTGTCCTCTCATAAACATAATAACATCTTAATGATGGTCTTGTTGCCTTTGGTGCTACATACTTCATACTTGATGTCAATTTGCATGTGACCTGCTATATTCAATAGATGTTATATAGCACTGCCCACCAAGCAAGACTAGTGAATGTGCACAATGCTGAAACTTGTTGAAAGTGTAGCCTTACAAAAAGGGCCTGCCATAATCCCAGGGATACAAAGGGTCCTGTCCCTTGTAAAAAAAAATATAATTCAGCCACCCCTTCTTTGGGTGCTCGGATGTAAGCTTCTTTTGGCTCTCTAATTAATTCAAGGGAAAATTACCAAAATACCCCTCAAATTTCAAAAATTCCCAAAATACCTCCAATATTTTGTCATAAATTCCCAAAATGCCCTTCAAATTTTCCAAAATTCCCGAAATACCTCTGGTTGTGAGAGTAAATTTCTCGAAAAATATTTTTTTTTTGTAGGTCTTCATAAGAAGAGTGATTGTCTACTGTACAAGATGCTAAAACTACAATTTGAGTTGGTTACGTAGGCTTTGGAGATGAATTGCTTCATTATTTTGAAACATAATTGCCTTTTTTGCGATGGTAACTGGTGACAAATTACATGCTAAGCACTCAAAAATGGATCTCAATTGTCAAAAACGAATGAAGAGTAGAAAATCTTGAACAATCCAACCAAAATAGATACAAGGGTATTTTGGGAATTTTTGAAATTTGAGGGGTATTTTGGGAATTTCCTCAAATTAGAGGGGTATTTTGGTAATTTTCCCTTAATTCAAACGCTTACCTGTAGAGAGAGGAAAAAAAAAAGTGGAGCCTTCACGCCTCGCCGCCTTGCACGTACAATTTCAAACCTACGTTTACATCGAACGGCCCAAAACTTGCACGCCCAAGGACATCACCGAAACAAGGTTTCCGAATTGCGAGTCAAAGCGACAAGCAGATTTTCGAAATTAAAAGAGTACCACTGTCCTGCGCTTCTGGATCTCATGAAGTGCCACACAAGGTAACCTTCTGTCGATCGTCTTCTTACACCCACTCCCCATCAGCAGCACAAAATCAGCACTTGAGCGTGTTATTTCTACTCCGTCCCCATGCATTTACCACAGCGAATCCTCGATGGCTATGGTATCTTCAACCTTGATGCTTCTGCTTCAGATGAGGACAATGACTAATGGTGTTGATTTGGATCATGTTGATGGTGTTGTGGTTTTTAGTCCCAACCTTCAGCTTCTTGGTTTTGAGCTTGTTAAATGTGCCATGGATCACTTTCTCTCATGCACCATCCCCGACAAAGGTTCCCTGCTCTCTGCACATGATGGCTATGGTGGCTCTGGGCTTGATGGTGACGAGGATGCCGATCGTTGGATCTGCAACATGCCCAGAAAATTGCTCTAGCTTGTCACCTTTACCATACCCATTTGGTGCCAAGCCAGGTTGTGGCTCGCCCGGCTTTCAGCTAACGGATTGCTCGATTTCTATGCCTCTTTGGAATCTCACTCTGGCAGGTACACCGCATCCCTACTACGTCAGAAGCATAGGCCCAAATCCAAATCACAGCGATCCACAAGCAGAGTCCATCCCGAACTATGGCCATGGTGGTACTGTTATTCTTTTGCTCAACTCCACCTCTTCTCCCCCCCCTCCTTGCGATTTCCGGCCTACTAGATTGGGTAATCTTACAACCACAAACTTCTATGCCTTTGAGGATGCAGACCTTACCTTTTACCAAGACCACTACCTTTTGTTCAACTGCACAGCATCTGTGAGTTCCGGTCCCGACTCTGGTGTTTTGAATCCTTCCTCTTCCTCCTGCAGCAAGTATATGAGCTATTGCAATTTCCCTACAAACAGCAATTGCTTGGACTATGTTCCTGATAAGGAGCTTCAACTTGTTGCTCTCATGAATGCGAATGGATGCACATCTCTCAGAAGATACATTATTGCGGATGCAGACTCACCTGTTTCGACATGGGTTGCTGCAACCCAATTTGCATGGGGTCCTGTTCAACATGCGGCCAGCTGCAGCAGCTGCCAAAGCTCAGGTGGTGAATGTGGATATGATGTGCAAGACCATAGTAACTTTCAGTGCTACTGTGGAGACAAAACACATGATGTTAACTGCCATGATGGGTCAGGTAGGCAAATATATATTTGGCAAGAGCGCTCCCATTTTAAGATGTAAGATGTCACATCCCGTGGAAGCTTGAGATGATGCTTCATGTATGTGCCAGCATGGTGGGAGCATGTAGATGATGTGTGTATGTGTGGGTTAGTAACCATGTGGATGATGGGTGAGATATCAAGTGGATGATGTGTGTATGTAGTGCTTTTGCTTGTGTAAACATTGATGGAATTGATGGGCACAAGTGAAGTAGGTAGCGGGTGCGGAATATGTTTGGTAGCATGTGTACTGTTCGTGTGTGAAATGCACGTGGGCGCACTACCATGGTGCTTGCATGTGGATCAGGTTTCTTCAATGCATGTGGATTTCTTAGCTACATATAACCGGCTCTTCCTAAGGCATAGTACATGCATTGATGATCGTGTTGGTTTAATCAATATCTTGTTGTTTTGTGCAGGAAAATGGATTGGAATCGGATTAGGGGTATCAGCTGCCGTACTTTTCATCTTGCTCTGTGGAGGTGTTGTTTACTACCGCCGTCATAACTATTTCGACTATACTCTGTTTTCTAGAGAGCGTCTCAAATTGGACGCCCTCAACCAGGCCCCCTTGGAGTTTCCCTATGGGGCTTTGGCAGCAGCTACAAAATCTTTCAGCACATTGATTGGCCAAGGAGCCTTTGGAAAAGTTTACCGAGGTGTGCTCCCGGATGGCAATGAGCTAGCGGTGAAAGTTTTGGACCCATCGATGTCCCATGCAGATGAGCAATTTTTGAATGAAGTTTCCACCATTGGCAACATTCATCATATGAATGTGGCTAGGCTAATCGGCTTCTGCTTCCGAAGATCTAAGAGAATTTTAGTGTATGAGTATGTAAGCAATGGTTCACTTGACAAATATCTCTTCCCGAGCAAGCGATCTTTGAGTGTGGTGGTTTTGACTTGGAAGCAACGATATGACATTGCCTTGGGCATAGCCCGAGGGCTGTATTATATGCATGAAGAGTGTCGAAGTTGCATCATTCATTGTGATATCAAGCCTCAGAATATCTTGCTGGATGCTGCATTTTGTGCGAAAATATCGGATTTCGGCTTGGCAAGGCTTTTGACAAGAGATGAGAGCCGGATTCTGACGCAAGCACGGGGCACCCCTGGATATGTGGCCCCAGAGTTCTGGTCTTTAGGGAGCGGTCCTCTGACGTCGAAGTTTGATGTGTACAGCTATGGAGTTGTACTGCTAGAGATAATCCGAGGTAAACGATGCTTCGACATGCTCGACTCTGTCGTGCAAGGAGAGGGTCAGGAGGATGCTAGGATCTCTGTCTCCATAGACAAGCAAGTAGAGGAGGAGGCTGACATTGAGCAAGTGAAAATGTGTACACTAGTGGCTCTCTGGTGTATTCAAGATAACCCGGCTTCGAGACCGACCATGAATAGAGTGGTACAATATCTTCAAGGAACACTTCCAGTGCCAGAGAACCCACCTAATCCCTTCAACAGGATGTTCCAAGGTGAGGATGGTAGTCAAGCGCCAGTGCACTCTTCAGGCTTTACTCTAAGCTCCTCTGGAGGAGTTTGCAGTCTTGACACCGTCAGCATCTCAAGAGATTGAACTTGTAAATTCTTTTGTGCTTGCCCCTCCCTTCTCTACATTCAGTCATGAGTGGTGTGTATATATCTTTCTGGCTATTGTTATGATTATCTGTCGCAGTTTTCCCATGTTCTAGCAAAAGAGTTAAAAAGGGAAGCAGCATTGAGGTCACAAGGGGTTTCAGCACCTCATATCTGATAGTGCATGCCCTTGTCAGTAGGCAAACTATCAGGATAAGAATGACAGCTCTTTCAACATGAAAGGTATATGGCATTGTAAGATTTTGAATTAGGTGAGTGCTGATTTTACAAAAACTGGTTCAATACATGAAAATCTTATTGTGAGCACTTGCAGAGATGTGCTAGCTGTAAGAGACACAGATGGTGGGTGATGGCACGTGCACGTATGAGAGTGAGCGTGTATGATCCAAATTAGGTTTTTACACTGTTTCTTGTGGGTTTCTCTGGAGGGTCAATGGCTCGCCAACCTGGTGCTAATCAAAGTTGACTGTGCTAATCAAAGTGTTTAACGGCCTCCCTTGGGAAGTGAAAGGCATCCTTGGTAGATGAGAGCTCTTCCTCCCTTATGTGAATAATCATGATTTGATCGGAGCATTGGCTCCAAACTACAAGCAGCCAATGCAGTACTGAAGGGTTGAAGCTGTTTGGAAGACTCCTGGGATCACTACGAGGATTGGGTCCTTCAGATGAGTGAGGATGCTGATTAAGAAGATGCAGGAAGCTAAGGCTTGCCTCATCGAATTCCAAGATGAGGTGGGAGGTCTTTTTGGTATTGTTGAAGCTAGTTTAAACGGGTGTGGTCTATTATGAGCATCAAGGACTTGAATTATGGTGAATGGCACCTTATCTTTTTTTATTGTGGGAAGGCATTAGCATTTTATGATGATGTGGTATATTTATGAATCTCAATGTTCGGAAAAGCGTGGCTTAGCGTACCGTATGGAAATCCAAAATTGCTGGTTGAGAGCAAGAGATAAAGGAAAAGAGCCACTTCAAATTTCAAGGAAATATTGTACATTTCTGAGAAAAATAGGGCCCGGTCTTGCAAACTCTTTTTAGGAAAAGCTTAAAGGGGAATGCGGTATGTTTAGGAAAATGATTTATTCCGAACATGCTCATGATATTGTGGTGATTAGGTGATGTGACAAATGTAGTTCATATGGCACACTTTTGATGATGTGTCTGTCCTAAATTGGGGTGGCCCTTCTGTTCCAGGCTTCAAATCATTGATGAAACTCTTGACAATTGAATGAGCACTCTCGGGTTATTACTTGGTTAACCTAGTGTGAATCTTTTTTTTTATTATAAAAGTGCTCTGATGAGCTTGAATCGTATTAATCAATGAAAGTTGCAAGCAGTATCCTTTGCACAGGGAACTCCATAAAAAATACATTGAGGGGCCTTACTTCCATGACTACTCCTAAAGAAGTAGAAGTAATAGGAACCTAGTGTGAATCTTGGAACTACAACATTCCATGTGGAAACCACCAAGGAAAAGAAATAGAAATGCAGATCATCAAATCAATGCAACAACCTTTTTCCCTTTTTTTTTTTTGGCAATCAGCTAGTTCGCCCAATGGTAAAGACGAGGGGCTATAAGCGGCCCACCATGGTTGGATATGCAGGTGTGGGTGTGTGGGTGGCTACTCGAAAATCGGTTCCCTAGCCACCTTGTAAGTGTTTGGCACATCTGTCGACACCACCCATCCAACAATAGTTAGTGCTTCTCTTCTTTGAGACCACAAGCCACCACGTGGTGCATGCAGAGAGATTTAACTCTCTCTAAACGCCATCGAATTTTCACAATCTTAATTTTAAAGCATGCTATTTTTACTTGGTGAGGTTGCAAAGGTCCTTTTTGGACTCTTTGAGCGCACAAATGACCATGCGGCGCCATATAGAACACGTAGAAAAGCGAGCGATGAAAAGCGTGCGAGATGCTTCCCTAATTTGTAGAATGCACAAGCAAATCCATGCATGACCTGCGACTAATGAGGACCCCCTTTCATGGAAGCCTGCGAGTAGGAGAGTTAGACACAGAGCCTTGCCACCTTTATGCTACTGACGTAATTGTTGGAAGGACTCCATGCTCATTCTCATGACCGCTAATTTATGAAGTCGACGCCATCCTGACTGCACTACGTAGAGGTAGGGTGACCAATGACCATTCTCTCACGATGCCATGTCACAATAGCACTGCGTCACGTTACTGGGCAAGATTGCGCGAGTCCACAAAAACACAGAGATGCTTTTTACCAGTATATTATTATTATGAGATTTGGAATTGGGCACGGGCCGAGACTCGGTGGCTACTAGACAACTCACCACTACCTACTGCATCTCAACTGCCAACCACACCGTCGTCCCCACCCCGTTCGAGGTCAAAGCCACTCTCGCTTCTTTCTACGACCTACCTCTCACTAGCCTCAGCTTCGAGGATAGCAAGAGATTGCTAACAATGGTTGCTTTAATGTGCAGACGCGAGTAACCAACCTTGCAAAGAACTTGAAGACCATGAACTCGATTCGCTCATAATACCCATCAATGCAGAGCTGCACAAAACTTCGTACCTAGAAGAAGGACGCAAATCAGGGTAAACCTGTCTTTCCGCAGTCTGCAGAGCAAGAGTAGATACCGCCTTGGGGGCTTCAGCTCGATGTCCAAGATATTCTCACCCCCGATGGCAATTAGGACAGCACCATCCTCTATGGAGAAGCGCCCATTTCCGAGTTCGAGGCTGGCATCTTCTCCACTGTGAACCACGCCCTCAAAGTCATCCTTGCCAAGAATCACACACTTGTACCCCACGCCATCATGACCACCCACTACCACACTTGCTACCATGTGCCCTTTGACCGCGACTACCGGCTCATTCCCATTGTGGAACTCCATTTCAAAACAGGCCGTCCGCTTGTCCTCTCTGAAGGACATTGGCCGGAACACCACCTTCAAGCACGCCTTGGTAGGGGCACGTACTATTATCATTGCCGACCTGCAGGTAGTGGGGCTGTGGCAGTGGAGCTAGAATAGTGGCTCTAGGCAAGAACAACTAGAGGGCTCCGAAGAGCTTCTCCCCCAATATGTAGCTGACCCATGTCCAAGCCGACATCATCACTCGCATTTACGGGCCGGCATACTTGTCTCCAAATTTGCTACAGGTTCGCATCTCAACATCAGTTGATAGGCCCGACATTCATCACCTCCTCGCCAGTAGCTACATTTTCAAAAGAAGGCAGTTGCTTATGATCGAGATATGTACTTAGCAATTTATAAGGCTGGGTTCAAATTGAGCCGGCGGAAGAGAGATGTCTTCGTAAATCTGCTGTCGCCTAGTGTGAACAGTGTGGAGGCGGAACAGTGAAAAAGCAAAGGGGGCTGAGAGAGGTCATCAACTCTTCCGAGGGGGGGGAGGGGGGGGGGGGGGGGGGGGGGGGGGGGGGGTCGGTGGAAGAGTGCCTCAAATTTAACCAATTAGCTTTTGCCATGGAGCATTGACGCCCCTTCGCAGTTTTCTTTCGTCACCTAGTCTGAACCCACCCTAAGAAGCCTCATAGTAGCAACGTGCTTCATTTCAATGGGATTTTCGCATTGAAAACTCATGTCTACACTGTCTATGACATACAATATAAAGTTACCTCTCCTTCTTAAGCTTAATCAATATCTTGTATCTTTTGTATTTGTCTCGATTCTTGTTTTGTGTCTGACAAAGAGGACATATATTCACAACAATGGACGTTTTCGATTGCACAAACACGATTCCAGCTCGACAACATTGCAAGGTCTGTTATCTGTATCCAATTCTCTATGCCCATATGTTTTCTTGGCGCAACACATAAATGCTACGGGACAGGACACGGCTTTCGTTTCTTATAATTTTTGGAGAGACCACAATGCCAACTCTCCACCATACTTTTGTATGGCACTTTTGCATGACGTGCACTGTATATTTAGCATTTTCACTTTGTGCCTAGCTGCAAAATGAAATGTTTAACTATTCACATTGTTTTTGTGTAGCTTGATTCAAACATTGCCCTCTGGCTTACACAATTGGATGATATCCATATGTAACATTGAATGACCTAGTAACTTGTGTGTAGTGGAAAATAGCATAAACATATTGAGCATTTCATTAGAATAGATTCCTAATGAGCATATCAAGAGTGCTTGGATGGAGAGAGCAAAAAAATGCATAACACCTAGTTAGATAGGCATGAATAATACTTCCAAAGAGAGAGAAATTAAGCTATTGACGACAGTTCAGGACCGAATATACATGGAGCCGTTCCCCCCTCCAAAAGGCTTTGTATTATAGGTTTCCCCCATGAAGGGAGACATTTTACAATACAATAATTTGTGTTCCTTCAATAACTTGCTGGTGCAATGAAGATGGAAGCTTCAAGCACCATGCTCACACTTATAAAATACAACATCAATTCCCTCACGGTCTCAGACTCAAGACCTCACTCACCTTCGAAGATGGTGAGAGCTAGCAGGATATGAGAGTAGATTGAGAGGAAGAAGGAGTATTCTTACGAGAAAGAAGTATATCTCCTCACATAATCACTCATAAAAGCTTAGCATAGCTTAGTAACTAGCATGGTAGAGGAGATGAGCATGCATTGGAGCTTGGATCTTGGTTGGATTTGCATCACAAAGCCAAGAGTTGTTGGTGTAGGCTTCCCTTCTCACAAGCTTGGAGTAGATGATGAGCTTTCCATTAAAGCTTGAGAAGGAGAGAGAGTCTTCTTTGCTTCACACATGAGATTGTGTGAGTGTGTGTGTGATAATGCCTTGCCAAAATCAGCCCGCTCTCTCTCTCTCTTGGTCGACCCCTCATGATTTTTACTCATGCTGGCATCTCACTGGACCCTGCAAAGCTTAGCCAATGATAATTACGAAGCATAAGTGATAGCTTTGTGACATGTGTCCCCCTCTCCCCTTTTGTGAGAGCTTTAGGTAATTAAATAATGCAATTAAACTCTCATTGGACCCCTTAGTCTTCTGGCCAATATGAATCAGTAAGCCATTGGGCTGCTAAATGCTCATTGGACCCTTTGGAAGACTGTATAGTATTCTAGAGAGCCTAATTTCTATTGGTTCTTTTATCAAGTGTTTTTAAATGAATTAAACTAAATTCCTCTAGCTTAATTCTCATTGGTCCACTTCTATGGCCATCCAATAGGAATTGAATGCATCTTGGGGGCAACTGGGCTAGGGAGCTGACATGTGTCCCCTATTCCCTTTGTGTAAAGAGAGATTGCTAGTGTGTGTGTGTGTGTGTGTGTGTGTGTGTTTCTCTCTCCTCCCCTACAATTTGGGCTCGCCCCCTCCTATCTAGGGATATGTGAAGACTTTAGGGTCTTCACATAAGCATTCAATTTTACCTAGAGTTTGACCATTGGACATAGACTTTGAATTTTGGAATCTTAGCATTTTGGAAGTCTTAATGAGCTGAACCTTAGGGTCTTTGAAGCCCATTGTTGCACATTGCTCTTTTGCAAATGGCCCCACCTTTGGATCCCTATTTTCCCTCCTTTGGATCCCTAGTGTGACCGGTCTACTAGCTTAACCAATATTCTAGCTTTTTCTTCCTTGGTACTTTCCATATTAAATGATCAGTTTAACATGACAAAATCATTTAGGAGGATTAGATATTAGTTATTATGACACTACTTCTCTCTTGAAATCATAGTCGTCCTCGACTATGGGGTAGAGAAGATAAAGCCTATAATTCATTAGTCCTTTTTCTAGCGGGTAGAGGATCCCTATCTTACCCTATGACATCGTTCCAGAATGGATGACTAATCCATTTGGTGCTTGAGAGCCTAACCTGTCCCGCAAGCATGTCTACGCATTAGTCCTATCACTTGGTGTTTGGAAGACATCGTCTCCGCAAACTTGATGCTAAATAAGCATGCATACTACTTAACATTTGTGCACAATAAAGAAAAAGAGAGTCTTATAAGACAAAAACTTTAATCATTTTAAATATTTGTACATTTGCTTACTCTAGGGAAGCATTGTAAGCATTGACAAGGTTTAGGTTATCCTTTAATTGTATGCCTTGCATCCATCTAACATCTTCAAAAGGATAGTTCTTAAACTTAATAAGATACTGTCGGATAGTCTTACCGCCTCTTAATACCTTGTCTTCATGTCGGAGAATGGACTTGGACTGCAACACCTCTTCTTGGTCCTCGATATATGATGGGACTTCAATAGTTGGTTCTTGAGGTGGTTCTCCTTTGTAAGGCTTTAATAGGCTCACATGGAAAGCATTGTGTATGAGTCAATGATTGGGCAACTTGAGTTGATAGGCCATGTCATTGATTGGTCTAAGAATCTGAAAGAGACCATAGTATCTTTTTGCTAACTTAGCATAGTACTTTTAGTGTCCTCTAGGATTTTTCCCCGTCATGTGCCTTAATTGAGCCTTAGGAAATTTAAGCAAGACCCAATCATTTTCTTTAAAGGCTTGGGCTCTTCTGTGCTTATCAACAATAGCCTTTTGCCTTTGCTGTGAGATAGAGATAGCATCCTTAATCTTTTGGAAAGATTCTTGTAGGTCTCGGCTGCACTCATCTGCAGCGAAGATCTTCCCATGTACTTTAAGTAGCAGGGGACTTTTGGATATTCCCTCAATTACCTCGAAAGGTGCTTTTTTCGTGGAAGTATGTACAATATTATTGTAGGCATACTCCACTAAGGGTAAGTACTTCTCCCATTGGAACCTTTGATCTACTTCCGTTACGTAGGCTTTTAGTAGATCAAGAATTGTTAGGTTGTCTATTTCACTTTGGCCATCCGTTTGCGGGTGATAGGCCAAAGAGAAGTTTAGCTTTGTCCCTAAATACTCAAAGAAACCCTTCCAGAAATTACTGATCATTCTAGGATCTCTATCCGACGCTAGGGACATCGGCAAGCCATGGTACTTGAAGATTTGTGATATGAAGAGGGTTGCCATTTGATGGGCTTTGATAGTCTTTTTGACAGGTATAAAACGAGATTGTTTGCTGAACGTGTCTACTATCGTCCATATTCCCGTATTCACATGGATAGACTTAGGCAATCCAAAGATAAAATCCATGGATATTCTCTCCCATGGTGAATTAGGGATTGGCAAAGGTTGAAGCAATTCAGGTTGCTTCCCTCTATCAAACTTCGTCTTTTGGCATACCACACATTTAGAAACATACTCTTGTATGTTTGCTTTCATGGCACGCCAATAGAAATATGTTTCAATCCCTTTTAGGGTAGATTGAATCTCTCTATGCCCTGCATAAGGAGGAGCATGAGATTCATACATTACTTTCTCACGTGGTGAGTTAGTAACGCATAGTCTATTGCCATAGAGAAGATAACCATCTTGTAAAGTAAATGGTTCCTCTTTCTTCGCTAGAGCAGGGCTGAAATCACATCTCTAAAATTGGGATCAATAGTACACTCATTTATCATAGAGATAGATCATTGTGACTTGCTATGGAAACTGTATTCACTCTTGGCCGTCTTGAGAGTGCATCGGCTACTTGATTATGCTTGCCAGCAATGTGAGCAATATGAAAATGAAATTGCGAAAGAAAATTTGCCCACCTCATTTTTTTGTTGGAGAGCTTGGTCTGCGTCATGAAGTACTTAAGGCTTTGGTGATCCGTCCGCAAAATGAAGGAGTCCCCAATAAATAGTGCTTCCACGAGTCTAAGGCATGTAGAACTACAAGGAGTTACTTTTCATATATACGTAGAGCTTGCTCAACAGGGTCGAGCCTTCAACTTTCATAGGCTATGGCGTGCCCTTCTTGGAGAAAAACAGCTCCAAGGCAATCACCACAAGCGTCACATTGGACCTCAAATGGCTTGAGAGATCTGGCAGTGTAAGCACAGGTTGAGAGATAAGCTTTTCTTTAAGCTTTTCAAAAGCATTGTTCTCCTTGGAAGACCATGTATACCTAACGTTTTTCTTTGTTAGATTATGTAATGGTCCCGCGATTTGTGAGAACTTTTCTATGAAGCATCTATAATATGCACACATACCTAGAAAGCTTCTTAGTTCATGAAGATTCCTTAGATTAGGTCATCCTTTTATTACCTCTAGCTTTGATGAATCCATTTGGATGCCATCTTAAGAGATAATATGACCTAAATACTGAATCTCTTGTAAGAAAAACTCACTTTTCTTTGGATTAATATAAAGTTTATTCTCTCGTAAGACTTGAAATATTACCTGGAGATGTTTCTTGTGTTCGTCTAGTGAATTAGAGTAGATGATGATATCATCAAAGAACACTCTAGTAAAGGTTCGGTGAGGCTTGAATAGCTTCTCCATCAAGCGGTTAAATGTGGCTGGTGCATTGGTCAAACCAAAAGGCATGACAATGTATTCATAAAGACCAAACATAGTGCAAAATGCGGTCTTTACAATGTCTTGATCAACTATCCTTATTTGATGGTAGCCACTTTTTAGGTCAATTCTACTGCAGTAGGTCGACCCTTGTAGCTTATCAAATAGGTCTTCTATTCGTGGAACGGGAAACCTATTCTTGATAGTGATCCTATTTAGTGCTCTATAGTCGACACACATACGATATGTGTCGTCTTTCTGTTGTACTAATAACACGGGTGAGCAAAATGGAGATGAGCTAGGCCTAACCATGCCCTTCTCAACTAACTCATGCACTTGCCGCATAATCTCCTCTTGTTGAGCATGAGAAACTCTATAAGGAGGTTTATTAGGCGGTGAACTTCCTGGAAAAATTTCAATTGCATGGGCATCATTGCCTCGTTTAGAGGTAGTTCACAAGGGATGTCGTCAAAATGAAAACATCTTGAAATCCCTTGAGAAAATTGGATAACTATAATTCCTTGTGATTATTTATATTTTATTTTGCTAAAGCATTAGGTTCATTTTGAGAATCTTTTACAAAAATCATGTACACCAAAATAGAGCTCTTTATTGACTTATTGAAAGCTTGCGTATGTACAATGGGTATGGTGTTACTGTTGACGGCTAGGTCAACAACATGACATAACTCAACAAAGCCTTATTCTTTGAGAGTTATGGAATGCTACAGATTATGGTCATAAACATCATTTGTAATAAGTAGGTAGTCCAACTACAGAAGCCAGGGTGCAATGGCACTTCCAAATTGTAAATACAAAGCCATTTGACTCTCAAACTCTATTTTAGGTTTAACATAAGGTGACGTTAGTATATAAGGTACCTAGGCCATTTTTGTAAGAGAACTTTTATCATAATCATGGTTTTAGCGCTGCCGTCTACTGTGTGTGAGAGAGGAAGAGAGAGAGCGTAAGCTTCATCCTGGCACTACTCCCCGCTCGTTCATCGCATTGTGGATCCGACTGCACCATCGCGCTAGCCTCAGCAAGAGGTACGCGACAACACCAAGCATTTCTCATGGAACAAAGCATACACGTTCACGTATCTACGAGCTATTTGTGGTTGTAAGTATATCAAACGATGTCCATTTTCTGCGTGCAAGTAGTCATTACGATTGTAGCGACATAAGCTACGCATAAGTACTCATAGATTTCAGTTTCAGGCACTTTCAGATTTTGGCTCTATCTTTATACGCAATTTATGCAGATGGGTCTAGAGCTAGGGTTTTGAGTGTAGAGGCTTAGGGACACGTCTATCCTACCAAGGGGATGGTGTTCCTTAAGTTTCATACGATTCTGGTATGGTTTAGTGAGTTTCCTTCCGTTTGTGTGTATGTGAGCTAGGTGGTATAGTTGAGAGTAGCTAGACTCTAGGTTGTGGTTTAGTTGGCCTTCTAGTGTGTTGTATGTGTAGGATGGTCTCAGCCTGACAAGCTAACGAGATTTCCTCCGTGTGTCTATCGTGTCTTCTATGTCCTCGATTGACATTATGTTGATCTAGGTTGTGCTACATGCACTTTATGGGTGGAGTGATGCGCTCCTGCAACATTGGCGCCGTTGCCGACGATACAACCCACAACAACAAAATGGAAGGAGCTCTACACAATAGAGAATCAACACTATTCTACTTTGAGAATTGGGTAACTCAAGTCACCGAGGTAATTATCACAGCCAGTTTTCAAGTCGCACCTGATGCTGCAGCACAGATAACGGAAGCATTGGCTCACACTCTCAGTAGAGAAACTAGGGATCTACTGAGTTTGTTTCAGGAAAGAACACCACCCTCTCCCACAAGCTCGGATAGTGACTAAGCACCTCTAAGCTTCACATGAATCAGTACAACCTACCTCAAGACAGATCACACATACCAACACGTGTACGCTCAATCAAGGTAATACTGGATTTGAAGGCTCACTACCAGCACGTCATTGACACCATGCCGGGTGGGGAGCGGTTTTTGGAGGTTCTGGCATCAGATCAACCATTTGTCTTACCTTTGGTACAAGGCAATGTACCGTTTGAAGTTTTAATCTATGTCCTAGTATAAGAGGGTATACACGCCTCCTTGTAAAGAAGAAAAAAACTTTTGCAAGTTAAGCAGTGTGTCTTTCTAGCTCTCTCTCAGTATTCATGGCAAGTGTAGCATTTCCAACATTTAAAGGAAATAAGGGGGAGGATTTGGTAACAGACTTCCTAGATGACTTTGAAGTAGCATGTGTAGCGAGCAACAAAGATACGGATGAATCCCGGGTTAGAATCTTTAAGCATCTCATGAAGCTAGAAGCTAGATCATGGTACAATGCACTTCCACAAGCAACCAAGGATGACTCGGAACCCTTAAAAACTGCTTTTAAGAGGCGCTTTGGGGGAGGTACCACTTCAGAAAAGTTGTGGGACAAGTTGAGAGACTTGAAGCAGGAGGGTCTTTTAGAATATGCCACCTATGAGTCCAAATTTGTAGATTTGTGGGAACGGTGGGTTGAGTCACTGGCAAGGGGGGAAGCTGCACCCGATTTCCTAAAAAAAGATCAGTTCGCGCATGGCTTATGGTCGCTTCTCAAGGAGAAGGTGAAAGGTAGATTCCCGGCTACGTACGAGTTAGCCGTTGAGATTGCTCGCCTTAAGGACAAGAAGCTGCGAATGAAAGCCAAAGAAACCGAGTCAACAGAAACAACAACATCATGTCGACCAGCAACTACGACAACCACCATTCCACCACCACCACCAGCTCTTGGGGTAAGAGATGACCAACAAGATATGTTGGCCCATATTACTGACCAACTGCAGAATTTGTCTGTCTACTTAATACAGCAAGGGAGGAGTCAAGAAAGAGATCAAGACCCTGGAAGAGCACGACGACAAAACAGGGAGTATCATTGCTACAACTGCGGAGAAGATGGTCACGGTATGTACTATTGTCCCAAACCACGACAAAACTATAATAGAGGAGGTAGGAGGAACCAATTGTCACCCCCTAGAGAAAGAGCACCCCCACCCCGAGCACCAGCCCCACCAACACAAATTCTACGTCCACCCCAGGCACCACCACAAGCATCCATCCCACCTCTTCCACCAGCCCCACCACCTGATCGCCCTGTAAACATCATAAGGCTAGAAGAGAAAGGAAAAGCCATAGTAGTGGATCCACCCCGAACAAAGGAGAGGGACAAGGGTAAGGAGGAGGTAACCTTTTTAGAACCACTTGAGGCCATGACTGTGAAAAGAGCTAGGAGGGAGAAGGCTACACAATCAGATGATGAGAGAAGCATGAGAGGAGAAACTAGCAAGAGGCCATCCAGGCCACGACGGAAATTGGGCATCACCGACTTCCAGCTAGGGGAAAGTTCAAAGCCCTATGATCTAACATTGGATGTGGCAGAGCAAGGACCGAAGATTACATGGCCACAGCTGCTACATCTTGTACCTAAAGTAAGGCGACAATGGTCTAAAATGGTAAGTACAAGACGCTCCAAAACAAAGGTAGCCGGAGCAATTTCGGGATGCAACATGGATGACATCCTTCCAATTGCCCATTAGAAAATTTTGTAGGTCATTTAGAGGGCCTTGTAAGAAATTGTATTTCTCTCTCTAGAAACGTTTTATAAAATGCACTTGCACCTTGTGAGTACATCCAAAAGGACAACCAGACACTCTAAAAAGTAGATTTATATTCCCAATCGTCCTTGAAAACGGTCACTTTTTTATTTAATGCGAGCGTCTTTTTCAGGAGGAAGGTGCGGCGCATTCAATGCAGCTTACGTCATCACTAAAAGTTAAAAAGTCACAAACTGTCAAATAGTGATAGATTTTGAGGCTTTTGACACCACCAATGCATCTGGAACGCCAAAATACCCTAAAAACGAATGTCTACTTGTCTCATTCAGACAACCGGAGAGGCAAAAAATGTCAAAAAACCCCAAAAAATGGGCTTTTTACTTAAGGCGCGCGAGGAGGCATTTCTAAATTCTAGAATGCCCCTCTCCGCGCCGTTAGTACAAAGCTCTTTTTAGTGATTTTTGGACACTTATCTTTCCAGAAAGCCCTTTTTTAGAGGTTTTTGGACATTTTCCTCTCAAAAAGCTCCCTAAAAAGAGGAAAAAGGGGCCTTTTACTAACGGCGCGCGAGGAGGCATTCCAAAATTCTAGAATGCCCCTCTGCGCGTCGTTAGTACAAAGCTTCTTTTAGTGATTTTTGGACACTTATCTTTCCAGAAAGCCCCTTTTTAGAGGTTTTTGGACATTTTCCTCTCAAAAAGCTCCCTAAAAAGAGGAAAAGGGGGCTTTTTACTAACGGCGCGCGAGGAGGCATTACAAAATTTTGGAATGGCCCCTCGCGCGCCGTTAGTAAAATGTTCCTTTAGGGCTTTTTGACATTTTTTTGCCTCTTTGGATGTCTGAGCGAGGCAATTGGACATTCATTTCTAGGAGATATGTGCGTTCCGGACGGATTGACAATATCAAAAGTTTCAAAATCTTCCACCACTTGATAGTTTTGTGACTTTTTGAGTTCTAGTGATGACGTAGCCCATATCAAATGCACCGCATCTACCTTCTGAAAAAGGTGCTCGCATTAAATGAAAGAGAGTGCTCGTCTTCAAGGACCACTAGATTATTAAATGAGGAGAGGGACACCTTTTATATTTTTGTTAATATCAATCTATTTTTCTACGTAACGTAGGCTCTTCTCTCATTGGAGGAGCTTATTTTCCTCTCTCTTCCAAAAGGCCCTCCAAAAGACCTCCGAAATCTCCTAATGGACGTAAACATAAAAGGAAAGAGGGTTGGAAACACCTACATTGATGGAGGTGCACAAATCTGTGTAGTGAGCGAAGCTATGATGCTTCGATTAGGGCTCGAGGTTGACAGGCCTTCTCCATGCAAGGCAAAGATGGCAAACAACGCAAAAGTAAAGTGTGTGGGTGTGGTAAGTGCCGTGAAAATCAAAGCTTTCAACACTGAGGTAGAGGTAGATGTTTTTGTAATGCCTACTAAGGGGGAGGGCTATCCACTAATTTTGGGAAGGCCATGGTTGATGGCCATGAAGGCAAAACAGGACTGGGGTACTGGCCTTCTACGCATGACCGGTAAGAAAGGGGAGACAATCTACTACGACATGAGGATTGGCAAGCAGAAGCAAATGAATCTGGAAACATCGGCAGATGAAACCACTAGCGAATCTTCCAGTTCTGAGGAGGAGACCACATCCACCGATGAAAGTGATAGTTCCATTGATGTGATGGTTATCATTATGAAGGATCCACAAATGGTAAGCACAACTGGTGATCCATCACCAAAAGGGCAACCCAATGAAGAGGAGAGAAAATCACCTAGCCTAGGAGGAAGTAGGTTGAAGGGTATGTTGTCTACGGAATTAACACTTGAGGAGAAAGATAGTTTTTTGCAAATGTTGATGGGATTTCCTAACCTGTTCATTGACAACTATGAAAGAATCACAGGCATTACAGTGGTGGAACATCATATTAAGCTGAAGGAAGGGGTAAAACCAGTTGTGCAAAAGCTACGACGACTGGGGGTCATACAAGAAAAGGCACTCTTGGCCGAGGTAAGGAAACTGCTAGAGGCGGGATTCATCTATCCTGTAGAAAACTCAGAATGGGTGTCACCCGTAGTGGTGACGCCTAAAAAGAATGGTAAGTGGAGGGTCTGTGTTAACTACAAACCACTAAATGCAGCTACAAAGAGATACCACTTTCCTCTCCCTTTCTTGGATGAAATTCTGAATGAAGTAGCGGGTTTTGAATGCTATACCGTCTGTGATGGTTATTCTGGATACTTTCAAATACGCATAGCCTTGGAAGATCAGCTAAAAACCACTTTTATCATGCCATGGGGTTGTTTTGCATACAGGGTTATGCCATTTGGTCTCACAAATACACCTGCCACATTCCAAAGATATGTCACATATGTTTTTCAACCGTTCTTTGGAACATCCATAAGAGTGTTCATTGATGATTTTTGTATATATAGCTCCCGTATTTCACATTTAGAAAAGGTAACTGAAGGTTTGGCCAAGTTGTAGAGCCTAGGTGGGCAATTAAATGTGGATAAATGCCACATTGGGGAGAGTAAAGTCATTCTACTAGGCCATGAAATTTCAGCAAAAGGTATCAACGCCGACCCAAGTAAGGTGTCCGCACTCATAGCCCTACCTTCACCAACGACCGCACGTCAACTGGTCTCTTTTCTACAGAAGGTGGGGTACTTAAGTAGATTCATACATCTACTATCACAACTTGTTCTACCACTGCAACAACTCACTCAAAGATCAACTTTCACTTGGGACGAGGAAAGCGAACATCACAACAACAAGGTAAAGGAGGTCTTAGCCACTCTGCCAACTATCTCACCACTTAAGTGGGATGAAAAATTCTATGTCACCTCAAGTGTTGGTGATGACTCATTGGGGGCTGTGCTACTCCAAAAGGATACGGTGACATCTTTCATGAGGCCAATCTACTTCTCTAGTCGAATGATGACAGCAGGAGAGAAAGGTTTCACCCATGTGGAACACTTAGTCCTAGCTCTTAGATTTGCAACTACAAAGTTTAGGTCATATTTGCTGCCTAAGCAATTTGCGATTCTAACCACGGATGAAATATTTCCCTATGTTGTACAACACATGGATGTGTCTGCTAGAATTACTAAATGGCTAGTTCGTCTGCAAGAGTTTGACTACACGGTACAGGTAGAAAGCACGACAAGGGCAAGTTTGGGGGGACTCATGACCTACCAAGTCTTTGAAAGGAAGGAGAAGCAATCTAAGGAAGGAGAAGTCCGATTACCTCCAGTACCACCGATGGTAGAAGGAGCATACTCTCTCTACTTTGATGGAGCCTACAAGCGAGCATCCGACAAAGCAGCTGCAGGCATAGTGGTCTTTGATGACAAAGGGACAAAGGTATTTTCGTTGGGCCAATTGTTAGATTCACATTCTAACAATGAAGCTGAGTATGTAGCACTAACCAAGGGTCTACAATGGTGCGTCTTGCAAGGTGTACAACGCCTTAATGTATTTGGGGATGCTCTACTTCTGGTAAGGCAAGTAAATGGAGCATGGACATGCAAGAATCCTAGTTTAAGGACTCACTTAAGTGGTGTAAAAACCTTGTTGGGTAAGTTTGAAGAAGTTCAAATACACCATATCCCAAGGGCTCAAAACCAAGAAGCAGATGCCCTAGCAAGTGAAAGACTACAGGAAGTGGTGGTTGGAACAATAAAACTAAAGATCCCTCTATTTCAAGGAAGTGATGCCTTGCCTGACATCATGCATTTTTTGGAAACAGGGGAATGCCCATCAGATTTAACAAAGGGACAGAAGCAATGGCTGACGCGGAAGGCCACAAGGTATCGACTCATCAATGATGGTTTGTACTGTAAGGGTAAGGACCAAATACTCAGGAAGGTCCCTCTCTCTCAGGAAATCACGGGAGTAATTGCTAGCTGTCACGACGGGGTTTGTGGTGGTCACTTTTCCCTAGACATAACAAGTAGGAAAATCTTGCAGGCAGGCTTCATATGGCCTAGCCTCAACCGTGATGTACACCACTGGTGCAAAACATGTAAGTTGTGTCAAAAGGCCGGCACTAGGTCACTTATGCCTGAACCACAGACACCTATTCTCTCATATGGCCCATTTGAAAAATGGGGTATCGATGCCATTGGGCCATTACTTAGGGCCCACTCAGGAAAATTCTACATTATCATGGGGGTCGACTACATGACTAGATGGGCAGAGGCTACAACCACCACTAGAATCACAGCGGTAGAGGTAGCTAAGTTTATCTATGAGCACATATGCTGTAGGTTTGGCACACCTTTAGAGATCATCTCTGATAGAGGGCCAGGTTTTAGAGCAGACTTGGTAGGAGAATTAATGCAGAAACTGGGCATTACAAGGAGGCACTCTTCACCATATTACCCTCAATGTAATGGCCTAGTTGAAAAGGTAAATGGAATGGTTTCTAAAATTATTACCAAGCAGGTAAACAATCATCCTGGAGACTGGGATAAGTACCTACCACCAGCTTTATGGGCCTACAGAACTTCATTCCGCACATCCTTGGGATTCACACCGTATCATCTAGTATTTGGTAAGGAAGCAATCTTGCCCATTGAAGTGCAACTACAAAGTCTCAGAGTAATGGCAAGCCAACTTCAACAGCCCAACATGCATTTGAGAGATCACATCATCGACTTGGAAAGACTGCAGTTGGACAGAGAAGAAGCAATAAATTATTATGCGGCACAAGCAGAGCATAGACGGCTTAGCTTTAACCAGCATCTCCGGCAAAAAGAATTGAAGAAAGGAATGCTAGTGCTCCGCTACGACAATCGCTTCGACACGCGCAAGGATAAGAAACTCCTACTCCGATGGGAAGGCCCTTTCATCATCAAGAAAAAGTATGTCAATGGAAGCTACCAGCTTATGGAGGCTGATGGAAAACTTCATAAAACCAGGGTAAATGGTTGGCGACTTAAACCTTATTTTCTTCGATAACATTTTTCTTAAGTGGATCCGGAAGAGGTTATTCCGTGATCAAGTGGATAGCCAAGAAGCGTGTGTCTTGCCGGGGTCTGCGACTAGGTAGATTTAGTTAGGATTTGTAGATTAGAGTAGTTGTTGTGGTGGTTGAGTGGTTTGTGAGGTGATAAACGTGTTTGCTAGTCCGTGTGTGGCATTGAAGCGTTTTTCTACTCATAGATGCAATACTCCATATGATTGTAGGAGTAGCTTTAGGTAAGTGATTTGATTTTGATCTAGAGCTATTCATCATTGAATTATTTGCTAAGTGCTTGTTTGCATTTAAAATCATTGAAAAGTCTGCTTTTGAGAGTAAAAATGCAAAAAATTAGCTTTCTGTTGATAATTTTCCATGACTGATTGATGCTGAGCATGTTGGTGGATACGCCGCGACGGACGTCAGCACAGCGAGAACTCACTTAACAAGATTTGTCAGCTAAGAACGAAGCTCGACCCGCAGGCGCGTGGAAGCAAGCATAGGGTGTCAATCTACACTCGACCGACTCTGGACTAATTCCTACAGAGGTCTCTACCCAATGTCTAAGCTACAGCCTTCAAGAGTGCTTAAGAGGAGATTTCCTACAACGCTTCCAAGAGCAGAATACCCATCAAACGTTCTCGAAAAGCCACAGATTTAAGGCAGTAGACATCCTACGCGTCGTATGTCTAATAGGATGATCTGGCAGGAATTTGGAGAATCTGAGTTAGCCAGAGTGTTAAGAAGGTAGGTTTTACCCTAATTTCACCTGGAAAGTGGAAGATTGACCATATCTTGATAGATTGTGGCCAAAAGACAGGAATTGCCAGACATCCTATCCAAATTGTGCCAAGGCATTATTTTAAGACCAAAACCATAGGATGTCTTCATGTGCATGATCTACATTATTTATTGAGTGCATGAGAAAGGTTTCATCTCAATTGGGTGAGATCATTGGGGTTTAAGCAGACTTTAGCATTTTGACTGAAAAAGGCTAAAATAGCTAAATTTGGGGTCTTTTGACATTCAAACACAAAAATAAACACACCAGTGAGTTCAACACATCAATGGACAGGCTGTGGGCTAAGTTTGGTCAAATTCTGTTGCAGAAGACATCCTACACGTAGTATGTCTAATGCATGAAGAAAAGTCCAAATTCCTATTTGCGACATACCAAGCTCTCATATAGCCTTAGACAAACCTCCTAGTCAAGTTTGGTCCAATTTGGAGCTGATTGGACTGTGAAATCATCAAAACTGACATTAGGCTTCTGAAATAGAATTCTGATTAGCTGGCCGGCTTATAGGTATTCAAAACAAAAAGTAAACACACCACTGAGCTCAGCACATGAAGGGAAAGCCACATTGAAAATTTTGGCTGAAACGGAGAAATAAAGACATCCTACGCGTAGGATGTCTACATCATCATTTCTTGGACAAAATTAAACAGTGGATGTTGGAATTAGGGTTGCAGAGAAACACACACAGCTTGGAGAAGACGAAGGAAGCTCAAGGCACACAATAGAGAGTGTATAACTTAGTGTGCAATGGAAATATAGATAGCCCTAGAGTCATGGGCGTATATACAATGCTCGGGGGAAGAAACCTCCTAAAGAGGGAAAAAATGCCTTGGCGGTCCTAGTGTGTTCACACACATCACTACCACATGTATATGGTAAAAAATCCCCGCTGGAGTGATGCGGTGAACGAGAGTTGGCACATGAGTAAAGGGAAGTGCCATGCCCTAAGGACATGATCAGTCCACAAAGGGGAGTAAGCCCAAAGCTTTGCGGAAAGCTTCAAGCTTCTCACGAGACAATGCCTTTGTGAAAAGATCTGCAAGGTTGTCCTGTGTTGGCACATAAGCCAAGCTGATCTCTCCTGCTGAGAGCCTCTCCCTGACATAGTGGTAATGCACCTCAATGTGCTTTGTGCGAGCATGAAAAACTAGGTTCCTCGCAACTACCAATGTGCTCTGATTGTCAGTGTAGATAGTGTTGGCAGTGTCCTGTCCAACACCCAAATAGCCATAAGGCGTCTGAGCCATACACACTCAAACGTAGCTGTGAAGACTACCCTGTACTTAGCCTCACAACTCGAAGTGGCCATAGTAGGTTGCTTCTTGCTCAACCATGATATACATGAGCTGCCAAGCATGAAACAAAAACCACTTGTGGACACTCTCGTGTCAAAACAACCAGCCCAATCTGAGGCCAAAAAAGCATCTAAGTCTGGCGGCAGTGATCCCCCCTTGGGATAAAACAAGCCAACATGTAAAGTGCCACTAAGGTAGTGGAAAATCCTCTTGACAGCCTGCCAATGCTTAGACCCTAGGCTATGCATAAATCTGCTGACATGTGAGACTGCAAACTGAATATCCGGCCTCATGTTCCAGACATAAATGAGGCAGCCAACAACAGTTTGATAAAGAGTGACATCAGCAGGATCGCCAGCATCATGTAGAATCAACTTCAAGCCTGTTTCCATGGTAGTGGCAATAGGTTTGCAATCCTCAAGTCCAAACTTACATAGCAATGTCTCTATGTAACTTTTCTGACACAAGGCAATACCACCATCACACTGCTTAAAATATATACCCAAGTAATGATGCAACAACCCCAAATCTTTCATCTTGAAAGTAGCATTCAAATCAGCCTTAAATTCAGAAATATGTCTCTCATTTGGTCCAGTGATCAGCAAATCATCAACCTAAAGAACCACACTGAGAAGTAAATCACCTTCACACTTTACATACAATGTGCTTTCTATTGGACTATTACGAAAGCCTTGTTTGACCAAATGAGTGTCAGCTTTCTCATACCAAGCACGAGGAGATTGCTTCAACCCATACAAAGCCTTGTTACATTTTCACACTTTGTCCTCTTGTCCTTTTATGACAAAACCGCGAGGCTGCGTTACATAAACTTCCTCAAATATGTCACCATTCAAGAAAGCGGTAACAAAGTCTGATTGATGTACATCCCAACCAAAGCGAGCTGCCAATGCACATAGAAAACGCACAGTAGTCATAGGAAAAGTGGGAGAAAATGTCTCTTCATAATCTATCCCTTTTTGCTGTGCATAACCCTTTGCAACAAGTCGAGCCTTATGGCGATCAATCTCACCATCTGGCTTGCATTTCAACTTGTAAACGCACTTCATACCAATGGCCTTTTTGCCAGGAGGCAAATCACATAATGTCCATGTGTCATTTTCTATGAGTGCATCATATTCTGCTTGCATGGCAGCCATCCAATTTTCTGAATTCTGTGCTTCATCAAAAGATAGAGGTTCGTCAAGATCATATAAGCTAGACACAGCCAAAGCATAACAATCTGATGCATAAGATGCATGGCGAGAGCCTGAACGAGTATGACTAGACAAAGGTGCATCCAATTTACTGTCACGCAAAGTGTGCACCAGCCATTTTGGCATACCTTTAGCCTATTCATTTTTTGCCCTTTCCTCATCAAGTACATCATGTACATCTGCATCAGTAATAGGCTGATCTAGAACATTTTCAGAAACCCCCATAGGTTGTACATTTGCCTCATTGGAACTTACATTCGTATTTCCACCACTAAAAAGATGCAACAAAGTGTCATAAATGTCCTCTACGCTTACATTACTGTCTCTAGTACATGACAAGAAGGGCTGAACAAAATTTTCCACAAACACTACATCCCGAGAAACTAGAATACGTTTTGTTTGCGGATGATACAACCTGTAACCTTTGCTTTCAGCACTATAACCAACAAAAATGCATTTGACAGCCTTATCATCAAATTTTCTGCACTGCACTTGTGGCACCAAAGCGTATGCCAAACAGCCAAAACACGCATGTGCTCAATAGAAGGCTTTCTATCATGCCATGCTTCATATGGAGTATTAGACTGCAAAGCTTTCGTAGGAAACCTGTTAAGTACATAAGTGGCACACATGATGGCCTCAAGCCAAAAAGAATTCGGTAAAGCTTTACTTTTGACCATACATCGTGCCATTTCCGTAAGTGACCTGTTTTTCCTCTAAGTAACACCATTTTGTTGAGGTGTATAAGGCACTGTAAATTGGTGTTTTATCCTACAACTAGCCAGAAATGCATTAAATTCATGAGACATATCCTCCCCCCCTCGATCGGAACGAAGGGTGCCCATAGTACATTTTCAGACATTTTCAACTTCGGACTTCGCTTTAAGCGGAAATACCCATGCATGCCTGGAGTAATCATCAATGAAAGTCACGAAGTACACGTAATTGCCCAAGGACGGAGTTTGCATGGGCCCACAAACATCACTATGCACAAGCTGCAACCTGCATGTGGCCTGAACTGAACCATCCTTTGGAAACTTAGAACGCTGCATTTTACCCAAAATACAGCCTTCATAAACATGTTTGACAGGTGCTTCATGAGGCGGCAAAGTAGCAACCATATCAGATTTCTGCAAACGCAGCAAACTGGCAAAATTCAGATGACCAAAACGTGCATGCCAAAGTTTTGCATATGAAATAGCGTTGGAGTCTGCAACAACATTTGCAAAATTTTGTCCACACTTGTCATACAAAGTGAGCTTATACAGCCCACGGCACAAAAGGCCAGATGCAACAATTTCATCGCCAAAACTGAGATCATGAACGTTACATCTGTCATCCACAAATGTGACTACAAGTCCAAGTCTAGCAAGTGCGGATACAGACAAGAGATTCTTCTTGATCTCAGGTACATAAAGTGCATCAACAAGTGTGAAAGAACTGCCATTAGCAGCAGTAAGCACAATCTTTCCAACTCCCTGAACTGGATAAGAGGCATTGTTGGCACAAGTGACTAAATTCCCATTAGGGACAGACTCGAGAGAGGTAAACAATTCAGGATGTGAGTTAATGTGCTTTGTAGCACCACTGTCGAAATACCAGACATGTGAATCTGCAGCAACTGACAAGCATGCATCATGGATAGCAAGATTGTAAGTGCACTCTACACTAAAAGCCCATTCTGCATCAACATCAACATTACAGTTCCTTTTACAGAAGACTCAACAACGGCTGCATTTGTAGTGGAACCAGCATTTGCAGTGGAACCACCCTCTTTCTTCTTAGCCTCTTTTGCCTTCAACTTAGGACACTGCTTGATGAAGTGATCATTAGCTTTACAATAATGGCAACGCATCTTCTTTTTGCCCTTATCACTAGAATTGCCAGACGAAGTGCTTCTAGCAAAAGCATTAGGAACAGTATTTTTGCTGCTCGCTGCAGAACCATAAGAAGTGGCTGCATTGCTGTTACTACCCTTTCTTTGAGAAGCAATAAAAGCGTGTTCAATTGCACGCTGCCTAGTCCTGTTTTTTCTGGAATGTGACTCTTGCAACAGCAATGTGCATAATGCATCAAACTTGACAACTTCAGGATTTCCTTGGGTCATAAGTCTCCAAGTACTAGCAAAAGTCTGGTAAGAATCTGGTAAGGCATCAAGAACAGTCTGCACAAGGGACCTATCTGAAATGACTTCACCTGCAGAAATAAGCTGCTCATTGATATCCTTAACACTAGCAAGGAAAGTGTCCATGTCATCT
The DNA here is from genome assembly GCF_014529385.1 of Adiantum capillus-veneris. Taxonomy (NCBI): domain Eukaryota; kingdom Viridiplantae; phylum Streptophyta; class Polypodiopsida; order Polypodiales; family Pteridaceae; genus Adiantum; species Adiantum capillus-veneris. The sequence goes on along the minus strand of NC_140931.1, from coordinate 22,753,385 downwards.
TCCTCATGCATAATCTTTGACTCCATCTCTTTACGCAGCAAAGCAATTTTAGCCTCATTGCGGCTTGCATAAAGACCTGCTAGAATATCCCAAGCCTGTTTTGTAGATTTTGCTGAACGGATGTGAGGAACAATGGTGCGCTTCACAGACAACACAATCAGTGCATGAGCCTGCACATCCTTAACATCCCAATGAGCTTGTTCTGTCGTAGTCAAAACAACTCTAACAGCAGCAATCCTTGCAACATCCTCAACATTGCCTACATCCTCAGAATGAGGACGTACATCAATGCCCTACACAATGTTGCAGACGTCCTTTGACACAAGAACATGTTGCATCGTATAAGCCCACATAGGGTAGTTGTCCCCATCCAACCTGTCCTCAGCAGCGAACATCTTCAACACATATGTGTTGTTGTTGTCAGCCATGGTAAATGTTGCACCTGATGTGAAAACTGCCCAAAAATAGGAGAAACGGAGCGGGAACAACACGTGCTATCTAGCACAAACCGTAGAAGACTATAAGGCACCTGTTATGCAAAAAACGGCACTGATAAAAACTCTGCAGAAAATGACAAAATTGCTTGTGCAGACGTGTCTGTAGTGGAAACGAAGGGCGAAATGAGCCCAAATCGAAAATCTGAGCAGACCAAGCTCTACGAGCTGTCCAAAGTATTTGTCGACCTGTGAACCCTCGCCAAAGCTCACTGAAATCGGAGAAAGTGACCAGGCGTGTACTGGAGCAGCTGGCGACTGAGCCCGGGAGGACGCAATCTGCTCTCATACCAATTGTTGGAATTAGGGTTGCAGAGAAACACACATAGCTTGGAGAAGATGAAGGAAGCTCAAGGCACACAATAGAGAGTGTATAACTTAGTATGCAATGGAAAGATAGATAGCCCTAGAGTGATGGGCGTATATACAATGCTTGGCGGAAAAAACCTCCTAAAGAGGGAAAAATGCCCCGGCGGTCCTAATGTGTTCACACACATCACTACCACATGTATATGGTAACAGTGGACCTACGAGGAGGTTCTAATTGACTTAAGGATTCCAAAACCTCTTCCATAAGTGAAATTGACTTTGTCTGATCTTTTGACGGAGCAAAGACGGAATTAAGATTCTAGACTGATAAACACTTGGGTGGTATACAGTTCCAGATTAGCAGATCTAATCAAGAACATCCGAAGTGTATAGAGTACAATAGTGGTTGAGGTCAACCCTCCAGTTATACCAATCATTACTAAGACCACCTCTAGCAGTTAAATGCTTTGATTCGATTGCCGAAATTAAACGCTTGTACATGTATATTCAGCAGCAAGGCAAGAAGTTGAGCAGAAACTGATCCCTTGCTAGGTGAGTGGTTGGATTTGTGATAAATTGCATTGCTAAGTTTGATGAATTTAAGATCAGGAAGACACATTCCTAGAGGCCAAAAAGTGGTAGGTGATCAGGGTAGCTTAGTATCCACTGAAGAAAGTGTAACCTAGGCAAGGCTAGATCCATTAGCCCCAATCATCGAGGAAGGTAGTGATACTGACACTTCATCAGATAAGTCTTTCTTCATGATGGGTAGTCAACAACCAGGAGGTTTCTCAGGTGAAGGACCAATGCTAGGAGGAAGTATGTCCCAAAACCCTTTGAACAATGCCAAGTTCACTATAATCTTCTTAGAAGGAACAAACTCTAGGGGAGCCCTAGTTTATTCTGACTATCGGGGATGCAAGTGTATTTGTATAGAGGAAAGACCTTCTCAGAGACTGGAGATAATTCAAGTCTATAATGATGGAGATAGATTCCGAGACGAAAAGGGGAACCACTATCTGATAGTTAGTAACCCTGAGGATTACAATAGATATGGAGATAATGTGGCAAAAGGAAAAATGGTCTCAGAGGCTCAAGAGCCGCCTCCAAAAATTGATCGACCTGGAGCTCTTTTTATGTATGATAAAAAAACAACCAGGGTCTCTACCTATAATGATAATGTGGGAATCTACAAGTATGAGAGCGAGGTAGTAGTCTCTTATTTTCAATGCAAACAACCCTACCCAAATGAATTAAGCAAAGGCAAGGTTCTTTACTTGTTCTCTTATGAAATTGCTATGGGGAAGGATATCATTTTTGTTGACAGGTACGGGCGAGAATACAAACGAATTCTCCTAGAGGAGGTAGAAAAGGAAACAGTTCCAGAAACATCAACATATATGCCCCTGAAGAAGTACCAAGGTCCACCTATACCCCTAGCAAGTCAACAAACCCATTTTCAGAGGAGTACGAGACAACATCACATTCTAACCGACAGCAGACCATCAACTACCAGAACCAACAGACAACCCAACCATCATTGTAGGCATGGCTTCAACAAAGTGCGACATTAGAACAAGACCGAAACAGAAATGGTTATCCAACCACATGAGGGCTAAGATATTTACAAGAACCACCACTCTATTCACAGTATCAAGGCGAGAGTAAGCCAAAAACTCAAGAGTCGGCAAAGCCGAGAAAACACAACTTCTCAAGAAGTATAAAGATGTGTTTGCATGGTCCTACAAAGACCTCAAAGGAGTTGATCCCTCAATATGCCAACATACAATTCCTTTAAAATCAGATGTGAAACCAAGCAAACTGTGTCCTTACACATATAATGACACATTCGCTAAACGAATCAAAGAAGATATTGACAAGCTGATGGATGTTGAATTCATCTATAAAATCGAGCATACAGATTGGGTGTCACCCATTGTGGTTGTCCCCAAAAAGAACAGAAAGCTGCATGTGTGTGTGTGTGTGTGTGTGTGTGTGAATAAACCTCAAAAAAGTGAACGCAGCCACAATAAGGGATAATTATCCCTTGTCAATCACGGAACATGTGCTTGAGAGGATAGCAAGAAAACGGGCTTATTCCTTTTTAGATGGGTTTTTGGGGTATATCCAATTGGCAATTGCAATAGAGGATCAACACAAAACAACATTTGCCACAGAGTGGAGAATATATGCGTATAGAGTTATGCCTTTTGGCCTAACCAATGCCCCAGCCACCTTCCAAAGGTTAATGACTTATGCGTTCAAAGAATACCTAAGAATATTCTTAGAAATATATATGGATGATCTCTGTGTCCACTCTCTTATACGAGAAGAACATATTGACCATTTACAAAAGGTATTTGAGAAGTACAGAACATATCGAATCTGTCTCAACCTGGAAAAGTGCATTTTTATGGTAAGGCAAGGCCGCATCTTAGGACATATTGTCTCAAGAAATGACATAACCACTGACCTAGAAAAAATTAGAGTCATAGCAGACTTGCCCGGGCCTACTAATGCCAAACAAGTACAATCTTTCATGGGACACTTCGGATATTATCGAAGATTCATATATATATGTATGCGATCATTGCACAACCACTATATCGCTTATTAGTCAGTTTTGACTCGACCGAGGAGTGTGAAACTTCATTCCAAAAGCTTAAGGAAAACCTTATATCAGCACCTGTATTTAAAGCACCAAATTGGGAAAAGATATTCCATGTTCACATTGATGCCTCTGCATACGCAATTGGAAGTATTCTAGCTCAACCTGGAGACGGAACAATGGATTTCCCAGTTTGTTATGTGAGCCGACAGCTAAATAGTGCAAAAAAGAACTACACCACCACTGAAAGAGAGGATTACTTGTTTGCAAACAAATTTGTGTTCTTCACAGATCATCAAGCTCCTTTGTATCTAGTAAATAATCCATGCAATATTGGAAGAATTGTACGGTGGTTTATTATATTGCTAGAGTTTGACTTCACAGTGGTAGTAAAAAAAGGTAAAACTCATCTACAAGCGGGTCATCTTTCAAGGCTACAAAACGGGAAAGCTCTTGAAAGAGTAGATGATGACATACCTGATGCTTACCTTTTCAATATTGAAATGATACCCAAATGGTCTCAGGAAATTGTTAGCATTCTTTCCTTTGGAGGTAGATTTGATAACAAGGAAGACAGATCCAAACAACAAATATTTCAACAAACAAAAAAAATTCAGTTGATTGCAGGACGATTGTACCATCTAGGCTCCGACCAAATTCTACAATTATGTATAAATCTAGAGAAATTCGAGTGTTATCTTGAAGAAGCACACATCCAAGACTGTGCATTTCATTGTTCAACAATGAAAACACACCAAAGATTGAAACACTTAGGAGTTTATTGGCGAGCTATGTATGCTGACACACATGCTTATGTTAACAATTGTACTATATGTAGTGCCAAACGACCGGTGGATCACGCGACATTGTTTCAGGTAACCATTGCACCTGCATGGAGTCAATATATCATTGATTTCTTAACAACAAGGACATTTCCTTAAAACATAACAAAAGCGCGAAAAAGGGCTATAGAGTTGGAGGCTCGAGACTTTACTTTAATTGGAAATCAACTCTATAAGCGAGGAAATGACAATCAACTTAGAATCTGTGCAAGTGAAAGTGAATACCTGCTGATTCTAGAACAGGCACATGGAGAAATAAGTGGAGGCCATTTTTCAGGCGATAAGACGGAAAAAATTGTCTTAACCGCAGGAATATGGTGGCCTACTTTGCACATGGATGCTGAGGAGTTTGTAAAGCATTGTGACGCATGTCAGCGCACTAAGGTGCCAATAAAGAGAGATGAGATGCCACTACGGCCAATGATGGGAGCACGGGTATTTGCGAAATGGGAAATTGATTTTGTGGGACCTATTTCACCCCCTGCGTATCGCACCCATACCCAATATATCATTGTGGCTACGGACTATCTCACAAAATGAATTGAAGCCAAAGCAACACAAAAAGCAGACACAAGAACCACTACACAATTTTTGTATGAGAATATCTTTGTACGATACAGATTACCAATAGAAATTGTCAGTGATCAAGGAACACATTTTCTTAATGAAGTCATTGAGTACCTGCTAGAGGAATTCATGGTCATATATAAGAAATCTGCTCCATATCATCCACAGACAAATGGACAAGTTGAGGCCACAAATAAAACCCTATGCACTGTTTTGACTAAAATTGTATCAGAATCAAGGACAAACTGGGATCAACAATTACACTCAACACTATGGGCATACAGGGTAGCTTATAAAACATCAAATCGGAACCACACCATACAACATGGTGTTTGGTCTAAATGCTATATTACCCATAGAGTTTTTTATTCCAACTCTATGAGTAGTGAAACGCTTAGAATGGACAGGCCATGAGCTCTCTTCAAGAATACATGATCTTGAAAAGCTAGATGAACTTCGACTAAGAGCTGTAGCTTCGATCTACGCTCAGAAGAGAAGACAAAAGGAATTTTTTGACAAGCATGTGCGTACGAAAGAGTTCAACACAAGTGATTATGTACTTGTTTGACAAGCATGTGCGTACGAAAGAGTTCAACACAAGTGATTATGTACTTGTTTATACTTTGAAGCAACATGCCAAAAAACTTAAAAAGCGAGGGATGGGACCCTTTGTGATTAGTGACTTATCACAAAGTGGAGCTGTCAAACTTGCTACATTGGCAGGAGAAGAAATGCCAAATTGGATTGGTGGGTGTCGGTTAAAAAAGTATCATTTACCACTAACACACGATATGCTTCAACAAATCCATCAAGAAAAACAACGGATGAAGGAGAAACAGAGGGTACGAGAAGAAGCACAAGCAGAAGCAAAAGAACGCATTGCAAAAAGAAGGCTTCTATGACAATAACAACAAAGTGGATCACCGTTGCGAATAAATACTACTCGATTAACAAAGTTCGGTGAAGACACAGTGGATTCAATAATTGCAGCGAAAGTGGGTAGCAATCAAGTTGAATCGACGGCATTGCTTGATTCTGGAGCTCAAGAAAATCAGATTTCTTGCAAATTATATAATCAGCTCCAGCTCAAAGATCAACTCCAACCTACTCAACAAACGCTAGAAAGCAGTACCTCAAATTCATTAAGCACATTGGGCTGGACGATATTGCATATACAAGTACATCAGAATGTTTATCCCCACAAGTTTTATGTGGTTGAGGATGCGAGCACACACCCAATGTTGTTGGGACAACCATGGCAGAAAGAATATAATGTGCAGATAGATTGGAGTTCGAATACAGTCAGAATTCAACAGACACAAGAACGCCAAGTGGTAGCCTTTGCTCAGACAACCCGAAAGAACCCAATAATGGTGCTACAATCACTTGATCAAGAGAAAAATAGACGGGTGCCACTTAACCAGCAAAAGATATCTACGAAGGATAAACAGGAAACATCCAACTGTCTTCAATCAAAAAATGAGATACCACAGGCAACAAAGAATAGATCAAAGTCAACAATAAGCAAACAACAAGTATGGTACAGAAAGATCTACGTGAACGAGCCTACAAACCACAGTGCAATAGCAGACAGCCTCTGAAAAACCAGGTTATTCAAACACCAAACAGAGTCATTAAACAGATATGGATATCGAAGAACATGCTCAATCGCCAACTACATGAGAAACGCATTTGGATCCCCAAGGTGATCTACAGGAACTCCCTTCAGTACAAGCACAACCAGTAGCCAGACAAACGACATCGGCAAATCAATCTGTGTGGATCCCGATCAACAGAACAGTCACCAAGGCCAAAAAAGAGGCCATAAACCTACAAACGCATACAAAACAAAGCTACAAATGGCAAGCAAAAGAGACAAACATTATGGCCACATCAGCCACAACAATTCTCTCCACGGAGACCACAACGGTCATACCTACAGTAGTGGAAAACCAAGGCACCTTCGCAAAGAAGACGATCAAACAAAGAGCGACAGAATTACAACTTTTAATTGCAAAGAAAATTGGCCAACCAAACCAACAACAAACAAGAAACCTCGACGTTGGATGCCAATAAGCGTTTTGCTTATTCCCTCCCCTCTCGCACAGCATTACTTTTACCATGCATTGACCGCGTATGCATCAGGTAGGGCCATGTTACAAGGCCATGCATTAGCACATTTTTTTTAAACCCATGCACAGCATATACCCCGAGGCGATACCTTGTCGTTCGGGGGGACTCTGGTTAGGAGGGGGGAGGCATTCTCAATGCGGACCCAATGACAGTAAAAAGCAACAAAAAAGGGCATGTTTTGAATATTTTTGAGGGGTTTATATTTGATTGTGAAATTTTATGGACTAACCAAAATACATATGCCCTTATACAGCATTAATCTACAGAGATATGAGGCCAAACGCCAAATTGGGGCCGATAAGTGTATGTGTATATATATATATATAAATAGCCATTTTTTGGACAAAATATTGGTAAAACAGAGAAATCCGGCCACAAAAATTACATGTGAGTGTACATAATGTGTCGGGGTGACTTTTTTGATTTATTTTGATTTTTGGGGTTTTTTTTTGGTTGATTTTGCTATTTTCCTTTTAAATTTACTAATTATTGGCATCAAAATTTCAAAATTACAAAAAGCTTGTGAAATGCGATCGTAATGAAAAACAAAAAAAATGGGGATGATCAGTGACTAGAAAACAACCCAGGGTGCAGTGGTGGTGCAATTATGAGAATGAAGCGAGAGGCGTGTTGTGGCCAGATTTTGACCGAATCGTCAAAATTCTCAGAAACTGGGCAAATGGAGTCCAAATGGGGAACTTTTTGAGTCTGAACCGCGTTTCATGAAAAGTTAGGAGCACATGTCAAATTTCATGAAAAATGGTATGGGACCCCCATTATAAGATTATTTTCACTCCACTTAGAGCTCATTTCTACTATTCACTTGTGAGAGAGAGCTCTAGCCACCTAGAGTGCACAGGACTTCCAACAGCCGATACGCCACGCTCAGTCATCCGAAGACTACCAGATATGAGAGGTAGACTCAACACCTTATGCTCTTCATGTATATGTGATGTTTTGTCGCCAAACTAGCATAGAACTCCAACGAGGTTTGCAGGGTAGAGACCTGTGAGCGTAGATAACCACCTAACGGCTAATCCAATACCAACAAGACTTCATAGGGGGTTTACCCTAGCCTAAGAGACCAATCTTGGATGCCCGAAAGAGGCAAGAAAGCAAGGGGAAAAACCCTAACTTCTAGAGCACTGCAAGAAGCCACAAAGAGGAAATCCGGCAAAAGTAGCCCGAATCATACCAAAACTCATGGGTAGGTGCTTCTTGATGAGCTCTACAAGGCTACATGGGTTACATGGCCAAAAGGTGACCAAAAGTAGGCCTAAACTTCAGAAACGGCATTAGAAACGCAAAGCGTCACTCGGTTCTCATAGCCAAGCGAGACGTCCGTTTGCCACCAAACTTCACGAGCAGCTTACCAAGGCCTTCAACAACCAAATCCTATGGTGGTAGACCACTACAAATCATCGGAGGCATGCAAACGCAATCATGGGCGCTTCCAGAGCGACAAATCGCCAAACAAAGCTCAAGTGAAGCCAAAACCAACAAGAATCACATGGCAAGGTTCCCCAAGAGATAATAGAGCTATGCTGGTCATCATCAAGAAATTTCATTGCGGAAAAGCGCTCCAAGAGTCAGAAATCACCTCTGAGGCTCCGAAAGCCAAGAAGGGAGTTTCTAACTAACCATTTGATTTTTTAAATTGAAATAAAGCACAAAGGGACTTAGGGAGGTCATATGCACATGTTAGTAGGACTGATTACAAAAAAATGCACAGGAGACATCCTACGCGTTGGATGTCTCAAGGCCATGTTTGGGCACCCAACTCATCATTCAGCCATACAAATAGCTTCTACATGTCATTTACAGCTTATCCCTCAAGTTTCACCCCATTTGGACAAAAGTTTACCTCTTATGCATCAAATAACACAAAGTCAGAGCATAGAGGCAAGAATTGGTCATAGACCTATCAAAAATGATCCAAATAAAGTGAAACTTGAACCATACACTCTTCACATCATGTCAAAGCTAACTGTGAGGTCATATCTACAAAATCATGAAAAAGACATCCTACGCGTAGTATGTCTCTAAGCTTGAAATGACCTCCAGATGGATTTTTTGGCCTTCATACATGTTTATCACATTCATACAAGCCCACCCACCAAGTATCCAGCCAAACAAATCACTTTTTGGCCTCATAGCTCCATAGATGTACATTTCAGAGTCCCAAACACCAGAAATGGTCTTCCTACCCTCAAAACTTATCCAAATTCAAATCTAAGACCATGGTGATGATCCATAGGCGATGCCCTAACATACTGACAAATTTCATGCAATGCTGAGCAAAAAGACATCCTAGGCGTAGTATGTCTCCAGATTCATATTGACCTACTGAGCAAAGTTTGGCATAATAAATGGGACAAACATGCTACAAGAAGCCTACATATCAATTTTCAAGTCATTTGGACCACATTTGCTCATCATTACAGGACATCCTACCCATTTGTGAACCAAAAGCCTAAAATAGTCCAAAATTTTACTTTTTGGTGTCCAAATCAAAATCCAAGCACATAGCTGTGATGTACAGCTATCATCATGACAAGTTTCAAGTCATTTTGAGGATAAAGACATCCTACGCATAGTATGTCTTTAGGCTTAAATTGAAGCACAATTCTTACTGTTTTCATTTGCAGACCACACTTAGTCCCTCTTGAGCTCATGTTTCAATTTTCAAGTCAATTGGATAGTTAAAACTCAGTTTATCATCTAATCTGTAAAGAACGCTAACTTTGGACTACTGAGTGCAACAGGATCCATGGCAGCCACTAAGTCACCAGCAAAGAAGAAAAGAATGACCAACAAAGATTACCTAGATGAAGTGGAGCCATTTGTAATACCAGCAGGAACCATAAAGCCCATTACCACTTGGTTACAAAGCAACCTACTGGAAGCAAACGACCTCAGGATATGCCAAGGCCTGTTCAAGGACCCAGAAGGCAATGCCACAGAGCTGCCAATAATACCGCAGGAACTCAATGAGTTCACGAGAAAGCCAGAAATACTGTCTCTCTTGGAAAAGCTGGACATACACAATTATTTTGAGGCGTTGCCAGCAGGAATTGACATCTAGAGAGTCTGGGAATTCATCACCACAATCAAAGAAAATGGCATAGCCAAAGTGACAGATCTGCAAGGAAAGACCAGAGTGATTGTAATCACGCCAGAAGTGGTCGCAAATGCATTGAACCTCTCTAATAAAGGCGACAGTGTCAACAAGAGGCGAGAAGAGGTAAAGGTATACAAATAAATCAAGAAGAACTACACCTTTGAGGATATTGTTGATCCAATGGTGGCAACCATATGCCAACTTTACAACCAATATTTCCATATGTGCACAAAGAGGCCTCAAAAGTACACTGCACCACCGGCAACAATTGGAACAACATTTACATGGGCAATGAAGACAAGCAAGCCAGGAGAGATAGATTATGCGGCGTACCTACAGTACAACATTGTGAGAATGGAAACCTCGAATCCTACATACATTGAACCAGGGGAGATGCTTACAAAGGTGATATATGAAGCTTTACATGATAAGGGCCAGTGGCCTCTTCCTCCATCACAGAATGACTGGTTAAAGCTGATAGAGGACAAGGAAGAGGAACAACCTACAGCTCCTAGGGTAACCACCAGACTAAAGAGAAAGCTAGAGACAGTGGAAGAAGAGCCTGCTCAACCAAAGAAAGGGAAGAAAGCTACTGTACAAATGCCAGCAAAAGAGACCAAATCCCAGAAGGCTACTCGGCTAGAAAGGTTGATGGAAAGTTTCAAAGCCCAACGAATGCTAAAAGGAGATCTAAACGAATTATGGAAGCCCTCACTTGAAGCAATGTCTGGATCTACTCAAAGGGTAAATAGGGATCGCTTCAAAGACTACATAAAGAATTTTGAGATCCTAGACGCGGCGGCTGAGAAAATTCCAGTCATACCATTTACTGACGAAGAGGTTGATGATGTGAGGAGGCAGTTGCTAGAAGAGCAGGAAGGGGAAGAAAGAGTGAGGAAAACAAAAGCTGACCGGGATTTCAAAAAGAAACCATCAACCCCACCATCAAGCCGAGAGTCAAGTCCTCCATCATCACCACCTCCTCCTAGTCCTCCTCAACCCCGACAAACTGAGGAGTTGAACAAATCTGATGGGCAACAAGACTCCAAGGAAGAGGAGAACAAAGAGAAAGAGCAAACGGCAGAAATTGAACCAAAAGATGAGAAGCAAGATCCTGAGGCAAGGAATTATGGAATATTCCTGGATCTGCTAGTAGCTGCTGGATACACCCGAGAGGAGGCAGCTCAGACAACATTTCAATTATCAACACCCAAACTAGAAAATTCCGCATTGAGCCCTCTTTTGGTGGAGCTGAAGGAGAATGCAACAGACACCGTAGATTTGCAACCACAAGAGGAAGACTGGGAAGAAGTTATACAAAGACTGCAAGGATTGAGAGCCAGATCAATGGCCAAAGAAATAGAGTACGAAGAGCTGAGGTTGAGTGAAGAAAATGTGAAAACAGAAGTGGAAACATTCCAAAGGCAAAACCAGGAGTAGCTACATGGCCAAGCACACGTACAAGCTCAATTAGAAGCAACACTACAGAAATGTCAAGAGCTAGAAAATCAAAGTCGGGAAAGCAATCAGAAGTTCCTAAACTCTGAAGAGTAATACCAGAAAGTCAGAAAGGCTCTTTCTGAAGCTGAGAAGGAAAGGAATGAGCTCACCACCCTACAGTTAGCAAAAGAATCGAAGAAAGTAGAGAGCTTGAAAGAAGTTAAGGACAGGGCTGAAATCTCATATGAAGCTAGCCAAGATGAGGTAATTGAGCTCAAGGTTCAAATCAAAGTAAAAGAGCAAACCATTCAGAGGTTGAGAGCATCGCCGGGTAGGGCAAGAGCTGCAGCTTCAACTAGCACGAGCCAAGCAAAAGATGCGTTTGAAGAACAAATGATAGAACTCCAAAAAGAGCTGACGCTTGAGAAGAAGCAGAGAGTGATGATGGCAGAAGGATCAATGGTGATACAAAGCCGATTGGTAGAGGAGAACAATTCATTGAAAGCAAAATTGTTGAAGCTTCAGGAAAGATTAGAAGATAATTCACAAACGCTGCAAACAAAGAATGCTGAGATAAAAAAGAAGTTAGACAAAGCTGATAGGGTCAATGCAGAACTCAATGAACTATTAGTTTCTGTGACAAAACAAGCTGAGATAGCATAAGACAATTTACAGAAGCAGCTGGATGAACTTCAGGGCCAAACAAGTGAAGAACGCCAACAAAGTCAAGGGTCGGCTGCAACGGAAGGAATTGACATAGAGAATGTGTCAGATTTGGTGGACACTATCATACAAGAGGATATTCATGGGGGATCAGTACAAGAACCCCAGGATCTGACACAAGAAGAGGAAGACAATCTACAGAATGCCATAGAAGCAGTTATAAAGGATACCGCAAAAGAAGCAATGCAGTGGGAGCAGAGTATATTAAAGTCGATGACAATTCAAAAATTAGATGCAAATGTCGTTCGACATGAATGGCTACAACCCTCTCTCCCCTATCCTCTTCTCAAATATGAGGCTGCTACAATCAACAAAAGGATCAAAGAGGAGCCCACAGTTCCACTGTACAATCAAGATGTCACCAGACCAGAAGGGGTTAAACTCGTTGTAGACTCCCAACCAAGATGCAGGAAGGCATGGCTCACTAAATACCCTCAGTATTTAGTACATCTGGTAGAGGCGCCTAAAATAATCAGAGACAACCTCAGCGGACATGGAAGGAGCATGAATTGCTAAAGAGAAGCCACCCCACGTGGCTCAACTACGCAAAGCTTCCAGGCTTTAAGGCAGGCGAGAGAATGAGTGAGCAATACATGGTGAAAACCCTAACGAGCGCCATTAAATTGTTCACTGGCTCGCCTGACCTCTCTTGCATTATGCTCAGAAAGATATGTAAAACCCTTCTAGCAGTTTTTGAGGTCTTTAAACCTGGGCAGGCAATAGACAACATATTTTTATTCCAAGATACAATTAGATGTGCTTATGAACTGTCTGCTCAACGATCCCATGAGGTGATACATGCCCTCTACCAACAAATAATGTTCTTGCCCTCATACCACATCCAGGTTTTTGAAGAAGCCGTCTACACCGGCTTCTTCACCATCAATACAGATATATTCGGCCCTACATTACTGGCCCAGCATGCACGGTATGAGTCTGTTCTGAAGATGCGCGAAAGCCTCCACTGAAGCAGAAGCTCTACTGTCATGTCGGGGACGACATGAACTAGGAGGGGGGGAATGTTAGCAGAAGACTGGCAGCTACACTCAACTAAAGACTGGCGGACTACGAAAAGAAAGAAATCCTATGTAGTCATTCCCTGATTAAGAAAAAAACCTGTAATTTCATTTGTAAACACTTGGGGCTTGCAGAAGTTTCCAATTTTGTATATTATTTTTTCCATTTGACTAAGTAAGATTTTACTTTGGAACTTGAGATATTGTAATTGGAAGGTATTATACCAAATTTTGACCTTAATGAAAGAACCCTTTTGTTGATTTTTATCAAGTGTCTATGAGAAGCGTATTCTGTGTACGAGAGAAAGTGAGAGTTTATCTTGACACTACGCGCACACTGGTGGTCGGAATCAAGTGCAGTGTGTTGCCCCCGGAGAGAGCTACACGCCAACACCTATATTGCGAGTGTACAGCCCGGCTTCGCAAGATTGACCCGCGAGCTATTTCTGGTAATTCGGTGAGCATATGGTGTCTGTTTTTGCATTTCAGCATATCCACGCGTTTGCAATGAGTAGAGCTACACATTAGGCACTTTAGTTTTCAGAAACGACGACCTGCAAAAACCTGTCAGACATCCTATGTGATTTTGCACCGGGTGTTTTGGGTAGGGTTTTGGGTCACGGACCTTAGGGAGAGCGGCCTATTGGTGTTAATAGGATTTCCATCAAGTTTCGTAGTGTTTCAAGAACATCTGATGGGTATTTGGCTCTTGGAAGCATTGTAGGAAATCTCCTCCTGTGTACTTTTGAAGGCTGTAACTTAGACATTGGGTAGAGACATCAGTAGGAAGTAGTCAATAGTTGGTCGAGTGTAGGTTGACACCCTATGCTTGCTTCCACCCGCCTGCGGGTCGTGCTTCGTCCTTAGCTGACAAATTTTGTTAGGTGAGTTCTCATTGTGCTGACATCCGTCGTGACGTATCCGCCAACAGAAACCAACTGCTTAGCGATGGTGGGTGATGACTAAGATACCAAAGCTTGAATCTTGCTAGGGTCAGCTTCAATCCCTTTTGCTGAAATTACATGGCCAAGGAGAGTGACTTTGTTTTCACCAATGTGACACTTATCCACGTTGAGCTGGCCACCCAAGGTTTGCAGCCTGGTTAAGCCATCATAGACTTTGCTTGAATGGAGGGCTCGTGAACTATAGATGCAAAAATCATCTATGGAAACCCGTATTGACGTTCCAAAGTAGGGTTGGAAAACAAAGGTCACATAGCGTTGAAATGTGGTCGGAGCGTTAGTGAGGCCAAAAGGTATCACTCTGTAAGCAAAGCATCCCCAAGGTGTGATGAAGGTTGCCTTCTTCTGGTCTTCTTCCACAATGCTAATCTGGATGTATCCTGAGTAGCCATTGCACACTGTGTATCGCTCGTGACCCGTCACTTCATTGATAATTTCATCCTGGAATGGGAGGGGAAAGTGATCCCTCTTCGTAGCTGCATTGAGAGGTTTATAGTCCACACAGACTCTCCACTTGCCATTCTTCTTTGGTGTGACTACTACTGGGGAGACCCATTCTAAGTCTTTGATAGGGTAGATGAAACGTGCCTGTCTCAAACTTCTCACTTCTTTAAGTAGTGCCTCTTGTTGGATTACTCCAAGTCTTCTGAACCTTTGCACCACGGGCTTACTGCCTTCCTTGAGTTTTATGTGGTGTTGTACTACTGTGATTCCTGTGATCTTATCATAGCCATCAATGAACAGTGTAGTGAAATTACCCAGCATGGAGACATTCCTTTCTTCATCGGTTAACTCATTTGAGAGCATCTTTTGTAATTTACCTGCATCCTCTAAGGATTGCATACCTGATGGTTCCTCTTGGTTTGTCAGGGGTGTTTCAGATTGTGTTAATCTTTTTGGGTCTTTAAAGAATGACCCCCATCACTTCAATGCTACTGTCACTCCCGTCAGTGGTGGTTGTCTCTTCTCCTAAGGTAGACGAATAGTCGCTGGTGGACTCATCTTCTGAAGCCTCTAAGATCATGTTGCGTTGCTTCCCAGTCCTCATATCGTAGAATATGGACTTCCCTTTAGCGTGAATCATTCCGGTGCTCTAGTCTTGCTTAGCTTCCATAGCCATGAACCAGGGTCTCCCAAGAATGATAGGGTAGCCCTCCCCTTTGTGTGGCATGACAAAGATGTCTACCTCCACTTCTGTATTGAATCCTTTAACTTTGACCGCATTCACAATGCCCACGCATTTCACTTTTATATTGTTTTCCATTTTGGCTCGGCAGGGTGCCGGCCTACTCACCTCTAGACCTAGATGGTGCATCATTTTTTCACTCATGACGTATATTTGCGCGCCACCATCTATGTAGATGTTTGAGATTCATTGCCCCTTGATGTGGGCATCCATAGTTGGTAGGATGTCATCAAGATCCCTTTCAGAGATAGCCCCAGCTATCCTTGGTCTTAATTTTCTGGTACTCACCATTTTTGTCCATTGCCTCCTCATTCTAGGTGCAAGGTGGAGTAATTGGAGCCAAGTTATCTTCGGGCCCTGCATAAACACATCCTAAACCAATTCATAAGGTTTAGCATACTCACCTAGTGAGAAATCCACAGTGTCTATCTTCTGTCGCGGTTTAGCTGCTTGCTTGCTAGACTCGGCTTTCCCTTTCATTTTCTCTTCTCTTTGAGAGGCTTCCTCGTGCCTGGCACGCTTCACTCACATAGCATCCACTTCTTCTACTTTTGCTTTCCCTTTGTGTTTCTCTCGAACTGACTCTTCTACCCTTGCCTTCCCTTTAGCCTCCGAGCTAATAACACTCACCACTTGGTTTAGAGCAGGTGGTGGGGGTAGTGGTGAAATAAGAGGTTGTGGTGGTGGTTGTTGTTGTATAGGTGGTCAAAGGATCTGGACCGGTGGGATCCGGCCCTGGTTGCCTGGGTGGTGGTGGTCTTGCCCTTGGCGGAGAGGTATGATTCTGTCTCCCCCTTCTATTGAAATTCTGTCTTTTTGGATGTGGGCAGTAAGTAGTACATACCATGGCCGTCTTTCCCGCAATTGTAGCAGTGGTACTCTTGGTTTTGCCTTCGTTGTCTCCTTCCCTGTTCTGGATTTCTGACAGGTGACAAGAGAATTGTTCTTTCGAGGGAAGAAGGCTTGCTAATTTTTTGTGGACCCAAAAAAGTAAAATTTTCTATTGTGCCAATGGATAACCTCCATGGTGAAGGCCCGTTCTTTTTTTAATGCTTTTCATTGGCTCTCGTGAACCCAACCGTAATCTCGAATGGTTTATATATCTAAAAAAGCTCCACTTAATTAATAAGGTGAAAGATACACATTACATATTATTATTTGAAAACAAAATTAAATAAAAATAAATAAAATAAAAAAACATATTAAAAACTAAAACAAAAAGAATATAATGTTTTCATTAAAAAAGATAGATTTAATAAGCATAGAGAATATTAAATCAATTTAATAATTTAATAAAATGAATCTTGGTGAAATCTTTAAATAAAAAGTCTCTTTACAAGTGAGAGTATAAACAAAGAGAAAGTTCACTATGGCCTACATAAGGCTATTGAGAGGGCTTTAATAATTATAAGAGAGTTCTTTGTGAGAAAGAAAACAAAAAGTCACACTAGCATTTTAAAACATTTGTTGTCACAATAAAGTCTTGATTATTGAAAAGAAATGTAACAATGAACTATTCATCTTACAATATACTCCAAAAGATTAAAAAATGATGGATGGAAAAACACTTGGAGCATTCTAGAAAACTGAGGAAAAACAAAAGTAAAATTGGATGGGAAAGATTATGTTTAACCCAATATCCAATGTCCTTTTTTAAGAAGGGAGGTAAACAAATGTCACCACCCTCTCACAAGGACCTACAAGAAATAGTTAAAAACAAGTGAAAGGATCCCGGTGGCTTTCTAAAACAAAAAGAAAGTGTCAAAATCATTAGATTGAGTTTAATTGGAATTAGTTTTCGGGAAAGGATTGCGTTAGCTTCGTCTTAAGTTGGTTGAAATTTGAGACTAGCTTGTTGCAAACCATGGTAAAGGGAAGGAAAATAAGTGAAATATGTGAGAAAAGAGTTCAAAAATCATGCAAGTTTTAAAGAATTGATAGTATTTCCGGTTTGCTTCTTTGCGAGGAGGAAACTCAGCCGCCGACGGCCGTTTAATAAAAGAAACTTTCTCGAACACTTACTAGAATTAAGCTAGAATGCAAGAAACGTCAAGCCATGTGAGACTGTGAAATAAAAAGAATTCATTAATGTATATATATGTGTGTATATATATATATATATATATATTAATACAACCGATCGCCTTCGACAGTCTCTCTCTCTCTCCCCCTCTCTCCCTCTTTTGTGTGCAAAGAAGCTTTTTTTAGTTTTGGACTTTAGCCTTCAGGTCGCAAATTGTAACACGTGTAAAGGGCTCCCCCTTCCGCCATATTATGTTAGTAAATATATATATATATATATATATATATATATATATATATATATATATATATATATATATATATATATATATATATTTATAGAATTTACTAGAATTATACAAGGTGAAGTTTCACTTTAGCATTCTTAAAAAATAAAATGCGAAAAAATTTGAGACATGTCAGAATGTGAAATAAAAAGATCCATTTGATATTTTAAAACAAAATATCATTTAAAATAAATCTCAATTATCACTAAAAAAATTTGCCTAACTCAACTCTCCTCGAAGGCAACTTTTAGAAAGCCAAAAAACGTTTGTCATCATTAGCTTGTCCATGTGACACTAATCTGTAAGCTTTATCCAATGGTTCAAAGATGCACCCAAAATCCAACCCTTCACTAAGGACTACTTATATATAGTCCAAAAGAAGCTGGAAGAGGAAGAAAAAGATTGTGTGTGACCCAATATTTACTGACGCTCTTTAAAAAGAGATACACAAATGTCGACCTCTTACAATTGCACCAAAAATCCAACACTTTACTAAAAGACTCTTTATGTAGTCCGAAAAGAAATATATTGAATCAATACTTCACATATGGATCAAACTCCTATGCATACTCTTTAATCCTTACTTCTTTAAAGTCTTTTCACCATGCCAAAAAAAAATGAAAGGAGCCTTGCTATTTGAAAGTAAATGCTTTCTTTTTCTTCAATTTTCAAAGGGACACATGTCAAGCAAACAAGGATCAAACTCCTATGCATACTTTTTAATCCTTAGCTCTTCAAAGTCTTTTTACCATGCCAAAAAGAAATGAAAGCATCCTTGCTAAAAGCAAATGCTTTCTTTTTCTTTAATTTTTAAAGGAACACGTGTCAAGCAAACAAATTTGAATTATCTTCACGTATATGATACTAAGGTCTTTAGCAAGCCAAAAACATATTGAGACCCAAAACAAGGTAAAGTTTTAATGGTGGCCTCAACAAGGCAATAGTTTTAGTTGTAATAAATTGTGTGTGTGTGTGTGAAAGAGAGAGAGAGAGAGAGAGAGAGAGAGAGAGAGAGAAATCATTTTCAAGAACATACAAAATTTCCTTTGGTGTAGATTTCAAGAGAATATTTTACAAATTAATCGATAGTTTTTACAATTTTACTCTATTTCTATAAATTTTCAAAAGTGCATTTTCTCCTTCTCCCCCTCCCTTCAAGTGGCCAATTTGGATTTTCTTTCAATTGGCTCAAGGATGCTAAGACACACTTTTTTCGAACACGTGTGTATGAGAGAGAGAGAGAGAGAGTGTTGGAAAAAAACCGAGGTCCAACGTATTTTAACCGACTAAAATTATACAATCCCGATTGGATTTTGAGCTTGCCTTTAAGAAAATCGAGAAATTTACAAAAGTTTGTGTTATTACTGGCAAAAGCTTCAAATTTTGACCTAAAAATCGAAAGAATTTTAAGCTTGCCCTTATTTGCATTGGTTAGGGAGAATGAGAATCTATTTATCAAGTCGTGGAGAACAGTGTTCGGGAAAAATCATTTTCACAAACGTACAAAAATCCCTCCAAGACAAATCTGAACCAAAAATTTTACAATACTAGCCAATATTTTTGCAAAATTACACTATTTTCCATGTATTTTAAACGGAATTTTCTCCTTCTTACCCTCCCCTCAACCTGCTACTTTGATTTTGCAACCGGCTCAAGACTAAGCTGAGGCACACTTTTCCCAAACACTGGTGGAGAGAGGGAGAGGGAGAGGGAGAGGATCTTCTATATACATTTTTAATGCTTCACATCAACACCAATATAGAGACACCTTTTGAAACAGTTGAATAAAGAAAAAATCATATTGTATTTAATAAGATGGTGATAGAAAGACTAACATTTAATGTGAAACTTTTGATGGTGATTGATTTGCACATTTCCTCCACCGCTCCTCTATGGCCTTCTTAGGGCAAAAAACAAAATATTCATTATTTAGAGGATTTCTACATATTTGTACAAGCTCTCCCTGTAGTAGACAATGACTTTGAAAGTATACTAAATTGTGTAAAGTTGTATGCTCAATGCACAACTTTCATGTATGTTTTAAAATAAGACTAGTTTATATATAGAAATATATAACTATGCATTCTGTTCATCTTGCACACTGGACACCTGAAAGGACCTCTCCATTTCCTTCTACATACACACACAACACGACCTCCCTTGAAGCTCTTATGGCCAAATTTCCCCAATATTGGTCAAACCCACTTGGGACAATATGTTAAAAGATGGCGACCTTGGATCTCAAATAGAATCTTCTATCTAATAGGTGCATATGCTCAATGTATCCACCCCTTCTTGTCTGAGTAATGTTGCTGAGAACCCTTGTACCCATCCAGAGCCTTATTCAAGGCACAAGATTTCCATGCGTTCTTCATCAACCCTAATGACTACCTCCATGTGCATCTTGGAAGAATGTGGCATTATGCAAGACCTTGAGATGGGCAACAAATAGACATTAAATTGTCGTTGTACGATTTATATAACTTCTCTTGTCATGCTGTCACCGCCGAGCATGCCAAAAAACCAGGCTCGAGTATAGTTTTAACTCGCTAATGCTGGCAAAATCCCAACTAAAGTTGGAACTTGCCTTGAAAAATTCTACTTCTTGTAGTGTGGAAACCTGCACATTGGAAAGAGTTTTAAATGTGCCGTTGTGTATCTCACTCGACGGAGCCTGGAGGTATGGAAGGACATGGAAAGAGTACTTCGCAACGCTGCGCAACTGAAGACATTACAAGTAATGCAAAAATTGGACGTGCAAAGCTCGCTTAAAAGGGCCGAGTCTACAAGGGACCATAGAAAGCAATCCACAACAGTGATGTACATGATCTTGGGTGCTTGAGAGCCCATCAAAAAAGATGCAGTCCGTGTTATTCATTTAGCCATACGCATATCAAACCTCCCCCCCCCCCCAAATGTCATCAGACGAGATGGAGTTTCAGTATGGGATTGAACCGTCCTTCTGGCTCAACCAGGGGATAAAGAGACCTCATTTTGGGGTTCAATGTACAAATTACCCTGTATCAGGACCATATTATTTGGCTATGCAGAGCTTGTGCTTCATTGATAACAGCTAGTAGGGAACTGAGTATCAGGAGCTCTCACCAATGGGTAACATCTGGCACTTCGGAAGAAAACGTCGAGTTCGAGCTTGTGATGTGCTAATGTGGCAATACAGCAGCAAGGCACAAAAAATGGGCCGCCAAAGCTTTCATCGGTGAAAGTGGACTATCTGTTGATATACACATTTAAATAACAGAAATACAACACTTGTATACCTGATGACATTGGGCTTAAGAGGTGAAACCCATCATGCCTGATGGCTTGTGATTCTACACGAGGGCCCATTACTTTTCGATCATCTGCTGATGGAACAATGCCACAGCTATTGCGAACGCCTGTAAGGGAGACACCCGCGCTTGAAAGCTCAATGAGAAGAGCCCCGCTTCTACCATCTCCAGCACTAGAACCTTTTTGCACATGTATCCCTGCCCACAATCCTTGAATACTTCAGGGTTCTTTGCTCAAACACAACCTTGGAATATGCAATGCAATCAATTAAAACAGAGTAATCCAAAAAATACTGGCACTCTCCATAAGCATTTTTACATGAATCTCCAGCTAGGGACTTCTGCTACATGCAGTATTCTCTGGTGGTAAGGGACACCATGTCTACAACAGAACCCTGGTAAAGGTAAAGGGCCACCAAAGGCAATCATCGGTACAACTAATGTCTTGGCAAATTTTTCAGCAGAGTGGTTTCCACGACACTTTGGCAATTTACAATTACTTACATCAACTACTGATATGCTGTATGAGACGCTCATTACACAGCTTCAAAACACTCTCACTGACATTCCTGATCAATCTCTAGTCCAAAACTACCAAATTCATTAAAACTCCTTAAACCACCCTGCTGCAAATGAAATATCAGCGTCTATCATGCCTATTGGTGCCCACACCTCATTCAAAAGTAAATTGAACCATCTTACCTGTGTGAAAAGCTTGAAAGGACTTCCAGGAGAGAGCCAGTTTAAGCGATCATTTCTTGTGAGTGCTATGTTTGAAGTTCTCCTACTCAAACTGATGGTCTCTGCTTTGTAAACAGACATGCCACATCCCATGTCCCAACCACCACATTCACAATCCCCTCCAGACATCCATCGTTCTAGTAACGGAGTTGGCCCATAGAGCGCGCACACACCACTCGTATTGTCTTCATCAATATCAGGCAAACCATGATCTCCAGCCGGTAATATCACTGTCACATCTACCTTCAATCTGTTCTTCCTGGTGTTCATCTTCGATGGAAGTTTTTGAGCACAATCAGGGCAAGGATTACCGGGGTTCTTATCCTTCTCATTGTTAGGCTTGACCTGTGCATTTCGATATGTGGCTAAATCCCCTGTGGAGCAATCAGGTGGTCCCTGTCTTCCTAAAGCTCTACAAAGAGCCATTTCTTCTACATTTTTGGGGTTACTAAATGACTTGTCCATCAGGCTCAAACCCCAACCACTCTGCGTGCCCTTTTCTAGAAAATTAATGCCCCAACCAGCAGCATCCTTCTGAGCGACATGACTCTCTTTTTTCTTCTTAATCTTTTTCTCCTTCACAGAAGTGCTGATGACAATGGCAGCAAGCTCAGCCTGTTGAGAATGAATGGGATTCAGCCTGGCTTTA
The DNA here is from genome assembly GCF_014529385.1 of Adiantum capillus-veneris. Taxonomy (NCBI): domain Eukaryota; kingdom Viridiplantae; phylum Streptophyta; class Polypodiopsida; order Polypodiales; family Pteridaceae; genus Adiantum; species Adiantum capillus-veneris. The sequence goes on along the minus strand of NC_140931.1, from coordinate 22,730,995 downwards.
ACAAACTCTTGGATTTCTGACTCCTCTTTCCCAGTCTCTGGTGAATTACTTCTTTTTTTACTTCCCTTGGTATGCCAGGCTGTCCTCCCATCCGGATGGGTACAGCAATGTTTGGTCCCCTCTTTGATTAGCCCTGCTTGAGAACTCGATGCATTCTCAAACACCGGTGTCAAAGGCTGCCCTCGCATCTTGCTCTTAGTTCCTGCTCTTTGGCTCTCGCCCCGGTGTTCTCCCCCACCGTCATACAGCACAAAGCGAGCCCCCTTGGTGCGTCCATCCTGACTGCTCTTTGCTTTCAGATGGCCAAGACCAGAAACTCTCATGCTTGCTACAAGGTCTGAAGCCAGATTCTCCTTTTTCTGCCAACTTTTCCATGCTCCTTTGGCTTTCCCATTGTCCTTTTTGGAATGGAACGAATAAGTCCATTCACAGTTCTCTTTGTTGGATTTTCTTTCTTGTCTTGAAGCTCTTGCAAAAAGCACCTCATCAGAATCATCAAGAAAGAAACTGTAACACGGCGAACTACCTTGTTCTGCAGATCTGAGGTAGCCATGCATGGTAGAAGATGCAAATCGTTCTTTGACAGCAGCCGAGTAGCTTGCTTTTTTATGTGAAAAAGGCTCCCTAGCGTCACCCGACTGTAGAAAATTTGGGACCACCGTGTTGGGAGGAGTGGGAAGCGAGCCTTTGTGTGTACTTTGCAGATGTCTCGCTACAATTTCAGCCATTACTGAGACACCCTCACCTTGTGCAACATGACCCTTATGGCACTCCTTAAGACAGCCGGTATTTGGCTGCTGATGAGGTCCAGCATAAGATGATTTGTCTTCCGCATTACTAGCAGTGTCCTTAAAAGAATTGGCATAAGACACACCATTGCACATCTCAGTAATATTATGATTCTGTTTACTGCCCATGTCATTTCCAGACAGGTCAGCTGTCGAAGGTATCTGCGGTTGAACTGGCTTTACAAGTCCAACATCAGCTTGTACAGGATGCTTACGAGACAAGCTCGTTAAAACAGGCCATTGGTGCTCCCCACACCATCTATCACCCCCCAAATCATCATCTTTGGTATATAAGTTGCTTCCCTGAAGATCCTGGGAGGACAAACTTGCCAAAGATCGCGCTGAATTGCTGGTATCACTTACCCAACCACCATCTAGGTGCTCTGTAACTACACCTTTATGGAAGTCATCTGTGTCACATCTAAGTTCTGGAGGCCTTGACTCATCAATATTGCCAAGACAAGCACTCTGCACCAGTCTGCATGGCTTGTCATTGTCATGCAAAGAATACCCAGCTTGCTTGTCATCCTTGCTAATTGACAATTCGCTGTAAAAACTGTCTCTGCACTCCCATTCCAGATTGTTTTTTCCTGAGTTGAACAAAGAGAACCCTGAGAATCGACTGGACAGCAGTTCTGGGGAACGAAGCACATGCTTGGCTGCATTGTAGCTATTTTCACTCCAAGAGAAAAGAGACGAATCCTTGGTAGAGAGGGATGAGGATGAATCACTTGCTAGCGGGGAGTCACAGCTTTTTATGCTGGAATTGGCCCAATCTTTCAATAGAGAAGGCCATTGGCCTTCCCAAAGCTTCTCAGTACCGACATCAAGCCCTCCTCCTTCACTCTGTGGTTCTTGCAGTCTGCTACAACGAAGGAACAACTTAGGCAAAGACTCGGAGTCTGCTAAATTTTCAGAGCCAGAGCCACATTCCATAGCTTCTAAGAGAAGCAGCTCGTAATACTAATGGATGTGGCGTGTTCGTTGCGAACTACACAAGAACCTGCATGCACCAAATTGCATGCTATTAATGGAGCAAGTGACAGGAATCATCAAGAGAAACTTAATATCGACAGTGCTAGAACTAACAATGTGGGGATTAGACAAGTTAAACCCGAATCAACAGTTTACTTAAGGAAAATGTCCACTCTTAAGCTAGATTCTTTGGCACGAGCTTTCTTCCATAAGTTGGAAGCATGGCGCAAAGAGCGATAACATGAGATAAAAATGTAATGATGAAAAAGTATCGTTAATCGGTGCCCATTCCTTGGCAGGAGGAAACGTACATCTCCCGTGTAGGCTCTGACGTGTGTGTGTGTGTGTGTGTTCATGCACGCGAGCCCGCTAACAGCAGCAGGCTCTAGAGGAACATTCCTGAGCTGGAGGGAGGAGTAATGGTAAAGACTTCGACAAATGCCCTCATACACAGTAAACTTTAACTTTTGGAAAAGCATTGCTTGTGGGTGGGAGAAGGGGAAAGCACAGACTCCACAGAGAGAGAGAGAGAGAGAGAGAGAGAGAGAGAGAATACCTCTCAGGGTACGTGAGGTCGACGCGCGCAGCTGGACGGCCTGGAAGAGGATGGTGATATTGCAGGGTCTGCTTGGTTGCCTTTTGAACATGCGATGGTGATGGCGAGCTTGCCTTTTGATGCAAGCCGCCTTTTTCAAGCGAGACAATTTGGTGAGGTGGGGGAGTGAAGGAATGAATGTTGCTGTAGGCTTAACAGCAGAAGATGATAGATGAGTATTTCGAGGGCCAACTTGCCAAGGCAAGTAGACTTGGGCCTAGACGAGAGCCCACAATTCCAATTTCAACTGTTTGCCTCTAATTTTGTGAGATGAGGAAGAGCATTGAATTGAATGATGAATTAATGGAAGCAGCAGCAGCAGGGAGGAGGGAATTGGAATCTGCTGCAGCCTGCCGTAATCCATTTCTTCATGATTCCACCCGTAAATGCGACGCAGATTGCAATGCTATTCACTCTCTCTCTCTCTCTCTCTCTCTCTCTCTCTCTCTCCCCCCCAACACACACACACACACTGCAGTACTGCAATGCACCTTACATTGCACACACAGTCTCTCTCTCCCCCGCTCTCTTCTAGCCGTGCCTCTCCTGCGGGCCGCTCTCCCTCTCTCGTCACGCTGTCGCGCACACACAAACAATCAGTCGCGAGAGGCGCAGTCAACAGGAAAGCCGGGAACGCAGGAAGACAACGACAGATGGAGAGTTGTGATGGTGAGCGCTTTGCGATTCACCATTATGTGTTTTAGATATGCAGGATAGTCGCGGACCGTATGTAGAGAGAGAACGAGAGAGTGGGGAAGAGAGAGAGAGAGAGACGATCTACTGTCCTCCCTAGGAAGGGCAGCTGCGAGCTGAGAGATGAAAGTTGAGTGTAGGTGTGGCAGTAGGCTATCTAGCACTAGCAGTAAGCCTATATGCGCTGCAGGTATTAGGTTCCTACGTGTCTCATGAACTCGGGGGAGAGAGGAGACTCCCGTGAGAAAATTGTCCGTTACGCTGTCTGTGTGAATCGCCAGTCCCTCTGTGCAGGTGCGGTGATAGGCTAGAGAGAGAGGATATTTGCTCGAAGCTCGGCTACCGAACGTCGAAGGAGACAAACGATAGAAAGATATCTCGGGCCGCCCTCTCTAGAGGCTTGAAAGTTGAACCGTTCCGTTACCAATTCGCACCACCCCCAAAGGCTCCGACAGTTCTCTTATCCCGTGGCTCAAGGTTTTAACTCCCTCTATTTAGCCCTTTTCTACTTTTTAGAGCCTGGTCGCCCTTGGGACGGGTTAGACAGTCTTCCAGCTCGTTTGTCAATCCGGGGAAACCAGTGGCTACAGAGATAAATTCTTGATTTGACTGAGCAATGAGACACATCTTGAGCAGCTTCTTGCTAATCGCAAGGGCCCCAAACGACAATTGTGGGAGGGGTTGGTTCCATCCCTGACTTGCCTCTACTATGCACTAGAGTAGCACATGTAGCCCTGTGTTCCGAAAAGTATGTCTGAGCTTACAATCATGTTGCTTTAAAATTCAAAGAGTGGGACTTATTATGTTGCTTTCGATAGCTCATACTGCCTAAGCAACAATATTAATAAAAGTTATTCAACTAGTGTGTCATGATTACTTCGTAGGGAATGGTTCAATTCAACTCACATTCATGAAATAAATCACTAATGATTATGTGCCAGTGGACGAGTAGTAATCGTGTGTTTGTATTTTACGTCAAAAATTGATCACAAGGCGTGTGTATACAAGTTATCAATCGTCCAACCCTCATAAGAATGGAAAATTGAAAGTCATCAGATGTCCGTAGCAATTTTATTTTAAGAGAAGCCCTTGTGATTCTAGACTAGTCCAAGAAGGGAGATTACGGAGAGAAGCTTGTCCTTGTCATGCTTTCAATTAGTCACCACGCTTAGCATACATGTCAATCAAAGCATTGAAAGTGTCCACTCTCTCATTTGATGAGCATATCCTCCCATAAGAGCTCCTTTCCACAACCATGTTGGGCATATCCAAGAGCTTTCTTTCCAAAACCATGTCGGGAATATCCTACAATCAATGTGGCCAATGCTTTCTTGGCCAGCCTTGCTAGGCATATCCTCCCATAAGAGCACTCCAAGGACTTCGAGTGGCAATTCAAGGGATAGGGTTTAGGCGGAATTACTAATGTAGCATTCATAATGAGCAATTACATAGAGCAATTGCATAATGCACAAAGTAAATAAAGTAATGAAAACGTTTTATTATGAAATAATCAATCTACAACACTAGAAGTGTAGAAGATATAGGTACTTATGTAGTGGCAAATGGATGGGTGCACCTCTAGAGGATCCTTTTCACATCCATGTTGGGAATATCCTACAATCAATGCACCCAAACCTTCCTCAACTAGCTTTGCTAGGCATATCATCCCATTATAGCACCCCAAGGGCTTTGTCCAGAAGAAACCCCCACTTTGCATCTATTTAGAGCAACAAAGATCTCACTTTCCAAAGCATGGCAAGAAATCCTCACTTTGCATCTAATTAAAATAGCCAAGATCTTCCTTTCCATATCCATGCTTAGCATTTTCATGTAATCAACACATTCCAAGTAACCTTCTCCCATGGCGACCAGAATCTCCATCGTCATGATGATAGTTTCTACTACGAATTCAATCATCACCTCTTTCCCTCTCCATCATCATGTCGATCATGTCTACTTTGATCTCCATACCCATCTCTTTAACCCATTACGGTGATGTGCTCGATGGGCGCCTTCTTTACCTATTTTTTTAATCAGCATCTAGTTAAAAATGCAAAGAGCTTTCTTTCCACATCCATGTTGGGTATATCCTACAATCAACACACCCAGAGCATCCTAGGCCAGTCTTGTTGGGGCAATCATTCCATAAGAGTACTCTAAGGACTTCGTCTAGCAAGAAACGCTCACATCGCATCTGGTTAAAACTGCCAAGAGCTTCCTTTCTACAACCTAGCAAGAAACCCTCACTCTGCATTTGGTTAAAACAACCAAGATCTTCCTTTCCATTGATACAGATGGATGCTTGGAGGGCCTGCAAAATACAAGAAATAGCATACTGATGAGCAATCGAACAAGACGTGTACACCTTCTACGATGATCATTGATTAGAGAGAGAGAGAGAGAGAGAGAGAGAGAGAGAGAGAGAGAGCATAAGAGCGTGTACTCGTTGCCGCGGGGGGGGGGGGGGGGGGGGGGGATTATAAGTAAAATCTATATATCACATGCGTTCAAGGACTATTTATAAAACCCCTTAGTTGTGAAATTTTCACCAATAAAAGGGACCCTTCTCTTATTCTTTTTTTTTTTCCAAAATCATTTTTCCAACACCCTATATGTGAAAATGTGAGACAATCTAGAACAAAGTAATCCCTATTGTTGAACCCACATGATAGGCATTTTTTCAATGTAGTGACCCCCTTGAGAGCGCGTACATGTGCACCTCTTAGAATGGAGTGCTACACATGAATGATAGAGAGAAGGGGAGAGAGAAGAAGATCAACAACAAGGGCTATTGCCCCCCACATGGGTTCCTCAATGAATCCAGGCAAGCCTATTTAGGAATTCCAAATTACGAGAATAGAGAAAGTTTTTGTAAATAGTGAGTTTACCCATCATCCACTAAATAATCCAATGATTTAGGCTAATTCCCATATGTCAACCATACAAAAAATATTTGTTAATGGACCATGAATTAAATACCAATACATACCTTTGTGTTAAGGAAGCAATTGTCTTCAGTTGCTATGTTATTATCCTGCAAGTTATAACTTGTCAAAAACATTGGTTAAAATTACATATCACAAACATAATGTATCAAAATAAAATATTACAAACTTAAACAAGCTAGGTTGCTTATACCTTCAGTCATCCACACACTGTATATTTTATTGTCCATACCACTAGAGAAAGGAGTATGTGTCATATCCCGATGTATTAGGATATCATTGGTCACAATCATCACTCTATATCCCCAATCCATCAGCACAATTTCTGAACCCATAAACATTGCCACCATCATCATCATCATAAACCAAATTCAAATTTGTATCAATATAGTCCAAACGAGTTCTACATGTTAAGAAAATCTCACTAGGAGCAATGGTTGCCAACCATTGCAGTATGATTTTGTAATCAATGTCGCCTAAACTAGAAAATCAACACCAATTGGGCGTGCTCCTTAAACTGAAAAATGCACGCTTGTATTGCGTAAACCAACACATCTACACTTATGCTGCTTAATTTGGTGAATTTGCATTTGTAACTAAATTGAAACTTGCAATCGGTTAATTTGATAACTCTTTCCTAATTATTCAATTTAGTGAAAATTAAGACATTCAGACAAGGGGAAAACAAAATCGGCAAAGTATAGAGGGCCAAATTTCATGAGACTGGCCCCCCTCAAAAGGATTTTCCATTATGAATAGAGGAATTACAAATGTGTGCAAAAATAAAGCATGAATTTGTCAAGCTCTTGGGTAATTACTATGCTATGTAAAGACTTATAACTTCACAAAAGAGGAAATAAAAAATTCTATTTTACCCAACATTCTCTTGAAATACTTGAGGATTTTGTGGAGAGAGAGAGAGAGAGAGAGAGAGAGAGAGAGAGAGAGAGAGAGAGAGAGAGAGAGAGAGAGAGAGAGAGAGAGAGAACTTCAAGCAACGCAAGAGACATTGAGTATGAAAATAATGGAACATAGAATGTACAAGATGGTGGCATATATAGCCGCAATGAGGATGCAAATGACCTCACTCACCATGTGAGCATGCAGTGACCTAAGTGACTATGTTAGGTGTAGAGTGCTAGAATAGAGAGGTATCCCATAGAGCTAGAAAACACCCTTCGGTACATAAGGTAAATCCAACCTATGAGGTGACACAAAGCTAAAAAAGAAGTAAAAAAGGTGTTGATCTTAGGGAGAGAAGATAGGAACACTAGCATAGATTCTGACATGGATGCTTGAGTCAATCGCTGCCTGCATCATTGCCTGTGTCATTGCCTACATCATCACTAGAAGACTCTAGAAGAATCTAGAAGGATCTAGAAGATTCTAGAAGGTTCTAGGAGATTCTAGAAGTTTCTAGAAGCTTGGAGAAGATTTCGGAAGAATCTAGAATTTTCTGGAAAGCTCTACAAAGTTGAAGAAGGATCTAGAATGTTCTAGAAGAACTAGAAGGATCAAGAAGTTTCTAAAAGCTTGGAGAAGATTCCGAAAGAATCTAGAAGTTTCTAGAAAGCTCTAGAAAGTTGAAGAAGGATCCAAAAGGTTCTAGATGAACTAGAAGGATCAAGAAGGTTCTAGAAGATTCTAACCTCCTCAAGAAGAACCTAGAAAGTTCTAACCTCCTCAAGCACTAGTATAAATACGGGTCTTTGGCCACAAGCCCCTCAGTCTTGCCAGCACCAGTTGTGAGCCTCCTATGAGGAAATCCCTCTTCTAGTTCTTATGTTCAAGTCTTGTCCTTGCAATCAAGCCTTGTCTTGTACTCAAGTCATGTAATCCAAGTCTTGTATCTAGCTCTCTTAATAAAGTATCAAGTCTTGTAATCAATATTAAGCTTATCATCAATTCCAAGTTCTTGTACATTGTGAGTGCTTCCTCTTGCTCTATACGCGCTCATAACAGTTTGGCAAGACTGCCATCAAGGCTTACATATCCATGCAACAATGTATTTTGGAAAGCATTGCATCCACCTTGCAAAAGGTGCAACAACAAATTCAAGAGCTACATGCACAACAAAAAGAAGAGCAATCACACTTGCCAAGTCTAGTGGTGCAAGAGCTTCAACCCCCATGCCATTCCCAAGAGCTTCAGCCCCCAATGCAAGAACTCCATAAAGCCACTATATGCCAAAATCCACCCATTATTTTGGCTAGTCCAAGGGGTCAAGTAGAGAAACCACACTTTCCAAGTCTAGTAGTGCAAGAGCCTCAATCACCAGTCCAAGAAGCCAATGCGTTCAAAAATCTTCCCGTGGTTTCAGCTAGTTCACCACAACAAAGGAAGGAGCCTGAGGACAACTTACCTGAAAAGTATGATGGGATAGGATCGCATTTTAGAGGCTTCTTGCAACAAGCGGAGCTGTTTATATGCATGCAACCAAAGCTTTATTCGGATGGTGCTTCTCAAATTAATCTCATTGGTGCACTTCTCTCAACACGCTTTGAAGAAGTAGTTGTTGAAACCAAGCTTAGCAAGCTACGTCAAGGCTATCACCCTTCTTCATTCATTGAAAAAGGAATGGGGAAGTTATTCTTTTAGGATATTTACCGCTATCATGGACTTCCGGGTGACATTGTTTCAAATCAAGGACTAAAGTTTCTATCAAGCTTTTGGAAAGACTTGTTCAAGATTCAAGTTTTAAAGATTAACCTCTCTTTATCCAATCATCCACAAAGTGATGGACAAACAAAGCGGGTGAATCAAGCCATAGAGCAGTATCATCGATGTACAATCAACTATCATCATCACCTAATTATGGATGTCCACAGGAATCATCGAGTGAAGAATCGAACTGCCACAGATTTAGCCACACATCTACAAAGCATTCACAAAGAATTGACAATAAATGAGCTCAACACAGGTATAAAGTTAGTGTGGACAAACATCAAATGCAACATCCACTATACGAGATTAAGGATCGAGGTGTCTTCTCCACCGTGATCTACGTTCATCTCACCCTTTGCAAAAGCTATATTATCAAAGACTTGGACTATTCAAGATAGTTGGCCAAGTGAATCCAGCTGCTATTCATCTAACACAACAATTATCTGCAATTCAGGAAGTCCATATACACCAAAATGTACTAGAATTGAGTGTGGATTGGAGAGACACTCTGAGGTCGAGGAGGGAAGGTGGATGATCAGTACTGGCGTTTTTTCCATCATACCTCGTCGTCAAGTCACCTTTCTCACCTGCAGATTCCCTTTACCTGTTGGAAAGTCCTCTCTACCTTTTCCCCCCTCCCCTCTAGGGGAGGGTGGAAACTCATGGAGCTTTAGGAAGCGCTTTTCAATGGCAGGCAGGCCATAGCTGGGGCAGAGGTGCTCAACCCCTTTCCACAAAGACCTATGCTTACCCAACAACTGCCGATAGTGGAATACCCCACAGTTCAACACATGCCTCCTTTCATGCAAGGGGCTTTCAACAGCGGACACCTGTTGGCTAACCCAAATAATCAACAGTCTGCTGGACAGATGTCTTATGCTGCCATCGCCATGATGCCTTCCCAACAACCTCAGCAGGCTAACCCTTTGGGCTTTATGGGGCATGGACATCTTAGGTCCCACCATCAAGGGGTGCCTCTGCATCATCAACCGCAAACTGGTCCTGGATATCAACGTATTGATCAAGCCCTTCCTCCTCAGACTGAAGGGTCGTACACCGCTTTCCAAAAACCAGGTACAAATTTAATAATGCCCCCCCTCTTCAAGGGACATGTAGGAATGCGCAGATTGGTCAAAAACCCCAGAATGTTGACGCGACTAAAAATTCAAAGGCCTAGGGGAAGCAACCGATGGAATTGAATTCCCTGAGGTAGATGGCTTTGACTATAAAGACCCCTATTGCTCTGAGGACGGTGTACTATTCCTGTTGAGGAACTTGAAGAGTGGCACAGCCAACTCCAAAAGAGGGTAGTGATAGGCCTTTGTCATGGCACTAGACCCTCCATGGAAGCCCTAAAATCATGGATGAACCAGCAATGGAATAGAAAAAATCTTATGGTCTCACAAGTCCAATTCCTACCTAGTAACTATTTCTTATTTTTCTTTAACAATGCTAATGATGCTCTTCAGATTGTTGGCCATGGTCAATGGCTGATAAGGAACACACCCATGACAGTTTTTACTTGGTATAAGGGCTTCATCCCTAGAGGACCCAAACCCTCAAAGGTGCCTGTCTAGATAGATTTCCCTGAAATGCCTATTGAATTATATCCTTGGCTGAAGAGTATAGGCTCATGTCTAGGGAGAGTCTTGGGGCAAAGAGCTAGAGGAGGCTTTAACCCCAAGTGGGACCCTCAGCTCCTGTTTGAAGTGGACATAGATAAGGATCTCAAGTATGAGATTCCAATTAAGGATTCAACTGGGAAGACATTGCACACTCAAAGAATCCTCTATAGAAATCTGCCCAATGCTTGTTTCCATTGCCATAAGCCAGGTCACTTCATAAGGGACTGTCCTGATCTAACTTCAGAGGAACCCCATGCTAAAGACGGACAAGAAAAGGTCTCTAAAGACAAGGTGGAGAAGGGGGAAAAGGGGGGCAAGCAAGATAGAACAGATAATGTGGATGGTTTTGTCCCCGTCTCCAAAAAGAACTCCTCTAAAGGGAACAAAAATCCTAAATCTAGCTTCAATAAGGGCAGAAATCACTTCATCCCTCTATTGGAAAATGTTTTTGATCCCTTCACCTTTAATATTGAAGACCTAGTGAATGGGAGCAGGAGGAAAATATGTCTAACAAGAATATGCAGGTTGAAGAGTAGGGTGAGAAGAATGGAAAGGATCAGGCCAGATAGGATCCCTCCTCCAGCCAACAGAGTGCTCATCAGCAGAATCAGCCCTAGTCTAGCAACAATGACTTGTAACAATCACAAAAAAAAACCCAGGAAGAGGTATGTCCAGCACCTGCAAGTCCCATGGATAGAGCTAGGGGGCTATCTTCAAATTCTTCTTCTGACTCTGAGGGAGAATGTATTCCAAACTCTCAGTTGCCTAATCCTCAACTGACTTCCAACCCTACATTTGAGGAGCAACTGGAGATTCATGATGAAGTAGAAAAAAATCAATTGGAGAACTTTGCCATGAGCTCAAGGGATACCATGATGCCACAGGCTGAGGATGAAAGATTGCCTTTGCCCAAGATGTCTAAAGCTAAAAGAAAGAAGGAGATCTCTAAAGATCCCAATAGAGCCTCAGTGTCACTGATTAAGCCCCCTAAAAGTAGTAAGAAATGAAGTGCCCCCCTATAAAAGGTCTTACTCGGAACTGTAAAGGGTTTACAAATCCTTCAAGGTCCCATGTGCTGAAGCAATGGCTGAGAGACTCTAATCTCAAACCTGATATTATTTGTTTATAGGAACTAAAGGTTTCTGGTGATGCTCTAACTAACAATTTGCAGAGAATTGGAGCTGACTACAAATGGTTCACTACCAATCATCCTAAATGGAAAAGGGTGTGCTGCCATTGCAATTTCTCACAAATACAGTTCGATGGTCAAAAATGTACAAAGGCCCACTAATAATTGCTGGATTTCCATCTCATTAGATGCACCTTTTAATTTTACAGTGATTTCAGTATGCTCCTAATTCAATTTCTGATAGGACTTTGGCTTGGTCTAAACTTGAATCGCTTCAGCAACCTCTCATTCTGACAGGTGATTTTAATATGGTAGAAACTATTGAAGACAGGTAGAACAAATTAGGCCAGGTAATCAGTGGAATTGAAAAATCTTCCTGGGACAGCCTGACACTAAGCCAAAACCTGATGGACATCTTACAACATACAGGTTTCACTTGGTTAAATAAACAACAAGCTAATTGTTTCAGAGCAGGCAGATTAGATAGAGTCTATACGAATGTGGATCTTATGCAGGATTTCTGGCATGTAAATTGTTGGAAAGATGCTTCACTGTTACTATCAGATCATTCCCTTGTCCTTTTTGATTTGTACAAGGATGCATGTATGTATAAATCAGGGTGGCACCATATAGATCAGTCCTTGCTTGGCATCAATGCTGTTAAGATTAAAGTCAAGGAGGCCTTTGACTGTTCTTTTTTGGAGCATGGTAATGCTTTTGAAGCCTGGGATAAGGCAGTCAAATCTACTCAGAAACTGCTTACTGATTTTAAGCATAGGGCAAGGCCAATTAGAACAAGCAGGAGAATGATGATAACCAAACAAATTTCAGATTTTGAGGCTGCTGCCCCCCCCCCCCCCCCCCCCCCCCCCCCCCCCAACAGTCCTCCTTCCCCTGACCTCCTAGACCTTAAGGATAAGTTGAGAAAGGAGGAGCTCATTGTTGCCAAAGCTTCCTTAGTCTGGACTAGAGATTTCTGGGCAGGAAAGATTGATACTCCTGACAAAAATATGTTCAATCTCTTGAAGAAGAAGAAGGCCAAGGACTTTGTCCCCTTTTTAAAGGATCATAAGGGAGATGTGGTCAGTACTCATACTGACAATCTGGAAGTGACTAGAGCTTATTATGCTGGTATTTTTTCTTCCCCACCTAAGAGAGGGGCTGACATCACAAGGGCCAGGGCTCATATAGCAAGAGTGAGAAAGAAAATGGTTTCACCTGAAATGGTGAAAGAGTGAGAAAGAAAATGGTTTCACCTGAAATGGTCAAGATGATGGATCAGCCCCTCTCAGAGGTGGAATTTAATGATGCTCTTGACTCCATGAAGAAATGCAAGTCTCCTGGCATTGATGGATTGCCTAATGAATTCTATATGATGTACAAGGATTTCTTAACTCCTTATTTGATGAGGGTCTGGCAGGAAGCCTTGGGAATAGGAGCTCTTCCATCTACCATTAATACTGGGGTCATTAAGCTCATACATAAAAGAGGGGGGAAGGAGGACCTTGGGAATTGGAGACCCATCACCTATCTGACCTCTGCTTATAAATTTTTTGCCCTTGCCTTTGCTAGGAGATTGAGTCCTCTCATGAATCTCATCATTCTCCCTGAGCAAAAAGGCTTCATAAAAGGCAGATTTATATTAGATGATATCATTACTTTGTGGGAGTCCATTGACTATGCTATGGAATCTGATCAATCATATATGTTTTTCAAAATTGACTTTGATAAAGCTTATGATAGAGTTGAATGGGATTTTATTTTCCAATCTCTATTTGATATAGGGTTTGGCAAACTCTTTTTAAGTTTATTCAGGTGTTATTTGGAAATGCTTTGGCCAGGGTAGCCCTGAATGGGGACCTCACAGACTTCATTGCTCTCAATAGATCTATAAGACAGGGGTGCCCCATTGCACCCTTGATGTATGCTATATGCTCAGATGCTCTAGGTTGGCTGGTAAGGAATGCCATGGCTGCAGGTAAGTTAAAAGGTATTGCCATACTTGGTTCTGCTGATCTATGCATGCAGCAATTTGAAGATGATACCAATGCCCTTATGCTAAATGATAGAGAAACAGTTGAGGCCTTCTGGGAATGCTTGAAGTTGTTTTGTGATGCAAGTGGGTCAGTCATTAACCATGCTAAAACAGGGTACAAGTCACTGGATGGGCAGACTCCATAGGTAATAAGGAATGTAGGGTGTACAGAAATAAAGGATGGTCAGATTTTTAGACTCTTGGGAATACCAATGGGGTTTAAGGTCTCTTTCTAACAAAGATGGGAGTGGGTTATTACCAAACTGAAACAAAAGATGTTCAAATGGCAGGAGTATCAGACCTCCCTCTCTAGCATAGCATTTGTTTTAAATTATTATCTAATGCCCTTAATCATTTTTTTTATCTCTTGTTGGCAGCCAACTAAGTACCAGCTTAATCAGGCTTTTGCTGGTTTTAGATCCTTCTTGTGGGGAGGGGACTTGGACCATCCAAGGATCCCAAAGGTAAAGTGGGAAATCTGTTGCACACCAAAAGCCAATGGAGGCCTGTGACTGCTCAACTTGGAAAGGCTAAGTATAAAATTAGCTGGCAAATGGGTCTTGAGGAGCTTACACTGCTCTGATTACTGGGCTCTACTACTGAGAAGGCATCTCCACAAGTTTAAGTTTAAGGAATACAAAGCCTGGTCAAGTCTATCCCTAAGAGATATCTTGCTGTCTCCAAAACAAATCCTGGTTGTGCAAGTTCAAAACTATGTGCCAGATTTTGGAGTTCATGGAGAATCATAAGGGAGCAATGGATGCCTGCCCTCAAACTGTTTACTAATAAACTTTTGTTTTTGGATGATTCTCCTTGGCATGGGGTGTATGCAGGTAAACTCAGCCTAACCATGTGTAGAAGGGCTCATAGGTGTTTCAAGGCAGGGATACATTCTTGGAAGGACTTCTTTCAAGATGAACGCATCAAGGACAGATATAGCATACAAATGCAGTTCAACCTTAGTACAAGAGATGATGATTGGTGCCTAGCTAGACTCCACTCAATCCTTCAAAAGGTCTCTCTTCGCCCAAGGAGCAACATTCATAATTCTCAACTCCAGCATATTATGCGGGGCATTTACAACAACTTCAAAGTCAAGGAAGGTGTTCCAGAAGACCTAAAGAGAAGGCTAAATAAAGCTTGGAAGATCAGCTGGAGCAGTAAACAGTGGTGCTACAGGTTCAAGTGTTTGTGGGTCTATCCCATTTCTACAAAGCATAGCACTCTGCTATATCTCATTGTACATCAAGGAGTTTGGTGTGGCAAAAAAGCTAAACAGATTGGAGCAAGTGATGGGTTGTGTAGGAGACGTCACACAAAAGTAGAGGATGTAACACATATGTTCTACATATGCAAATCCACTCAAAGAGTACTAGCTCCAGTAATGAAAATTATATGTGCATTCAAGATGCAACCAGTAGATTTCAAAGAATTACTTCTTGGTAACTGTCCCAAAATGGATATTCCATTATGGAATATCTGAAGGGGTATATTTCTTTGGTTCATATGGCTAAATAGGCTGGCGGTGCTTTATGGTCACCCATCTCCTCACCCCAAGCTGCTTATTGTCGATCTCAAGAAGGCCGTTGTTCTTTTGTGCAAAGAAAGTAAGGATGCTCTAGATCAAAACTCTTCAATTAACAGAGCTGCAAAGATCCCTAAGATGGCCACAATGGAGAAAGCAAGTCCCTGTTTTTTATTCTAGCTTAAGACATAGGATGTCTGACTTAATAAATGATCAGATGACCATGTAATCTGGACATGCTAAGGCTACCCTCCCCCATCCTGAGGGCCTTGTATTTCCTTTCCTATTTTTTTAGTAATTTACTCTTCCACATTACTCAAAAAAAAAAATCTGCAATTCACAAAGAACTTACAATTCATATCAAAGAAGCTCAATCCAAGTATAAGGACAATGCAGATCTCCATTGCATGCAGCATCCAAAATACAAAGAAGGGGATAAAGTGTGGCTCCTCCGGCGTGATCTGCGTTCATCTCGTCCTTGTCAAAAGCTTGATTATCGAAGGCTTGGCCCGTTTAAAATTATCCGTCAAGTCAATCCAGTCACCTATCGACTCTAGTTGCCCTCATCCACCCATGAAAATCCATCCGGTCTTTCATGTCTCAGTCCTAGAACCTTGTCACATATCTAAGACCCCAGGAAGAGCCCTACAACCACCTCCTCCGGTTGAGATTCAAGGACATATGAATATGAGGTTGAGAAAGTCCTTGATTCTCGAGTTTCGCGTGGCAGGTTACAGTACTTGGTGCATTGGAAAGGCTATGATGTCAGTGAGCAAACCTGGGAACCAACACAAAATCTTCAGATGCATCTCTCAAAGTCCAAGAATTCCATCAATAGCATCCATGGAAGCCCCAGTCAAGGAACACCACTGCTCCTCGTGGAACTCGTCGCTAGAGGAGGGGGTAATGTCATGGATGCTTGAGTCAATCACTGCCTGCATCATCGCCTGTGTCATCGTCTACATCATCACTAGAAGACTTTAGAAGAATCTAGAAGGATATAGAAGATTCTGAAGGTTCTAGGAGATTCTAGAAGTTTCTAGAAGCTTGGAGAAGATTTCAGAAGAATCTAGAAGTTTTTGGAAAGCTCTAGAAAGTTGAAGAAGGATCTAGAAGGTTCGAGAAGAACTAGAACGATCAAGAAGTTTCTAAAAGCTTGGAGAAGATTCCGAAAGAAGTTTCTGGAAAGCTCTAGGAAGTTGAAGAAGGATCCAAAAGTTCTAGAAGAACTAGAAGGATCAAGAAGGTTCTAGAAGATTCTAGCCTCCTCAAGAAGAACCTAGAAAGTTCTAACCTCCTCAAGTAACCTCCTCAAGCACTAGTAAATAGGGGTCTTGGGCCACAAGCCCCTCAGTCTTGCCAACACCAGTTGTGAGCCTCCTGAGGAAATCCCTCTTCTAGTTCTTATGTTCAAGTCTTGTCCTTGCAATCAAGCCTTGTCTTGTACTCAAGTCATGTAATCCAAGTCTTGTATCTAGCCCCCTTATGATTACAAGACTTAATATCCCCTTATGATTACAAGACTTAATACTTTATACTTTATTAAGAGTTAACACTTTATAGACTTAATACCCCCTTATGATTACAAGACTTAATACTTTATACTTTATTAAGAGTTAATACTTTATAGTTTATTAAGGGGGCTAGATACAAGACTTGGATTACATGACTTGAGTACAAGACAAGGCTTGATTGCAAGGATAAGACTTGAACATAAGAACTAGAAGAGGGATTTCCTCATAGGAGGCTCACAACTGTGTTGGCAAGACTGAGGGGCTTGTGGCCCAAGACCCCTATTTATACTAGTGCTTGAGGAGGTTAGAACTTTCTAGGTTCTTCTTGAGGAGGCTAGAATCTTCTAGAACCTTCTTGATCCTTCTAGTTCTTCTAGAACCTTTTGGATCCTTCTTCAACTTTCTAGAGCTTTCCAAAAACTTCTAGATTCTTTCGGAATCTTCTCCAAGCTTTTAGAAACTTCTTGATCCTTCTAGTTCTTCTAGAACATTCTAGATCCTTCTTCAAATTTCTAGAGCTTTCCAGAAAATTCTAGATTCTTTCGGAATCTTCTCCAAGCTTCTAGAAACTTCTAGAATCTCCTAGAACCTTCTAGAATCTTCTAGATCGTTCTAGATTCTTCTAGAGTCTTCTAGTGATGATGTAGGCAATGACATAGGTGATGATGCAGGCAGCGATTGACTCAAGCATCCATGACAGATTCCTTAAGCTCAGAAGTGATGATGCATCAAGGTAACCCAAGAAAAACTAACCATGCATGACTAAACAAAAGTCAATGTGGCTTAGAGGCATGTGTTCTAGCGGCATAAGGAGGTTGGGCCACACGTGTCCTAGGCACATTCGAAGCCTACAATCTGTCTACCAAAATATAAGTCCTTTAGAGGAGAGAGCTATGGATGTGTGCTCGTAGATTGAACTCAAATGCAAGTGTTAGGGAAGTTGATGCATGGGCAATCTTATCACGTGCTGCTAGTAGCATGGATAATGCCTAAACTCAATCACATGCAATATACATGTCAACTTGAAACCCATAGGAAAAACCTTTGAGGTTATTCGCGCAATGAAGCACAAAAAATAAAGAAAAATTATGATTTTTTATTGAATTTTTGAGCTTTTAGAAAGCCCAAGAGTCCTCACTATCAAGTGAGTTTTTGAGCACTTGTACGTGTAGTGCTTTCTCTGCTTCAGGATCTTCGTCTTCTTCATACTTTGCAAAAACTAATTGTACATGGGATTGATCTTATTCCTCTTCTAGCCTTTTGAAGAAGAATGCAAAAGTATGACCTAATCTTTTGCAAAAGGTACACTTCTTTACTTTGCCTTTAGTGATGAAGGCCTTTGTAGAAGAGTCAAAATCAGCTATCAAAAATTCCTTTAGTCTTCATTTGAGAGAATGTCAATCATCTCTTCATAGGTCATCTCTGCCAACCTTGAGTGCTCTTTGCGACAATCTCTACAAACTTTATCTTCTTTGGGAATACTATTCAAAAGCACACATCCTTCTTATCATCATCATCATCAGGTGATGATTTAAGTGTAGCTAAACATTTGAAACAGTAGACTCAGAGTCTCAATATGCTTTTTAAGAGTTTTTGACTAATATTGCATATTGTAGAGTTGCATCTTATGAAACAACTCGGAGTTGTTAATGTTACCTCCAAAGGTTGTTTCAAGAGTTTGCCATACTGGTTTTGACGTCTTGTTGAGATCAAGATGGTGAAGAATGTTTTCGGCTAAGCACAGAGCAATCAATGCCCTGGTAGACTCATTGTCATTGATCCATTGGGAATCTTGATAATTAGCATCACCTTGAATGTGCTTAGGCTCATCAGTTGCGTGACAGCCTTCCATTCGTCTTCCCGCATCATTAGGAGTTGAATCTTTGTTTTCCATAAAGAAAAACCTATGCCAAACAATTTCTCAATGGTAATGTAGTATTTTGCGAGCATAATGTTGCACATGTTGATGGCAATAAATGTGAGAATTTACCCTTGAGAGTTTATGAAGTCTTGCAAAGTGAGAAATAAGACTTTTTTAAGCCTCTATAAAAATCAAACTAGAGAATGGGTGTGTGTGTGTGTGTGTCAGAGAGAGAGAGAGAGAGAGAGAGAGAGAGAGAGAGAGAGAGAGAGAGAGAGAGAGAGAGAGAGAGAGAGAGAGAGAGAGAGAGAGAGAGAGAGAGAGAGAGAGAGAGAGAGAGAGAGAGAGAGCACGTAGAGTGGAAGTTGAACACCAAGGCCTTGGATCATTCCCCATGCGAGGACGTAAGAGAAGAGGGGGTTGTTGCCGTGTTGTGGAGATCGATTGGTAGAAAGGAAGGGCACAAAAAGGGTGCAAGGCTAGCGACCAGTTTGCTGCAAGTGGAGGAGCAACGAAAGAGAGGGCACTCGGGCACCAAGTATGGCTCCCCTCTAGGCGGAGGTGCTCCTTGAGGGCTTTGATTGAGGTGATGTAGAGCTAGCACTCAAGAAACTCATAGCCGTGGCAATCAAAAACACTGAAGAATTGAGAAAAATAATGATGTATATATAAAGTCAATCCTTTAATAGGCCTCTCAATTTGAATTTGAGAATCAACTCATTGGTTTGGTCTATCTCGTAGTCCACTTTAGGCAAAGAATCCACCCACTTTGGCGAAGTAGATAGATGAGATATTTTACACTCCAATAATATCTTCAATTCATAAGTAAATTGAAAATGAAAATAGGTTTTGAATTATCAAAATAAGAATCTTAACTAGGAATCCTGCTTTGATATCATGTTGGGAATAGAGAGAGAGAGAGAGAGAGAGAGAGAGAGAGAGAGAGAGAGAGAGAGAGAGAGAGAGAGAGAGAGAGAGAGAGAGAGAGAGAGAGAGAGAGAGAGAGAGAAGAGAACTTAACGTAAGGCAAGAGACAATACTTAATGAGAATGAAACTAATGCAACATAAAATGTACAAGATGGCGGTTTATATAGCCCCAATGATGAAATGACCTCACTGATTGTGTCAGTGTACATTGATGTAAGTGATTGTGTCAAATGTCGGATGCTAGCCTAGAGAGGTATCCCATAGAGCTAACAACTTTTGAGAGGGAGAAGCCTTGCTCTGCATGCTGTAATTAGAATCATGTACAACCGTAAGTCATGTTGTCACCCTCTTTTGCTCCTCTATTCGTAAATTTTTCAGCACAACAGTTGTGGATTTGGTCCAAGTCGTAAGCCATTTTCAAAGATCAATTCTCTAATGAAATAGTCTCAATAGGGGTCCTTTTGGCAGTGCTGCCACTTTTGTACCATTCCTTTACTTCTTTACCCACTACTTTCCTCTTGTGGAGTATCCACAAATTTGTGTGTACATGGATAATTAGGGGTCCTCAAGCCACATTCAACCTAGTCCACATATCCCTTTTAGCTAGCATTTTTGCACACTTTCAGAGGCATTCAAGACTTGTTTTTAATTTCTTTTAGTCCCGTAAGAGAACATTTTTTGGAGGAATTCCATTGACATTTCTAGAGGTTGTATCATCCTTTTGGTACCCCAAGCTCATGTGATGCACCTTATGTTGGGGTATAAAGCCCAATGTGGTCGCCCAGGTAAGTGGGCGGGCCGCCAGGTATGTACACATATTCTTTTGTAAAAACCTATTAAGAACTCACTATGCTGTACACATTACAGTAGAGCGAGTTCACCATATCGTCGTGCTGTTCTTCTCGCACTCTCTCTCGCGTCACACTTCCGCTCGTACTCCTTCAACTGGTATCAGAGCTCAGATCGAGGCTCGGGACAGCATTTGCAGGTATCCAGAGTCACCTGCTAAGATTGGAGTGAGATTCGACAGGCGAAGACACGGCCCCAAATCTCATTCTGAGGTCATCTTGGCCACCATTTGGCTTCGACAAAGTTCTGCGCAGGCCATTTTCGACTACGTGGTCTCAGCGAGTGCAGATCCGACTCTGCAAATTTGGAGTTTCGGCCTACGACTGCATGTGATGAGGATATCGGCACTCCCAGAGTGTTAATTTGTGGTTGTCTACACATCGGAGGCGTGTCACATACGACACGGGCGCATCTACGCACAAACTGTAGGCGACATCCACTAGTTCATCAGGTAGCTTGTGTTTGCTGCTTGATATTCCAGATTTCATCCTGACATTGCAGGTACTTCCACATGGGATGTATTGTCAGAGATGATGTATGTCTGTTGAGGGTTTGCTGGCTGAGTCACGCAGCAAACAACTACCGTAGCGGTTACAACATATAGTGGGAAATTTGTGGATGTATGATTTTGTGGGAAGTCTATGTATTGTTAGATTTACTGCAGCCTTTGTTGAGGGTTGAGTGAGGTTTTATTGAGCTGGGAGATTCTCGAATGTTGAGATCCTTTCGGTGATACAGGTCTTGGAGCGATCCCTCGAGCACCCTTAGATAGGCAACTAGGATGTATTGACTGTGAGTTAGACAGTTGGGATTGCATCTTTGCTTTACTACCGTTGAGGCATTGTCGCAGTCTATGCTTACAGGACAGTGACAGGACAGTGAGAGACAGCACAGGTGCAGGATAGGTTTACCTGTAGCTTACAATGTTAGAGAGAAAATGTTTTTTGAGCTGTTTTTTGGTCTGTTTTTGAGTACACCAGAGCCATTTTACAAAGGAGACTCTGCCAAAATTTCTGCAGAATCTGAAGCTTTCTTGGTTCATTTGACAGGTTGATATTGGTTCAGAGGTTAGTTTACAGGGGAAACTCTGCCGAATTTTTCCCAGGAAAGTAAACTACTGTGAAGCGTAGCTATGGCTGGATCAGAGGACACTGCTCTTTACAATATCAAGAAGCTGGATGGAACCAATTTTCCATTGTGGAAGAAGCAGATTTGGCATGTGTTGGTACAAAAGAAGCAGATAAAACCTATAAAGCTCAAGGGGATAAAACCACAAGATATGGACGAAGATGAATGGAGCGAAATGGATGAATTGGCACTTTCTACCAATATGCTGACTTTGGCAGAAAGCGTTTACTTCAATGTAGCAGACGAGATGTTGGCTTATGAAGCATGGACAAAGCTGAGTGATCTTTATGAGAAGCAGAGTGCAGCTTCACAGGTATAATGGCTTAAGAAGCTTGTTGACTTGAAGATGAAAGAAGGGACACCTATGTCCAATCATCTGAATGAATTCAACACCATCTACAGTCAGTTGTTAGCTCAAGGTGTCAAGTTTGATGAACCTGTTAGAGCTATGTTCCTGTTGATCACATTGCTGGAAAGTTGGGACACTTTTCGCACAACTTTGAGTAATTCTGCACCTCCAGATGGTTTGAACATAGCAGGTGTAGAAGGAAGTTTTCTCACTGAAGAAACCAATAGAAAGACAATGGACAAAGGAAAAGGAATAGCCTTAGTTGTCAGGGGAAGGACCAAAGAAAAGTACAAAGGTGGAAAGAGGAATCAGTCTCGTAGCAAGTCCCGCAGTGCTAAAGGCAAGAGTGACATAGAATGCTACCATTGTGGCAAGAAGGGTCACATGAAAAGAGACTGCAGAGAATGGAAAGCAGAAAAAAGCAAAGAGAAAGCTGAAGACCGTGGTGAGAAGAAAAAGTCCTCAGTGAAGATTCAAGAAATAAATGTGACAAACACTGTTGTAGAGGATGACAGTCTAGTGTCAGGAGACATCTACTTCTTGAAGAATACAATGGACTCAGCTCTTCTTACAGCATCTGATGGAAATGCACTGAGTGACTGGATTATAGACTTAGGGGCATCACTTCATGTGTCTCCAAACAAGGAGTGGTTTACCTCTTATGTGACCACTAAAGATCATGTTCGGCTAGGCAATGGGCAGACATGTGAGATCTTGGGTGTTGGAGATGTTCAATTGAAGTTTCAAAATCGCTCTTCTTTCACGCTGAAGAATGTGAGACATGTTCCCGCAATTACAAAGAGCTTGATCAGCACAGGTTTACTTGATGATGCTGGCTACGTCACCACTTTTGGACAAAACATGTGGAAGGTATCCAAGGGTTCGATGACAGTAGCACATGGAGAAAAGTCTGGAGGACTTTACATGATTTATGTATCAAATGTCTCTAAAAATGTAATCAATGTAACCGAGTAGCCGAACGTTTCTTTGTGGCATAGCCGCTTAGGACATATGTCCAAGAAGGGAATGGAAATCTAGTCTCGTTTTGGTTATTTGCCTGGCTTTTCATTTAATGATTTTGAATTCTGTGAACATTGTGTGTATGGTAAGCGAACACAGTAGCCACATAAGCATAGAAGCAGTAGAAGAGATACACAGTTGGCACTTGTTCATAGTGATTTGTGTGGACCTATGCCTAACCTATCTCTCGGGGGAGCTTCTTACTTTATGACATTTATAGATGATTACTCGAGGAAAGTATGGGTTTACTTTCTCAAGCACAAGGATGAAGCGTTTAGTGTTTTCAAAACGTTTGTGACACTTGTGGAGAATCAGAGTGGCAAGAAGCTTAAATGCTTACGCACTGACAATGGTGGAGAGTATGTTTCAAAGGCCTTTCAGGACTTTTGTGAGTCAAAAGGTATAAAACTTGAACTTACTGCTCCTTACAATCCTCCTCAAAATGGTGTTGCTGAGAGGATGAATAGGACCATACAAGAGAAGGTCAGAAGTATGTTGTCTAATGCACAGCTGCCAAATGGGTTTTGGACTGAAGCTGTATCAACAGTTGTTCATGTTATAAATAGATCTCCTAGCAAGGTTTTGCAGAAGGATTCAGTGCCAGAGATGGTATGGTCAGGCAAAATGCCCTCATACAAGCATCTCAGAGTCTTTGGTTGTGAGGTATATACTCACGTTCCAAAGGAATTTAGGAACAAACTTGAGCCAAAGAGTAGAAAGTGCATCTTTCTAGGCTATGGTAATTCTGGTGAGATGGGGTACAGACTTTGGGATCCCGAATCCAGAAACGTTATCCGCAGCAATGATGTTCACTTTAATGAATCCAAATATCATTCTAAACCAGAGAGGGTTGAGGAGATTAGAAGAGTTGTCTTCCAAGAAGATGGACCTGCACGTGCAAGACAAAATGTCAGGGCTCAAGAGGAGTAAGGACAAGATAGATTGGAACCACAGGTTGTGGCTGAGCCTGAGCCACCTATTTTGCGTAGATCTGGACGTATCATGCGACCTCCTGATCGGTTTGTTCCATCTATGAACTATGTCATGATGACTGATTGCAGTGAGCCTTCATGTTACAAGGAAGCAGTGCAAATGAAGGACTCCGGGAATTGGCAATTGGCCATGCATTCAGAGATGACAGCTCTGCATAAAAACCAGACATGGAAGCTAGTTAAATTACCACAGGGCAAAAAGGCTCTACCTTGTAAATGGGTTTACAGGTATAACATCACCGCTCATGATAGTCAGCCAAAGTACAAAGCAAGGCTTGTTGCCAAGGGCTTTAAGCAAGAACAAGGCATTGACTTTGATGAAGTCTTCTCTCCGGTGGTCAAGATGACTACATTGAGATGCTTTCTTGCATTGGTTGCCATATTAGATTTGGTGTTGCACCAAATGGATGTCAAGACAGCGTTCTTGCATGGTGATTTAGATGTGGAAATTTACATGTAGCAGCCAGAAGGGTTTGTTGAGAAAGGCAAGGAAGATTTAGTATGCCAGTTGTTAAAGAGTCTTTATGGCTTAAAACAATCACCGAGGGCATGGTACCATAAATTCCACAAGTTTATGCTTTCTCAAGGCTACAAACGTAGTGAGTTCGATCACTGTCTATATACAAAGAAGGCTAAGGATGGTAGTTGGCTGATTCTTATTTTGTATGTGGATGACATGTTGATTGCTGGCAAGCACTTGGAAGAAATTTCAGCTTTGAAGTCAAAGATGGCAAAATCGTTTGACATGAAAGACATGGGTGAGGCAAGTCATATACTTGGTATGCGCATTGAGAGAGACAGATCAAAGAAGTTGATTTGGTTATCTCAAACAGAGTATATTGACAAGGTTTTGCAACGTTTCAATATGGAGAAGGGAAAGGCATTGAGTGTTCCATTGCCACCATATGTGAAACTTAGCAAACAAGATTGTCCTGTGTCTGAGGAAGAACATGTTGAAATGGATAAGATTCCATATGCTTCTGCAATGGGTAGTTTGATGTATGCAATGATTGCTACTCGCCCAGACATTGCATTTGCAGTGGGAGTAGTAAGTCGATACATGTCAAACCTAGGCAAGAAACATTGGGAGGCAGTGAAAGGAATATTGAGATACCTGAAAGCTACAAAGAGTATGCGTATATGCTATGGGAGTTAGGAGCTAAGTGTAAAGGGTTTTACAGACTCAGATTATGCAGGTGACTTAGACAACCGAAGGTCTACGTCAGGGTATGTCTTTACATTGGCTGGTGGAGCAGTATCATGGCGTTCTAGATTACAAGATTGTGTTACTCACTCTACTACAGAGGCTGAATATGTTGCAGCATCAGAGGCATGCAAAGAATCAATTTGGCTTCATCGACTAGTAACAGATTTGGGAATCAAAGAAGAGATGCCCGTGTTATATTGTGATAGTCAGAGTGCTATACAACTGGCTCGCAATCCAGTTTATCACTCAAAGACAAAGCATGTGGATGTGAAGTATCATTTCATCAGGGAAATGCTCGAAGATAAGCAAATTCATCTTGTCAAAGTTCACACCACAGAAAATCCTGCTGATCTACTTACAAAAGGACTTCCCTCAGAGAGCTTTGTGCATTTTCGCAAGCAGTTAGGTGTAGGGTAGTA
This sequence comes from Adiantum capillus-veneris, assembly GCF_014529385.1. Lineage (NCBI taxonomy): Eukaryota > Viridiplantae > Streptophyta > Polypodiopsida > Polypodiales > Pteridaceae > Adiantum > Adiantum capillus-veneris. The sequence goes on along the minus strand of NC_140931.1, from coordinate 22,705,754 downwards.
CATCACTTCTCTACATCTCTTGTATATTAGCTTGTATAGTAGCTTCTCTCACACTTAAAGTACCACATTGGACTTTAAGTGGGAGGTTGTTGGGGTATAAAGCTTAATGTGGTCGCCCAAGTAAGTGGGCGGGCCCCAGGTATGTACACATATTCTTTTGTAAAAATCTAATAAGAACTCACTATGCTCTACACATTTCAGTAGAGCGAGTTCACCATATCGTCGTGCTCTTCTTCTCGCACTCTCTCTTGTGTCACACTTCTGCTCGTACTCCTTCACCTTAGACTGATTGGATTGACGCTTTTGAAGGTTGTTTCACCCTTTTTGCACCTTTAAGGCCTAAGATGCACCTTGCATCCATCATTGTAGTCTTGATTCTTCATGTCCAAGATGGGCACCACGTGCCAATAGAAAAGAACAGACTGAAGATACGTTTAGCACTTCAATAACAACTGAACAAAACGCGGCACAGAGTGGCATAATTCCACCCTAGAGAGTATTGGCCCCAAACCTTGGCGCCCCTTTTGATATTTCTTTATATTGCATCAACTCAGTACAAGCCGGTACTCTAGACTCTACACCTCCTTCAGGAAGCATGCTCGAGAATGAGACCATGGCCTCATATTTAAAGGCCCTCGGCCCCAAAAGCAATGCCAAAGCTGCCACCATAAATCACAAAATTTTGTACAACTGCCACGTCAATAGTTAGCGAAAAACACAGAAATCCATATAGTTTACCACGTCAGGAGTCAGCGTGAAATTCGGGCTTTCCATACAGATTTGACACGTCATCAGTTGCTTCTGCTTCTTATATTACTTCTGCTTCTTCTAGGGTTGAGCCCCCTTGGCCGAGATCTGCAAGTTGGCTCCATTCTTCAGGGCTTGACACGTCAACAATTTGTGTCATAAAATCTAGTATCTAACCAACCCAAATTGTTTTATCATATTAAACCGATCATTTAATGTGGGATAATAAACGGGAACAAGGGTTATTATATAGACATGTGCTTACGGATCTATCTCAACACGGGGCCAATGGTAAAGGGGTCCAAATGAGAGATGGTCTGTCAAAGAGAAATGCTACCTAATGGAGCTTAAAGCCGTAAGGCTAGCTTCATTAAGGACCTCCAAAAGCTAGTGTTCAAAAGTCCTTTGACCTTAGGCAAGCTAGGACTGACCTTGAGGTGGGAATCCTACCCAAGCATGAGGTGCTTGTTGGCTTGCTAAGTTTTAGTGGGAACTTTACCCAAAAGCTTGAGGTGTTTCTCACATGCTTAAATGATTAAAGTTCTTGAAGTATTCAATTCAAAGGAGAGAGAGAGAGAGAGAGAGAGAGAGAGAGAGAGAGAGAGAGAGAGGTGTGGACCAAGCATGAGAGGGGGGGTATACTCTCCCCCCCACACACACACATTCTCTCATTGTGTGGAGTGCAAAATGCAAGAACTCCATCTCCTTCTCCAAGTTTGTTGAGAAGTGGAGAGCCTACACCAACACTCTTGGCTATGGAATGCAAATCCAACCAAGATCCATGTTTCAATGTTTAAGCTTGCCATCTTCTTCATCTTCATTACTATGCTATTATGCTATGCTAAGCAAGAAGAGTGATGATAAGTGAGAAACTATTTCTTTCTCCTATGGAATGTTTCTTCTTTCTCTTCCCTACCCTCATTCCCCGCTAGCTCTCTCCACCTTCGAAGGTGTTTGAGGCCTTGGGATAGTTAATGCTTTCTGCAAAGTTTATGTTAAGCTCGTGATGCATGCAACTTTCCATCTTCTAGCATCACCAAGGTCACAAGGAACACAAAGATTGTATTGTAACAAAGATCTCTTGATGCGAGAATCTATAATACAAACACCTTTTGGAGGGGGGACCGGGAGGGGGGACCGGCTCCAAGTAAATCCGGTCCTCATCTATTGTCATGTTCTCTAATACTCTCTCTCTTGAAAAAGTATTGTTCATGCCAAGTTAATTACGTACTATGTTTATGTTGCTACCATCAATTAAGTTCACCCTCCATATTCTCAAAGTAATCTCACAAAAATGGTCACTCTAATTCTCTTAATTCTGCTATTCTCAAAGTTCATAGGCCATTTCCATCACATTGGTATTGGAGCATTTGGTTTCTCTTTTCTTGCTTAAGAAGAGAGGTCCTTAAGTAGCCTATTAATGGTTGATTTTATTAATTATATTAGGGTAAGTGGGACTGGGATCTATTATTGGTTTTGTTGAACCCGCTATGTGGGATATGGTGCACACCATGGGAGCTTTGGTCTTAATAATAAAGTCTTCTTAGACTTGCCTACGGCTTTACCATTATTGTGCCATAAGAAGTTCAAAAGAAGCTATCCCTTGGCAACTTTGCTATGTTAGACCCACTCCACTACTCTCTATAATTAACCAATTCGTGCCGTGGGTGTAGATACTTAAGTGCCTATTTTCAAAGGCTAAGAGGAGTAGTAACTAAGGTTTTGAATTACCAAAGCATACACTAAGTAAACACATAAGTTTAATTAACATGGATGACAATAACCAAGAGGGTAGAATGAACATTGACAATGTTGATTTTGCACATGAAGGTGCTAATGATGATGCCCCCATGTTTGTTAATTATCTTGTTACTAGGTTGCAACAAGCTATGGGCAACCCCGCTTTGCAAGCTGAAGTTACTCAACAACACTTCGTGCTTATGGGATTTCCTTTCCTCTCCAAGAGGAGAGAGAGCTTAGGAGGCCTCTTGATGAGACCCCCAAAAGAAGACCCTCTTCCATACGAGAGGAGGAATCCAAAGATAAAAAAAGTAATGAATCCCTAAGTTCCTCTGAAGATGTGGCTCCACAAAGAAGGCGGACAAAACGATCACCAACTCCTCCCAAGAGAGGAAACAAAGGAAGAAAAGGGCAAGAAAGAGGTCGCCTCTTATCCTTCTTCTTCACCTTCCTCCTCTACCGATGAAAGCTATGGCTATTCTCCAAGAGAATACAAGAGGGGAGGAAATCGTAAATTTTACCCTGTATGGCTAAGGTCACAAAAGCTAAAGAAGTTCAAAGAGGGACGAAAGAGTATCTCTTTTCTCACCTATGATGGCAGCTTTGGTGCTACCGACAAAGTATTGGTCTTCATCCAACAATTTGATGCGTCCTTTGGAGACGAGGGCTTCACGGAGTCCTCCCAGCTACACCATGTAGCTATGCACTTCCAAAAATTGGCTCGTCAATTGTGGGCTAGCCTTCGTGGCAACAGTGAAGCCCCAAAGACATGGAAAACTCTATATTTTCCATCATGAAGCAATTCCTTGCAAGCGATGCAAAGGACAAAGTGCTCACCAAATGGCAGAGTTTGAGGCTTCTCTCTCATGAGTCTTTTCACAAACATATGGACAAGTTTTGGGATTTACATCTCAAGGCTACTGTCTTTTAAAAGATAGACTTTGCCGAGCAAAAGCAACAATTCTGTGCGGGATTACCTGAAGAGATGGTCGAGTATGTCAACTCTCAACGGCCTAGTTCTATCAGTGAAGTAATCCACCATACCATGGTTACTTTGCGCATCAATTTCTAACAAGGGGCTAGATGGAATGTCAAGCCCATGGAAAATAAAGACAAAAGTGATGCAAAGGAAAAAATTAATGCCCAAAATTCTTCCCAAGGCCATTCCAACAACAATAACAACAATCGGTCCAAGGAGAAATGTAATGGAAATAGCCTATGAATTTTGAGAGTAGCGAAATTAGGAAATTAGATGAAGCACTTTTGTGAGATTACTTTGTGAGCTTAGTGGATGAACTTAATTGATGGTAGCAACATAAACATGGTACTTAGTTAACTTGGCATGAACAATACTTTTGCAAGAGAGAGAGTTTAGAGAACATGAAAATAGTTGAGGACCGGATTCATATGGAGCCGGTCCCCCCTCCAATAGGCATTTGTATTATAGTTTCTCCCATCAAGAGTGACTTGGTATAATACAATCTGTGTTCCTTGTGACCTAAGTGATGCAATGAAGATGGAAATCCTCATGCATTACAAGCATAACATAAACTTTATAGAAAGCATTAACTATCCCAAGCCTCAGTCCCAAGGCCTCAAACACCTTCGAAGGTGGAGAGAGCTAGCGGGGAATGAGGATACGGAAGAGGAAGAAGAAACATTTCATAGGAGAAAGAAATAGCTCCTCACTTATCATCACTCTTCTTGCTAGCATATACATAATAGCATAGTAATGACAATGGAGAAGATGTCAAGCTTAAGCATTGAAGCATGGCTCTTGGTTTGATTTGCATTCCATAGCCAAGAGTGTTGGTGTAGGCTTTGACTTCTCACAAGCTTGGAGAAGGAGGTGGAGTTCCTCAAATTTCACCAAGTGAGAATGGATCACCAAACGAGTGTGTATGTGGTGTATATCCCCCTAGCACCCCCCTTGCTTGCTTGGGGCGAGTTGTGACTTTTCCACATGCTGCAAGCTCATTGGACCCCTCTCCCCCTAGCCAATCACATGCAGCATGCATTCAAGTACATGGGTAGTCCTTTGACAAGTGGCCTCCTTACCCCTTAGAGAGAGAGAGAGAGCTTGAAAATATCTAGATATTTGTTGGATGGATTTAGAAGCTCATTGGACCCCTCTTTAGCCCAACCAATAGCATTCAAGCACACCATGTGGTTAAGCTTAAGGAGAATCTGACATGTGTCCCATGTGCCCTTTGAGAAAAGGGGTGCCCTTTGGGTGAGTGGAAGGTTAGGTCAAAGATTCCCCTAACTTTGGGACTTTCATGCATAGGAAGCTTCTCAAGCACCTTCCTCATTAAGTTTGTAGGGTCTCTTTTTGACTCAAGCACCATACCCCCCATGCATGGGAAGCTTCTCAAGCACCTTCCTAACTTTGGGACTTTCATGCATAGGAAGCTTCTCAAGCACCTTCCTCATTAAGTTTGTAGGGTCTCTTTTTGACTCAAGCACCATACCCCCCATGCATGGGAATCTTCTCAAGCACCTTCCTCATTAAATATGACAAGTACCTAAAGTACCTTAGTCATCAAGCATGACAAGTACCTTAGGTGGAGTTCCCACCTCAAACTCAGCCCTAGCTTGCCTAAGATCAAAGGCAAGTTTAGGTCGGGCTCCCACCTCAGCCCTAGCTTGCCTAAGGTCGAAGGAAAGTTTAGGTCCGGTTCCCACCTCAAGCTTAACCCTAGCTTGCCTAAGGTCAAAGTAATTTTAGCACTAACCATTGGAGGTCTTTAATAAAGATAACCTTAAGGTCTTTTAAGCTCCATTAGTTAACCTTGCTCTTTGACAAACCATCTCTCATTTGGGCCCCTTTACCATTGGCCCCGTGTTGAGATAGATCCGTAAGCACATGTCTATATATTAACCCTTATTCCTGTTTATTATCCCACATTAAATGATCAATTTAATATGAGAAAATAATTTGGGTTGGTTAGATATTAGATTTAATGAAAGAAGGTTTACAAAGGTAAAAATAAACTCTCTCCTGAAGAGCTTGAAACTTTTCGCAAGGATCACAAATGTTTTAAGTGTGGGGAGCAAGGACATGGTTATTCTTGCCCCAAAAGAAATGCTCGCAATGAGACTCCTAGAGCTTCCACTATCGAAGCTCCAAAAGAGGATGCTCATTGCAAAGGATCACCTCTCTCCTATGCTTGGGGAAAGGTAAGGGAGCATGATGCCTTCATCTTGTTTGACCCTGGTTCTACTCACAACTTCATATCAACGGAGTTGGCCACCAAGTTGGGCATTCAAGCTTTCAAGATGGGAGATATTGTAATGATTGACATAGCTTTCAAGGGATAACAAGCCTCCATTACTCCCTTGATTGGGAAGTTGAGGCTTCATGTCCAAAGTTATGTCGACAAAGAAGACTTTTTCATCCCTCCTCTCCAACATGAGGATGCTATCCTAATCCTAGGGGCGCCATTGTTTGATCGCATGGCTGCAAACATGAAGTTCCCTAAAAGGAGAATCTACTTCACTTTTACAGGGAAAAGAATACGTATACAGATGCTAATGCGTCTGGTCGTACTATGCTACTTGTAAATCCACCAGCTTTTGATAATCAATAAAAAGCTCGATTTCTGCGTACATGATTTTTGTCAAAGAATCCACTAATGACGCTAATGGTTTATCAAGTGAAAATGGTAGGAATCAAGAAGATTTAGACTTGTCTAACTTTCTAAAAGGATTCCAAGATGTGTTCATCGATGATATCTCTATGGACTTACCTCCAAAACAAGGGGATGATGACCATTGAATTGAGCTCCTATCAGGAAGCTCACCGCCTAACAAGCCTCCTTATCGAGTTTCCCAAGCTCAACAAGAGGAGATTATGAGGCAAGTACAAGAATTGGTAGACAAAGGGATGCTGAGGCCTAGCTCCTCTCCCTTTTGTTCTCCAGTCCTTTTAGTGCAAAAGAAAGATGGTACATACCACAGTGTGTGGACTATCGTGCACTAAACCATATCACTATCAAAATCCGATTTCTTGTACCTTGGGTAGAAGATCTGTTTGATAAGCTAGAAGGCTCTACCTACTTCAGTAGGATTGACCTTAAAAGTGGCTATCATCAAATAGGGATAGCGGAGGAAGATATCCTAAGGATCGCGTTTCATACAACGTTTGGTCTTTAGGAATATCTAGTCATGCCTTTTGGCTTGACCAATGCACCTGCCACATTCAATTGTTTGATGGAGAAAATATTTAGACCTACCGCAAATTCACTGGAGTTTTATTTGATGATATCATCATCTACTCCAAGTCCTTGGAGGAACACAAGCAACATCTCCAAGTGATTTTTCAAGCATTCAGGGAGAACAAGCTTTTTCTCAACCAAAAGAAAAGCGAATTTTTCCTTCAAGAGATTCAATGCTTAGGTCATATTATCTCTCAAGATGGTATCCGTATGGATCCATCGAACTTAGAGGTAATAAAAGCATGGCCTAATCCAAGGAATCTACATGAGCTAAGAACTTTATTGGTATGTGTGCATAGTATAGACGCTTCATAGCAAAATTTTCTCAAATAGCAGGGCCATTACATGACTTAACAAAGACGAACGTTAAGTATTCATGGACTGCTACGGAGAAAAAATATTTTGACAAGCTCAAAGAGAAGCTTACCTCTCAACCAGTCCTCATGCTTCCGGTTCTCTCAAAGCCATTTGAGGTCCAATGTGATGCTTGTGGTGATTGCCTTGGAGCAGTCTTGCTTCAAGAAGGGCATGCACTAGCATATGAGAGCCAAAGGCTCAATACGGATGAACAGGTATTGGGCATTTATGAGAAAGAGCTTTTAGCTGTTCTACATTCCCTAGACACATGGAAGCACTATTTATTGGGGACTCCATTCATTTTACGAACAAACCATCAAAGTATCAAGTACTTCATGACGCAAACAAAGCTTTTCGACAAACAAAGGAGGTGGGTAAATTTTCTTTCACAATTTAATTTCCACATTGCTCACATTGCTAGTAAGCACAATCAAGTGGCTGATGCACTTTCACGATGACCAAAAGTTAATGCTGTGTCTATAGCAACTCACAATGATCTATCTTCTATGATAGATGAGTATGCTACTGACCCTGACTTTAAAGACATAATGTCAGCCCTTGCTTTGAAGAAGAAAGATGAACCGTTCACCTTGCAGGATGGTTATCTTCTCCATGGCAATAGGCTATGTGTTACCCACTCCCTTCGTGAGAAAGTCATATATGAATCCCATGCTCCTCCCTATGCGGGGCATAGAGGCAATCAACCTACTCTTCGAGGAGTAGAGACATATTTTTATTGACCTACCATGAAAGTGGACATACAAGAGTATGTTTCAAAATGTGCGATATGCCAGAATACCAAGTATGATAGAGGGAAGAAACCTGGATTGCTCCAGCAATTGCCAATCCCTAATTAACCATAGGAGAGTATATCCATGGATTTTATCTTTGGATTACCCAAGTCTATCCATGGGAATACGGGAATATGGACAATAGTCGACAGGTTTAGCAAGCAAACACACTTTATCCCTGTCAAGAAGACTATTAAGGCACACCAAATGGCAACTCTCTTTATATCCGAGATTTTCAAACACCATGAATTTCCAACATCCATCATGTCAGATAGAGATCCTAGAGTGACCAATAATTTTTGGAAAGGTTTCTTCGAAAATCTAGGTACAAGATTGAATTTCTCTTCGGCCTATCACCTACAAACAGATGGCTAAAGTGAGATAGCCAATCTTACAATTCTTGATCTACTAATGACCTATGTTATAGAAGTAGATCAACGCTCACAATGGGAAAAGTAATTACCTCTTGTACTACCCATACTTCTGCGGGAAAAGCACGTGAAATCTTAGAGGGAAGACCTCAAAGTCCCTTGCTACTTAAAGTACATGGAAAGATCTTCGCTGCCGATGAGTATAGCCGTGACCTGCAAGCATCTTTACAAAAGATTAAGGAGGCTATATCCATCTCTCAACTAAGGCAAAAAGCTACTGCTGACAAGCACAAAAGGGCCTTAACGTTTAAAGAAAATAATTGGATCTTACTTAAGTTTCCTAAGGCTTGATTGAGGCAAACGACGGGCAAAAATCCTACTGGCCATCAAAAGTGTTATGCTAAACTAGCAAAAAGATACTATGGTCCTTTTCAAATTTTGAAGCCAATCAATGAGGTGGATTATCAACTCAAGTTGCCTAACCATTGGCTCATACACAATGCTTTTCATGTGAGCCTACTTAAGCCCTACAAAGGAGAGCCTCCAAATGAACCAGTTATTGAAGACCCTCCCGAAATTGAAGACCAAGAAGAGGTGCTACAACCCAAAGCTATCCTTTGGCATGAAGACAAGGTACTAAGACATGGTAAGATTATCCGATGGTATCTTATTAAGTTCAAAAATTATCCTTTTGAAGATGCTAGATGGATGCAAGGAATCCAACTTGAGGATAGTATGAACCTTGTCAACACTTACAATGCTACATTAGAGTAAGAAAATGTACATGTTTCTTTTAAATGATCAATGTTTTATCTTATAAGACTAATTATCTCTTTATTGTGCACAAATTTAAGTAGTATGCATACCAAGAATCATGTTTGTGATGACGACGTCTCTCAAACACCATGTAGAATTTGTCACTCTACTTGGGAGCTTGAACTGGACTAAAGAGCAGAAATGATTGCGACAGCTATGGCTCCCAAGCATCAAATGGATTAGTCATCCATCTTGGAATGATGTCGTAGGGTAAAAAGGGATCCTCTACCCGCTAAGACAAATTGACTAATGACTATGGATTTATCTCTTTTACCTCATAGTCGAGGACGACTATGATATTCAAGAGAGAGGGTAATGTCATAAAATCTAATATCTAACCAACCCAAATGATTTTCTCATATTGAATTGATCATTTAATGTGGGATAATAAACGGGAAAAAGGGTTAGAATATAGACATGTGCTTACGGATCTATCTCAACACGGGGCTAATGGTAAAGGGGTCCAAACGAGAGATGGTCTGTCAAAGAGCAATGCTACCTAATGGAGCTTAGAGACCGTAGGGTTAGCTTCATTAAGGACATCCAAAAGTTATTATTCAAAGTCCTTTGACCTTAGGCAAGCTAGGGCTGACCTTGAGGTGGGAATCCTACCCACGCATGAGGTGCTTGTTGGCTTGCGGGAACTTGATCCAAAAGCTTGAGGTGTTTCTTACATGCTTAAATGATTAAAGTTCTTGAAGTATTCAATTCAAAGATAACTCACAAGAGACATGAATGTGACATGCTTGATTGATAAGTCCTTGAAGTATTCCATTCAACCCAATGACTTAATAAGCATAAAAGACACATGTTCAAATGATCCTCCACATGTGGTCCTCATGATGTGTTTGGATGCTAATGGATAGGTTTTAAAATGGTCCAATGAGAATTTAGATACATAAAAATAAATAATTAAGTTCTTTCTCTCAAAGAGGAAAAAGAGGACACATGTTTAAAGGACATAATTAAATAATGAGAGAGAGAGAGAGAGAGAGAGGTCCGGACCAAGCATGAGTGGGGTGGTATACTCTCCCACACACACAAACACACACACACACACACACACACACACACACACACACACACTCACACACACACACACATTCTATCATTTTGCGGAGTGCAAAATGCAAGAGCTCCATCTCCTACTCCAAGTTTGTTGAGAAGTAGAGAGCTTACACCAACACTTTTGACTATGGAATGCAAATCCAACCAAGAGCCATGCTTCAATGCTTAAGCTTGCCATCTTCTTCATCTTCACTACTATGCTTTTATGCTATGCTAAGCAAGAAGAGTGATGATAAGTGAGGAACAATTTCTTTCTCCTATGGAATGTTTCTCTTCCGCTTCCCTACCCTCATTCCCCGCTAGCTCTCTCCACCTTCGAAGGTGTTTGAGGCCTTGGGACTGAGGCTTGGGATAGTTAATGCTTTTTGCAAATTTTATGTTAAGCTCATGATGTATGAAGCTTTCCATCTTCATAGCATCACCAATGTCACAAGGAACACAAAGATTGTATTGTAACAAAGTCTCTCTTGATGGGAGAATCTATAATACAAACACCTTTTGGAGGGTCCCCAACACCTTTTGGAGGGGGGACCGGCTCCAAGTAAATATGGTCCTCATCTATTGTCATGTTCTCTAATACTCTCTCTCTTGAAAAAGTATTGTTCATGCCAAGTTAATTACGTACTATGTTTATGTTGCTACCATTAATTAAGTTCACCCTCCATATTCTCAAAGTAATCTCACAAAAATGGTCACTCTAATTCTCTTAATTCTGCTATTCTCAAAGTTCATAGGCCATTTCCATTACAGTTTGTGACATCCCCTCTTCTTGAAAGAAATTAATCGTCCGCAATTACAACATATTTGTAAAAGAACTCAAGTTAGCTCAAAAATTTTAGAGGGACATTCCGAGGGACTATCCGAGGGACAATCGGTTTGCTCTTTTTTTTTGTTAAGGAGTTAGCTTCTCCTTTTGGCTCTTTTGATCAAGGAGTTGGCTTCTCCTTTCGTCCAAATCGGGAATCTTGATATTCCAGCATAGTAAAATTAGCCATCACACCCAGACCGCACTGATCTTCCACAGGTGTCTTGATGCACTAGAATTACATACCCATGCAATCTCACCAATTAGGAATATTCAATAGTTGGCACATCACAATGTAACACAATTGCTCACATATGCATGTTACAAGACACAACAAACAGCACCACTGAGCACTCCCCCGAGACAAACGGTCTGTGGTATGAAGCTCCTCAACGACTACCTCATCACTCCTCCCGCAAATAACCTTAAAAGGTCCGGGCCGTGAGCTCAGAGGACTGTACAACCAAATGCTCCCCAAACCGCAGTCTGCGTCGCTTGGAGGTTCAAGCTTACAACCAAACACTCCCCAGGCATCGGCCTGCGTCGTTTTGAGGTTTTCAAACATGTAATGAAACGCTCCCCAGGCATCGGCCTGCGTCATTCCTAGGTTCAAATAATATAACTTGAAGAGAAAATTGCATTAATCTTGAAAACTTGTTGAGGACCAGATTTGCCTGAAGTCGGTCCCCATTGGAAAAGAAGTTTGTATTATAATTCTCTCAATGAGAGCTTTGATACAATACAAGCTTGTGCTCTTGTGGACATTCCTTGAACCATGAAGATGGTAAGATTCATGATTTATAATGATGTGATCCTCCTTCCCAATCCCTAGACACTCCTTAGTGGAAAGGACTACAGAGATGGAGGTAGATGAAGGTGAAAATAAGTATTTATTAAGGAAAGAGGTAGTATTTTGTAATGCTTACTCCATGGGAAAGATCTTAGTATAGCTAGAATAATAAAGAAGAAGAAGATGAGTTTTCATGAATCTTCTTGCTTGGATTTGCATCCATAGCCAAGAGCTTGAGCATAGAAACCATATCTTGAGCTCCCATGTGAGAGGGAGGGAGAAAGAGGACTTTCTTGGTCACCAAGGGGCACTTGAGAGTGTGAGAGAGTGATAGAGAATGTTCCAAAAATCCCACAAGGCCCGTTCTTTTTTATCATTCCCCACATGCTAAGAATCTCCAAGAGTAAAGCTACCGCATGAACCAAACTAAGTAACTAATGCATGATCCAACAACTTTCCCCCTTACTATCCTTGAAAAAACTCATCCCCTTCTCAGTTTGACTTGTCTTTTGCAAGTGTACGATGTCGTGTTGTGACATGCACATAGTGGGAATGAATGCCAAGAGATTTATGTTATGACTTTTTAGATATATAAGCATAATTACCATAATTCATATATGCATATCTAAGTATAATAATAAGCTTTCTATCTCATCCTAGTATTTATCTTAAGGGTAAAATATTCTTACTTTATCGTTACAAAGTATTATGGGAAAAAGCGTCAATAACCGCACCTCTTTAACTTGGGAAAAAAAGCATTGGATATTTCTTTTTACTATTCCATTATTACCTCACACTCTAGTAGATCCTGTAGCTAGTGTGCTTCCAATATATATATATTCTATGTTTTTTCCATATTTTTCTTATATTTCTTTTTAATAGCTACTAGAAAGGAATCAAATCCTAGTAGGACACTCGCTTGCAGGATTTTCAAAGATACTCCTAGTTTAATGCATTATTGAAAGGATGCTTAAAAAACTTTGTCAATGAGAAATGTCATGCTTTCATATTGCATGAGGCGTTCATTGGAATCAAATGAAATTCCACGCTAAGGAGACCACAAGAAGGCTTTTGCTGTCAGAAAGATACCCTATTTTGATGAGTTTTTTACACATGGTTCCAATCCGAATTGGAAAAAGTATATAAAATGGGGATTGTAGCTTATGGTCTGCCTTTTTTGCCCCTAATTTTATTTATTTATTTGGAGCCATGGTTGAGGAGATATGCTCAAAATAGTGGACCATAGTCTGCTCACATCATGCAGGGATAGCCCATTTCAAACTTTGTCAGTTCCAGTTCACACTGGCTCCTCTCTTTCTTGTGTAACCCTTGGGGGTTCCGTTCACCTATAAAAGGGGACCTCTTCTTCCTTAAAAACATTCATTATAAAGTGAGAGGATTAATGCCTAATTGTATTTAGCCATAAACATAAGTCTAAGCCTACATGTGCTCCTTGAGGAAGACTAGCCAATCTTGCAAGCAATCTTTGGAAGATCAACTCTAATCAAAGAAGGACTTGAACTTGGTGCATCAATCAAGGCTTGAATTCTTCCCTCTTCTTCTCTCTCCATCAAAATGGCGAATAACTCCCGAAGGGTTTTTCAAGTAAGAGGTGTTTTACTTTGAGGTTTTGTTGGTTTCTTGTTGTTTTTTTTCATCTCTAATCCAACCTATATCTCTAACTTTATCTTCTTCTCTAACCAAATCTACCTCTACCTCCCTTACATTATTTGCTAATCTATCTCTCCAACTATCTTGCTCCATAATCACCTATCTTTCTCTACATAAGCCTCTACCTCTATCTCTAGCTACCGGCCATAACCAGATCCTTTTCTATATGCTTATATATCTTAACTAAATATCTAGCACGATGTCTACTTTCACCCTTTCCATAATGTACGATCTCTTAGGGTTAATGTGTGTTTAAGTGGAAAAATTCACTTCCAACAAAGCATTATATTTGTTTTTGGACCTGAGAGACTACAAGAAATTCTTCTCTCTGCACTCCCCATTATTCTAGCATTCCTAGATTATTCTAACTCATTTGATGTGCACATATTTATTTTTCTCTAGAGGGTGAGTCTTGATTGATTATGAACCATGAAGACTTGTATACATAACTCATTTCAATCACTAGGCAAAATATATACATCTTTGTGAATAAGAAATTACAGTTTCAAAGAACAATTCGGGGTTTTTTTGGAAGACAAGATTAGCCACTATAAATGCCTCAATAAATCCTTTCATCCTACCCTTGATTAGGTATGATCACATCTTGGATGTTTTCATCTTTGTCTTATTTTGAGAGTTCTATGTGTACATGAGAGGGTGACAGAGAGTCTTTTATGGCTTCACTTATTCACCACCAAAAACCACACTTCATGGAGTGAATCCTTTGCTACCTCCTCACAAGCTCTCACAGCAAGAGGTCCGGTACCTTGTTGACATGACAAGAACTCCAACTTCTTGCCATATTTTTGGTGAACCCAATACGAATCTGCCAGGGTAAGAGTTTATGGGTAACCATGGGTGATAATGTGGAGTAACATGGTATGCATTTTGACCCAACGAGAATGCAAACGTTTCAAGAATTTTCCTCATTCATGCAACATCAACATGCTTCAAAAAGATGGGAGGCCTCAACAACCAAAGCTAATCAAGCCGTTGTCAACAAAATGGATCAGTTTGATGGGAAAGATGTGACAAAGTACCTTCGCGGATATGTGAAGGAAATCCAACTGCATCGAGTACCAGAAGGTGAGATGATTCAGTCACTTGTGCCAACAATGCCTCTTATCCAGTTCAGGGAGTTGGAAAGATTGTGCTTACTACCGCAAATGGTAGTTCTTTAACACTTGCTGATGCACTTTATGTACTTGGGATCAAGAAGAATCTTTTGTCTGTATCTTCACTTGCTAGACTTGGACTTGTAGTCAAGTTTGTAGATGATAGATGTACAATACGTGATCTCAGTTTTGGTGATGAATTTGTTGCATCTGGCATATTATGTCGTGGGCTTTATTAAGCTCACTTTGAATAACAAGTGTGGGTAGAATTTTGCAAATGCAGTTGTGGATTCAAAGGCTATTTGAGATGCAAAACTTTGGCATACACGTTTTGGTCATCTAAATTTTGCCAGTTTGCTGCGTTTGCAGAAATTTGATATGGTTGCTTCTTTGCTGCCTCTTGAAGCACCTGTCAAACATGTTTGTGAAGTTTGTATTTTGGGTAAAATGCAGCATTCTAAGTTTCCAAAGTATGGTTCAGTTAGGGCCACATGCAGGTTATAGCTCGTGCATTACAAATTGAACATGTAGCATCATTCTTGTTAAGTTAGAAAATAATTTCTTTATACTACATTTGATTAGGGTAATTATATCTAAGCTCACTTTCAACCATATAATTTGGAGAAATTATGTCTTTACACACATGCTAAAACCAATTTTTAATGCAATAATTAAGCTCTTATCCAATTTAAGAAAAGTATTTTGTTGGAGGAACTAGGTTTAAGGATGCTAAGAAAAGGTACAATTTATGGCTTATTATAATGGCATGGAGATGGAGACTTGTCAGAAAGTTCATATTTTGTTGGCAAATTATCTGCCTTCCACTCAAAACTAGACTTGTAGTCAAGCAGCCAACAACTGTCAAGCCTTTCTAAGACTCTATTGGCCAACAATATTTGTATTCAGTTGAGATGGAAATGTAAGCTAGTTGGTTTGTTCCTTTCCACATTATGCTCCTTCTATCCCAGAATTGGTCCAATTGTTGTAGTCCTTTGCTATTGATCTTTCTGGCCATCTCCCTCCAAAAAGGGTTTAGAATGATGCTATCTACCTTAGATAGCCAAGGGACAATTGAGTCATTGAATTGTGAAAGTATCTTGGAACCTCTCCCCATTCCAAAGCCTTAGCTGCTCTGTTACACTTCCAAACTAGCTCGCCCATTAAACCTCCAAGCTTTAGGGTAGCCCACTACGAGGCAAGCATCTTGTCATGCATTTTTAGTAGTTTCCATTGTCCACCTTGCAGCACATAGTCTAGCATTGTCCACCATAGCCTTGGTCATAATAGTCGAGGCTTGGACTTGCTCCAGGATTTCCACCATAAACTTGGCACATTGGGATTTTGCATGAGTATTAGGGCTAAGAATTCCTATACCGCCTTGCTCTAGAGGTCTAGCCATAGAATCCCATCGTGTCTGCTGCTAGAGCATCAAGTCTTTAGGGTCGCTCTTCCACAAAAACCTTTTCACCAGTTTCAAGAAATATTTCCAATTGCATTTGGCGAACTTAAGCAGTGGACCGTTAAAAGGCAATGATAGGAATAAAAAATGAATTGAACACTTTCACTCTACTCGGGAATGGTAGCAGCACATTGGTGCAGCCAAAGTGGTTCGACCATAGCAGAGGGTACAAGCGTGGATATGTATGCTGACAGGTGCATGGTAAAGGGCTAGAGCAAGTACCAAAGAGCTGGGCGGTGTTGGGCACACGCGGGCAATGCTTTGGCAGATTTTGGCGGTGTGGCCATCAACGATGGCATTTAAGAGCGTTGTACACTATTGACATGGCATACCCAATAAGGGGCCGGTTCCACGTCCCTCCGGGCCAATGTTTTTTGAGGGGAGTCTTGGGAGCACCGACGGTGCCAACGGTGCCCCACTTAAGAGATTGTGCATACGGTGACTTGGGCCTCAAACAAAGCCAAGAATAGAAGGCAACTTCACATGCAAGGCAAGACCACTAATAGCAAAATTTGTTGACTAAAAGTAGCTATTGCACACGCCCTAAAGGGCCCCATTATTTTGCCATTGGGGAGAGCTCGTTTTGGAGACTTCTCAATAGTTTTTTGGGAGAGAAAGAGCTCCAATGAAGGAGGGTTTTGGATAGCTTTGGAGCCACCAAGGGCACCAATAAAGGTTGCCAAAATTAGAGTTTTTGCACTCATCCATGTCATGCCAATGGAGCCGCGGTGTAGCCGAGTTTCATGGTGTTTGTAGATGATGTTTTGCTTAAAATCAAAGCAAACTATAGACAAATTGTGTGCTATTTCTTCCCCATTAAGAGAGAAAGAGAGAGTGGTGTGTGCTGTGTGACAGCTACAAATGGGCAAAATTGGTGTGGTATGTTGTCACTTGATGGTGCAAAGAATGCATGCATTGGTATGCATGAAAACGATGGTGTGCTTGCCAAGATGTGAGGCTTTGATTGTGATTTCTAGTGGGTGGGGGTGTTGTGAGTGCCCTAGGCTATAGAGAGGTATCTGTGTTGTGTTTTTGGGTGTGTTCCCATTCCCCCTCTCCATCTTCTATCCACTAAAGAGCATCTGATTGCTCCTATTTGAAGGCGGAGTCGTGGTTTTGGAGCTGATGAGGTATAGATTTTGAAGAGTAGGTGTGCTATGAAAGATGACATGGATGGGTTTTCCAACTTTCATTTGGGTGGAAGATGCAAAAACTTGGCTATAGGATTATGGTCTATTTGTGCTAGAGAGAAGGGCACAAGAGAAGAAGGTGCAGTTTGAATTTTTCCATTGTTGGTTTGTGGCAAAGCGAAAAGATGGTACAACAGATTGCAAGATGAAGAAAAGGCAAATTGGATAGCTTTGGAAGAGGCTTTTCAACGCCAATATGTGTCGGATGTACAACTGCATGAGGTAAAGCCAAAGCCAGTGGATGGTCTAAAGCAAAGTCTAGACATATATTTTGAGCTTTTGAATGGAAATTTGAAGCCCTTTCGAGACAGCTGATGGAGGTAACTCTACAAAAAATGTTGATTTTTTGAAATTAAGCAGGTTCATGGATTGCTTGCATGAGGAGGCTTGAGATAAGGTTGAAGGGGATGGGCTTGTGACGTATGCGAAAGCAGTAAATTTGGCAAGAGGTTAGACCAAGAAGATGTTGAAGAAGTGAACAGTGAGGCATGGTCTATCAAATGCTGTGGTTCTTAGGTAGGTCAATGCAATTGCAGTGAAGCCAAGGTTGATGCAAAGGGATATGCAGGTCCAAGAGGAACCGACCGTTCTATGGCTGATGCAAAGAGGTGGAGTGGTTTCTATGCCAAAGATGCCAATTAGAGAGGCTCCAATTATGGAAGAAGTGCAAGTGATTCTAGAACTGGAAGAAGATGCACATGCAAACTCAAGTATGGTCGGTGAAGATCCATTGGTGTGTGCTAGAGGTCACAAGGTGTGGTTTGTAGATGATATTGAAGCAATGAAAGTAGAGGAAATCCCTGTTCTTGAGACGGAAGAAGAAATGGATGCTAATACAACATGGGAAACCAATTCATCCCACTCAAGATATGAGGAATTTGATCTTCTACATGTGGATAAAGATGTGAAAGATGTATGTGAGGAGAAGGAAGAAATGCAAGCCAATGTGCTCGATGAAGTCTAAGTGGAGGGCTCCAAACCTACGAAATATGAAGGTAGAGATGTTGTGTGGTGCCATGCTAATGACTATGCTGGTAAAAGTTGCTATGGATTGTGATACAATGGTGCAATAGGTACAAAATTTTTCTATGAAAGGTAAAGCAATCTTGGCTAGGGATGAAATGGTGGATGAAGTGGAAGAGGAGGTATTTGAAGAGCATGCAAATGGAGCCAAAAAAGCTAAGGGGATGATTGACCTTGAAGGGCCAATTGATGAAGAAGGGCTTGATGATGCTGGAATTGACGGTGCTACAAACATGGAGACAACTCCACAGTAGATGGTGATAGAAGAGCATGGAGCCAATGATGGAACCAATACAGTAGGTGTGCTCTATGGAAGATGATGGAGATTCCTAGGATGTGTCCAAGGTTTTCAAAAGAGGTACGTGACTCATGGTTGAAAAGTATGCTTGTAAGTGCAACTGTGCAGTGTGTTATCCAATGGATACGGGGTTCTCTTGAGAGGAGCTCCACTTTACATGTTTGGGAGGGTTAGACACGTTTGCTGGTTCAAATGATGTCCAGGTAGAGGCAGATGTGTTAAGGAGGCGAGGTGATACTCAAAAAAGGTAAAAGAGGCCATCTCCTGTGGTAAGAATTTGAAGATAAATCAGATAGAGGTTACATACTTTTAGTTGATGCGTCTTCAACGCATCTCCGCCTTGCTCGGTTGAGGAATCGCAGCCCATGCAGTTGTCGCTCTCTCTCTCTCTCTCTCTCTCTCTCTCTCTCTCTCTCTCTCTCTCTCTCTCTCTCTCTCTCTCTCCCTCTCCCGGCAGTAGCATGCCTCTCTCTCTCTCTCTCCCCGGCAGTAGCATGGAGAAAAAAAACGAGTACCTGTCTTCTGTTGTCTTCTGCTATGCGTGAGTACCTGTCTTTTGCTCTGCGTCGTCAATTGCTCTCTCTCTCTCTCTCTCTCTCTCTTTCTATGTGTGCGTGCGCTGCTTACTTTCCTGCACGGTAAGAACGACACTGCTTTTCTAAGGTGGTGGCTGCGCGTGCTTTACTACATATTTTTTTAGCATGCCCTTTTTTTACCACCATTTTTACCTTGTTTTACGACCAACGTCATCTTCACCAACGTCATCTCCTCCAATGAGGTGTTGCCAAGTGGCCTAGTTCTCCTTGTAGGATTGTAAAAACCGATATTAGATAATCAAGGTAAAGAAGTGCTAAAGTGCTATGGGCCCATTGTGTGAATGGATGGCTACGTGCATGGGTAAAGCACTGTTGGAGATTGATGTAGATGGATGGAAAAGAGCAAAGCCAGGTGTTTGTTCTAGGGGGTTAGACTATGCAGGGGGTGGGGCAACCCGCTTGAGGATTGGGAGTCATTTGGAGTAAGACTTTGTATGTATCGTAGAGTGTTTTTGATGTGCTCACAATATTTTCTAGCTATGCAGGTCCCACACGAATAAAGAAGTTTTTTGGTTGAACATGAATGTTCAACAAGGGGGTTGGGCAATGCTGCTGCAGCCAAAGTGGGTCGACCATAACAGAGGGTATGAGCATGGATATGTATGTTGACAGGTGTACGGTAGAGTTCTAGAGCAGGTACCAAAGAGTTGGGCAATGTTGGGTGCACACGGGTGATGCTATGGCAGATTTTGGTGGTGCAGCCGTCAACGGTGGTGTCTGAGAGCACTGCAAGCTATTGACGTGGCATGCGCGATAAGAGGCCGACTCTACACGCCCTTCGGGCCAATGTTCTTTGAGGGGAGTCTTGCCCCACTTAAGATATTGTGCAAACGATGACTTGGGCCTCAAACAAAGCCGAGAGTAGAAGGTGGCTTCACATGCAAGTCAAGGCCAAAAATAGCAAAAGTTGTCGACTAAAATTAGCTGTTGCACATGCCTTAAAGGGCCCTGTTTTTTTGCTATAAGGGAGAGCTTGTTTTGGAGAGTCACGACGGTTTTTTGGGAGAGAAAGAGCTCCAACGAAGAGGGGTTTTGGACAGCTTTGGAGCCAACGAGGGTGCCAACAAAGGCTGCCAAAATCAGTGTTTTGGCACTCTTTGATGTCGTGCCATTGGAGCCGCAATGTAGTCGAGTTTCATGGTGTTTGTAAATGATGTTTTTGTCAAAATTGAAACAAGCCATAGCCAAATTGTGTGTCGTTTCTTCCCCTTTACCCCTTCTTGTCTTTGCTGTACTCCAAGTGCTTGGTGTTGGTTGTGTGAGATGTTTGTGCCTCCCCTAACCTTTGTGTGTGAGAGAGAAAGAGAGAGTGGTGTGTGTTGTGTGACAGTTGCAAACAAGAAAAATTGGTGTGATATGCTATTAGTTGATGGTGCAAAGCATGCATGCGTTGGTATGCGTGCAAATGATGGTGTACTTGCGGAGATGTGTAGCTTTGATTGTGATTTCTAGTGGACGGGGGTGTTGTGAGTGCCTTGGGCTATAGAGAGGCATCTGTGTTGTGTTTTTGGGTGCGTTCCCATTCTCCCTCTCCAACATAATCCCACCTTTGCATCTTGCTCCTTATCTTTTCCATTTCAATGCGAAAAGCTAAACAAGAAACACATCTACTACACAATCTTAGTTTCTTGATGTAGTGAAATTTGAGCTTTATTTGTACTTTGCCCAAGGTGGTAACCGATGTCGTAGATAATAGAATTTTTGAAAAGAAAAACTAAAAGTACACATTGTACTTTCTCTTAGCCATCACCTTCTTCTGACATTCTTAGACTTATTTAGTCTGGACACTACAATATATGATTGCGCATTTGATCAATGCTATAATCAAACCTACACACTCACATTGTCTTGTTGGAGTGAGAATGAAGTTTGGTTGGAATGTTTACAGTGGCATTACACTCATAACGCATACCATACCACCTCGTAGAGTTGATGGTAAAATTTACAATAGAACTATTGAAAGAATAAACACAAATTCCTAGGGCATTTTGTACTTTCACATCCTCTTAGATATGATAAAGTATCCATAATGTTGCACTTAGAGCGCAATTGGAAAATTTGACCTCCACTGCTCACATGATCATCACATAATAGAGAAAATACCATTAAAATTAACATCCATCATCAATGTTGCTATATATATAACGACAATTTTGATTTACACATTTCTAGAGGTAAACAATTTGGTTAAAAATCCACTTGTGTAGAAACATTGTGTTGTGGTTCATAACCATGCATACTGATTAGAGAAAACATCATTGGTTACATGCACATCAAAGTAAAAGGACTCAATCATAGATGAGTTGTTGTTCTTCCATAGAAGCAAAATAAATGCCTAGAATAAGATGTATCCATATCCAAAGCACAAAAAATAAGTGTAGGAAAAAATAACAAAAACCTCGTTGCACCATCAAAATCGATCTTATTGATCATCAAACAAATAGTCAACTTTGTTGAGCATCAAGCTATAGAACGTGGACCTGTCCAAACACTCTTGTGTATATACTAAAAAGATGTAGCATAATTTGATCGATGATATTGTTGCAAGAGTGTCATGTTCCATGTGTCATTTTATATAAGTGCATTATATTCTGATTGCATGGCAGCCATCCAATTTTTTGAATTTTGTGCTTCATCAAAAATAGAGGTTCCTCAACATCATGTACACTAGACACAGCCAAAGCATAACAATCTGATGCATGACGAGAACTTGAACGAGTACGACTAGACAAAGGTGCATCCAATTTACTGTCACACAAAGTATGCACCAGCCATTTTGGCATACCTCTAGCCTGCTCATTTTCAACCCTTTCCTCATCAAGTACATCATGTACATCTGCATCAGTAGTAGACTTAGCTGTAACATTTTCAGAAACCCCCATAGGCCGTACATTTGCCTCATTGGAATTTACATTTATAATTCCACCACTAAAAAGAGGCAACAAAGTGTCATAAATGTCCTGTGAGCTTACATTACTGTCTCTAGTACATGACAACAAGGGCTGAACAGAATCTTCCACAAACACAACATTCCATGGAACCAAAATACACTTTGTTTGTGGATGATACAATCTGTAACCTTTGCTTTCAACACTATAACCAGCAAAAATATATTTGACAGCCTTATCATCCAATTTTCTACACTGTGTTTGTGGCACCAAAGCATATGCCAAACAGCCAAAAAAGGCATGTGCTCAATAGAAGGCTTTCTATCATGCCATGTTTCATATGGAGTAATAGAATGCAAAGATTTCGTAGGACACTTGTTTAGTACATAAGTGGCACACATGATGGCCTTAAGCCAAAAAGAATGCGGCAAAGCTTGACTTTTGACCATACATCATGCCATTTTTGTAAGTGACCCGTTTTTCCTCTTAGCAACACCATTTTGATGAGGTGTATAAGGCAAAAATCCCACATTCTATCATGCCATGCTTCATATGGAGTAATAGAATGCAAAGCATTGTAGGACACTTGTTTAGTACATAAGTGGTACACATGATGGCCTTAAGCCAAAAAGAATGCGGCAAAGCTTGACTTTTGACCATACATCATGCCATTTCCGTAAGTGACCCAATTTCCCTCTCAGCAACACCATTTTGATGAGGTGGGCAAAAATCTCACAACTAGCCAAAAATGCATTAAATTTATGAGACATATACTTCCCCCCCTCGATCGGAACAGAGGGTGCCCATAGTACATTTCGAGACCGTTTTTTAGCCATAGCTAGAAATTATTTGAAGCACATAAAAACTTCGGACTTCGCTTTAAGTGGAAATACCCATGTATGCCTGGAGTAATCATCAATGAAAGTCACAAAGTAAAGGTAATTTCCCAAGGACGGAGTTTGCATGGGCCCACAAACATTACTATGCACAAGTTGCAACCTGCATGTGTCCCTAGCTGAACCATCCTCTGGAAACTTAGAACGTTGCATTTTACCCAAAATATAGTCTTCACAAACATGTTTGACAGGTGCTTCAAGAGGCAACAAAGAAGAAACCATATCAGATTTCTGCAAACGCAGCAAACTGGCAAAATTCAAATGCCCAAAACGTGCATGTCATAGTTTTGCATTTGAAATAGCCCTTGAATCTACAACTGCATTTGCAAAATTTTATCCACACTTGTCATACAAAGTGAGCTTATGCAGCCCATGACACAAAAGGCCAGATGCAACAATTTCATCACCAAAACTAAGATCATGAACTGTACATCTATCATCCACAATTTTGACTACAAGTCTAAGTCTAGCAAGTGCAGAGACAGACAAAAGTTCTTCTTGATCCCAGGTACATAAAGTGCATCAACATGTGTGAAAAAACTACCATTTGCAGCAGTAAGCACAATCTTTCCAACTCCCTGAATTGGATAAGAGGCGTTGTTGGCACAAGTGACTGAATTCCCATGAGGGACAGACTCGAGAGAGGTGAACAATTCATGATGTGAGGTAATGTGCTTTGTAGCACCACTGTTAAAATACCACACATGTGAATCTGCAGCAACTGACATGCATGCATCATGGACAACAGGATTGTAAGTGCACTTTGCACTAAGCCCATTCTACATCAGCATTAGCATCACAGTCTCCTTTCACAGAAGTCTCAACAAGGGCTGCATTTGTAGTGGAACCACCCTCTTTCTTCTTAGCCTCTTTGGCCTTCAACTTAGGACACTGCTTGATGAAGTGATCATTAGATTTACAATAATAGCAACAGATCTTCTTTTTGCCCTTATCACCAGAATTTCCAGACAAATTGCTGCCAGTAGAAGCATTAGGAACAAGTGATTTTCCACTTGCAGAAGAACCATAAGAAGTGACTGCATTGCTTTTACCACCCTTTCTTTGAGTAGCAATAAAATCCTGTTCAACTGCATGTTTTCTAGTCCTGTTTTTTTTGGAAAGTGACTCTTGCAATAGCAATCTGCATAATGCATCAAACTTGACAACTTCTGGATTTTCTTGGGTCATAAGTCTCCAAGTACTAGCAAAAGTTTGGTAAGAATTCGGTAAGGCATCAAGAACAGTATGCACAAGGGAACTATCTGAAATGACTTCACCTGTAGAAATAAGTTGCTCATTGATATCCTTGACACCAGCAAGGAAAGTGTCCATATCATCTTTCTCATGCATAATCTTTGACTCTAGCTCTTTACGTAGCAATGCAATTTTTGTCTCATTGCGGCTTGCATAAAGAGCAACTAGAATATCGCAAGCCTGCTTTGAAAATTTTGCTGAACAAATGTGAGGAGTCATGGTGCGCTTCATAGACAATGCAATCAATGCATGAGCCTACGCATCCTTTACATCCCAACGAGCTTGTTCTACCGTAGACAAAACAACTCTAGCAACAACAATCCTTGTAGCAAGGCGTGCAACATCCTCAACATCACCTACATCCTTAGAACCAGGATGTACATCAATGCCCTACACAATATTCAAAATTCCCTTTGACACAAGAACATGTTGCATCATGTAAGTCCACATAGGGTAATTGTCCCCATCCAATCTGTCCTCAACAGCAAACATCTTGAACACATCCGTGTTATTGTCGGCCATTGTGAATGCCTGCACCTGATGTGAAAACTACCCAAAAGTAGGAGAAACAAAGCCAGAACAACACGTGTTAAATAGCACAAACCATAGAAGACTGCAAGGGACCTGTTATGCAAAAAACGCAACTGATAGAAATTCTGCACAAAATGACAAGATAGCCTATGCAACACTGCCTGTAGTGGAAATGGAGGCCGAAATGAGCCTGAAATGAGCTCTCTTGAAATTTTTATTGACCTGCAAAAGCTCACCAAAGCTCACTGATATTGGAGAAAGTGAGCAGGCGTATGTTGGAGCTGCTGGCAACTAAGCCCAGGAGGATGCAACCCGCTCTGATACCAATTGTTGGAATTAGGGTTACAGGAAAACACACACAGCTTAGAGAAGACGAAGGAAGCTCAATGCACACAACAGAGAGAAGTATTAGTTCGTGTGCAATGGAAAGATGGATAGCCCTAGAATGAATGGGCGTATACAATGCACGGGGGTTAAAACCTCCTAAAGAGGGAAAAAATGCCGCAGCGGTCCTAAGTGTGTTCACACACATCACCACCACATGTATGGTAACACAAATTTGGTAAGATTTGGATCATAAAAGTGGAAATTGTGGCCAGATTTGAAAAGTCAGTTCGCAGACACAAAACTGTTGACAATTTGAGTAGAATTTATCCAAACTTGGTGAGACTTGGTTAGGGACCCTAAGTTGAGTTGCTTAACGTGTTTGTATCAACATTTTGGCAAAAAGTTGCAAAAAAATGCCAGCAATTAATAATCACGATTATTTACATTTGCAAAAATCTTGGACAAATCTTGTTCAAATTCAGTGAAACTTGTCCAGAGACTACCATAAGGTGTTTATATGGCAGAACAAGCCTAAAAAGTGAGAAAAACAGAGAAAAGTAAATAATCAGATTATTTAGTTTTAAACCCCAGAGACAAGATTTTGGGCCTTTGAGCTTATATAGGATTAGAACAACATAATACAAGGCCACTGGTCAAGTTTGGGTTCCATCGGATCCAACTTAGTACATGTTAGCTCAATTTCCAGGTTGCAAATTAGTCCTTTAGCTCTTTGCAACGGAAGAATTTGAAAGTTTCAATTGCTGACTCACTTAGCTCATATTGAAGTGATATACATAGACCAATCACAATAGTTAGCAAAACTTATACAGTCTTTGTGAAAAACATTAGCTAACTTGGTTAAAACTGACAAAGGAACCAAGTTGCAGGCAAGGAATTAAGAGCTTGACAGAAGTTGAATTCGAGTCAAGTGGAAAAACGGACAACAAGTCAATCCGACGGTAAGTACTTTATCCAGGGATTAACAAGTCTATATCTATATGAACCTTACATCTGGTCGTATACTGGAAAATCAAAGCATATTTGGAGAGACCGCTAGTAGAGTATCCACCAAAAGAGTGTGAATCAAAGCGATCACTTGGGCACTATCTTTGAAGAAGTGTCAGACACCTATTCTGACTCAACATCTGAAATGTCTTCCTATTCGACTCATTCAAGAACCAAAACGACAGTGCGATATAAGCACATACTCACCTTTTATAAGACTAATGTCCATGGAGCTCAGGTTTACCTGGAACCTAATGAAGAGTATGCCATTCACAGTGATGACCATGACATAGAGTTTGAAGAGGAAATCAGGGCAAACAAACAAGAAAAGATGTATATGGATAAAAATGGGACTCAGTATTTAAAAGTTGAAAACCCTAATGTAATAGACAAATGGGGCCACATAAGGTCCACCAACTTTAGAGTTTGAGAGATACAATCAAGTTGATCTAAAACCTTTGAAATGGCTTAGCACTAATAATCCTAGGATCGGAGTCTATTGTTGGGAGGATAGGAACATGAAGGATCTTTTATGAACATCTCATGCCTTATTGGGGCAGTTAACACCCATGAAGATCATCTATATCTTCAAAATCAAAGACAAGGATTTAACAGATCTACTAGCTTACCTATTTAGGGATTGTTATAACAATAACTCTATTATGATGAGTCATGAGGAAGTAGAACAGATCAAATACCAAGGGTACTCTATAAGAGATTGGATATTGGGCCAAGGACCAGAAACTATTCCAAGAGAGGAACTCCGTGAGAGATCTTTTGGGAGCAATGTTAAAAAACCCAAGCCTACCTCATCACGAAGCCAGTCCAGGGCTACATGAGTCACTATTTCCAACGGATTGGTTTGAAGGACTGGAGACATGACCAACTACCAGAAGAACTGGGGTTGAGCCAAATAGACATCAGACCAGCTGATTTTCAAAAATGGCTGAAAAAATACAGTGGATCTGGGGATCCATATGACCACTTAGCAAGCTTTAAGCAAGTGCTAAGAGCAGAACGTATTTTTGATTTCCACACTCAATTTGAGAGATTTGGAATGACATTAGAAGGAAAATCTTTGACATGGTTCGAAAACATTCCACCAAGGTCAATCATGGACTTAAATACATTAGCTCATGGATTTGTAGCTGCATGTTTCAAAACTGGGATCAAACATAATACGGTAGCTCAAATGTATAGCTTCAAACTGAAACAAGGTGATAGGGATTGTGCAACTAGGATGAAGCAATACATTGCAAGATGCCCAGAACTAGCAATACCAGCAGAAGAAAGATTGTGTCATGGTTTCTAGAAGGATTTCTCAACAAAGAACTTCATGCTATACTGTATAGTAAGAAGCATATGACCCTAGAAGAGTGTGTATCAGATGCTATTGACTTGGGAGACAATTGTGGTATTTTCAATGAAGAAGATGTCCCTAAGGATACTAAGAGTGAGAAAACAGCATCCACAAAACCAACACAAGTGGGAATAGCTAGTGCAACACCACTTACAACCATAGAAGACATGCTCAAAAGGAAGAATGAAATGATGAATAATATGCAAAAAGCACTTATGAGAGGACCAGGGCAAATGGTATTCTATTGAGGGTAAATGGGCGAACCATGAGACCAATGAGTGCTATTACCGACCAAAGTACGATGGAAATGTTCAATACGTGCCTATGAGACCACAAGTACAATCCATTACATATATCAACCTAATATGGCCCCAACACAAAGAGCACCCATGGGTATGGAAAGACCACAACCAGTGTTGGGTCAACAACCTCCATATCCTGGACATAATGTAGTGCTTGTAAAGTACATGCATTCAGAAGGAGTCATAGATGAACAAGCACTAGTGCTTGTTACACCTTATGTTGAGCCTAGCCCATCTACAGTAATGGTATAAGGGGAGTGGTATAATTCACATCCACCTTCAATGGAAGAACCTATGACTTATGCTACACGAGAACTTACACCGATGTACTATGTAGCTAATCAAGGTAGTAGACCTCCTATGATAAGACCTATGATTAAGCCAAGGACTGGAAACTACCATAATTGTGGTGGAGATGATCATTGGAAAAATGAATACCCAGAATCTAACAAGAACATTAATCCAGTTGAAGCCTTTTGTACACACTGTTACAAAAAGGGTGGACATTTCCCTGAAGACTGTCCAAAAAATCCATTAAACAAGGGAAAAGCAATGGTAAATGTAGTCTATGTGATACATAGTAGCTCTTTAGAGAGTGAACCTATTGTTCCAATCAATGTGATCACCAGAGCCCAAGTTAAGAAAAAGAACCATAACTCCTATGATGAATTAGAGAATACTAAAATTTCCTCTCAAAATACAAAGAAAATAAGAAGTCAAAGGTATGAGATGAGAAAATAGAAACAAAAGGATGAAATTGAGGAAAAATCCAAGAAACTATTCTAGGAAAGAATGAAACAAACTGGGAGTGAAATCAAAGAAACCACAATGAAATCTGGAGGATCAATTTTGGTAGACAAAATTTTTAAGCCAATCAATGCATCCTTGGAAGCTTTCCAAGCGGGACTTAAAGCAGGCCAAAACATGGAAAACAAATGGAAAAACTATCCTTATCCGGACATGAAAGCTGTTAAGCTTGAAGCTTATCAAAAAATTTGGTAAGAATTACTCAAGAGATGCTGGAAAAATAAAAACCCAAGCTTGAGAGTATAGCAAAACCGGAGGAGCTTGTTGGTAGAAACCAATAAAGAGAAATCCAAAGTGGTGATAGAACCCCACCTTGAAACTAAAGAGTCAGAACTCATAGTGCCTAACAGTGAAGATGCTTTAGATGGAATTCTGTTCGTAGAGGAAGACAAGCCAGGACATTTATGGAAAAAAGTGGGAGAGATCAATGGTGGGAGCATAACTTTGAAGTCAGCTCCTCTAGAGGAAGTTTGGTTAGACAATTTACCTCCTGATATGGATAATGATATCCAATCCTTGTATGGGGATGAAACATTAGGAATGTCTAAACCAATGACTCTAAAACCGTGACCCTCTTACTTAGGAGACAAAGAAGACAAATCAATAGTGTGTAAAACCACTTGGATAAAAAAAGCAGAACATACCCTTGAGGTGGAGAACATCCATTCAATCATGTCAACAAACATTCAATGTACTCTTACCTTGGGAGAACTGTTAAAAATCAGACCATATTTATGGAATGATTTAGAAGAAACTTTAGAGAAGGTGGGGATAACAAGGCTAATCACAAAAAATTTGGGTAAGTTAAAACAGGAATGGGATAACAAGGAGATTAGATCCGTCCCTATGAACAAAGTTGAAGAATACTACGAAGGGAAAGAAGGAAACACAACCCTTTCGGTGAGATATAATAATGTAGAAACCATGGCAATACTAGACAGTGGGGCTATGGCTATGGCTATGGCTGGCATAGCCATAGCCACAAAAGCAGTATGAAAATCATGGGGAAAAACCGGTCATTAGACAAACTCGAACGAAATCACAATTAGCTGACAAAAATATAGAAGAACCCCTAGGACTGGTTGAAAATGTGACAGTTAGTTCCTGTGGAATTGATTATTAACATACTTTTGTGATAGTGGACTTTGGAAAGAAACTTAACTATGAAATCATCTTGGGAAAACCATTCATGCGGTAGGTACAACTCATTCAGGATTGGCGAAACAATTACCTGTACTTGAGGCAAGTGGGATCAATCACAAGGGTTAATTTGAAAGATCACACTTATAGAGATGTGATGAAAACACCCATTCAAGAATTTGACTTAATCTCTTCAGCTGAATCGAAGCTTCCATCTTGGTTAAGCAAAGACACACCTATTTGGATGTGTGGAGCCTTGAAAAATGGGAGTTTAAAACAAGAAGAATGTATCTTAGAAAGGGATTGCACGGATGAAGAATATATACCTGAACCCTTTCCGGGGCATTTGTTTGAGCCATTTGAATGGACTCAAATTTTGGCAACATCCATACGTCTATGCCTACTCAATTTTGCAATGAGGATGGTTATGACATAATTCCCATACAAATGATCTCAACTCTCCCATTGAAGATGAAGTTCAAGAACCCAAGGACTTATTGAAAGCTCAACAAGTCTTTTCATACCTCTATTATGATGCTATTGGACGAGTTTGAAGAACTTGAGCTACATCTGATGATTCTGGGTCAAAAAAAGAACATGTGAGAACCCAACTACTCCTAAAAGGAGGAGAGGAAAAGTTTTTTGACTTTTCAAACCAAAAAACAAAAAGACAGAAATGGTATAGAAGAAAAAGAGACACAAGAAACTTGAAATCTAGACCTATGCCATCAGTTTCTAGCAGAACATACTTTTTGATGCAGATAGATGCACATGATTGTGTCAAGGACAAAATCATGGGTAGATATCCTTCAGACAACAAATAAGGGACATCAAAAACATCAAGAAAAATGAGAAAGAAAACTCAATAAAAACCTAAACACCAGGATGATGATTCATCCATGACACGAGTTGAACAAAAGAAGAAATATTAAGAGTTGAAGAAAGCCCTAAAAGAGATGTATAAGAAGAAGAAGAAGAATGAAAAAGAAGAAGAGATTTTGGTAAGCTTACTAAAAGAATACCGAGATATCTTTGCTTGGTCTTATAAAGATCTCAAGGGTGTTGATCCATAAATCTGTCAACATACAATATCTATGAGAGATGATATGAAGCCAAGTAAACAACACCCATATACTTATAATGAAACATTTGCCAAAAAGATAAAGGAAGAGATAGAAAAGCTCAAGGAAGTTGAATTCATTTATGAAATTGGACACACATATTGGGTGTCTCCAATTGTGGTGGTACCCAAGAAAAATGGAAAATTAAGAGTGTGTGTCAATCTCAAAAAAGTGAATGCAGCCACCATTAGAGAAAACTACCCTCTTTCAATCACCAAGCATGTTTTAGAATGAGTTGTAGGAAAAGAAGCTTGCAGCTTCTTAGACGGATTTTTAGGGTACAATCAACTTTTGGTTGATCCCAAAGATCATCATAAAACTGCCTTCGCAGTTGAATGGGGTATTTTTGCCTATAGGGTTATGCCTTTTGGATTAACTAATGCTCCTGCCACCTTTCAAAGATTGATGAGCCATGCTTTCAAAGAATATCTTAGGAATTTCTTGGAAGTATATATATGGATGATTTATGTGTACATTCATCAATTTGAGCTGACCATTTTGAACATCTCGAAAAGGTATTCAAAAAATATAGACTTTATAGGATTTGCTTAAATCCTGAAAAGTGCACATTCATGGGCAGACAAGGAAAAATTCTTGGACATATAGTGTCTAAAAATGGCACATCGATCGATATGGATAAAATTTGTGTTATTGCTGGATTGCCTAGACCAACAACAGTCAAAGGGGTTCAGGATTTCATGGGACATTGTGGATATTACAGACGATTTATTTACATGTATGCCATAATCGCAAAACCCATGTATGGTCTGATTACACTCTTTGTATGGACTGATGAGTGTGAAGAATTCTTCATGAAGCTTAAACATGCTCTCAATTCAGCCCCAATATTGAAAGCACCAAATTGAAATAAGATATTCCATGTACATGTAGATGCTTTTAATTTTGCCATTGAATGTATATTAGCTTAACCAGGAGACAAAAAAATTGATTTTCCTATTTCTTATGCTAGTAGACAGTTGAATGTGGCAGAGAAAAGCTATATAACCGCCACAAGAGAAGGACTAGGGATGATCTATGCCGTAAAAAAGTATAGACATTACCTATTAGCCAACAAATTTGTGTTCACCAAGCTTTATTGTACATGGCCAACAAGCCATGCAACACAGGGAGAATAGTGAGATGGTTCATCATTCTTTTTGAATTTGATTTCACAATAGTTGTAAAAAAGGGCACCACACACCAAGAGCAGATCTTTATCAAGGATTATTTCAGGAGAACCACCAAAAGGGATAGACAATGATCTACCAGATTCATATTTGTTCTTCGTGGAAATGATACCCCGTTGGTCAGTAAATATGGTTTCATTGATGACCATAGTTCAAGTGGATTCTCAAATACCACTTCCTGTTACACCCGGATTAATTGGCAATTGGCTATGTTTTAATTACCAGCTGGAAGGCTATACAAAAGAAACTGAGATGGAATATTGCTTTTGTGTATTAATCCTGAGGAGAAAACCCAACACCTAAGTCAAGCACACATTACCATAGTAGGGCTTCACTTTGTGGAAGACCAAACTATGCAACGGGTCTTGAGACTTGGAGTATTTTGGCCAACCATGTTCACTCAATTGTGAAAAACTGTCTTCATTGCCAGAAATAAGCACCCATACCTGATGTGACATTATTTCAAATTTCACTTGTTCCTAAGTGGAGTAACTATCTAGTTACTTACTTATCAAGTAGAACCTTTCCGGAGGATATGAGTAAACACTGCCAAAGAGCTATTGAAACTGAAGCAAGAGACTATGCTCTTATTGGAAACCAACTATATCAAAGAGGAAAGGATCAACATTTGCATCTTTGTGCAAATGAAGACAAATATATCCACATTCTAGAACAAGCACATGCTCGATTAGCTGGACGTCACTTTTCTAGTGAAACCACTACTAGAGCAATCTTAATGACATGCATATGGTGGCCAACACTTTTTGCAGATGCCAAAGAATATGTTTGAAGGTGTGATGCATGCCGATGAGAAAAACTACCAACCAGGGTAAATAGCATGCCTTTAAGACCAATGATGGGGGCTAGACCTTTTGCAAAATGGGACATAGATTTTGTTGGACCAATACAACCACTTGCTTATAGAACTCAAGCTCAATATATCATTGTAGCTACGGACTATTTGACAAAGTGGGTAGAGGCTAAGGCAACCAGAAAAAATGATGCTAGAACCACAACCGCATTCTTGTATGAGAATGTATTCACAAGATATGGACTTCCAATAGAAATTGTTAGTGATAGGGAACTCATTTCCTCAATGAGGTAATTGAGTATCTGCTGAATGAATTTATGGTTATCCATAACAAATCTGCTCCATATCATCCACAAGAAAATGGACCAAATGAGCACACGAATAAAATTCTTAGCTCGGTATGGACTAAAGTGGTTAGTTCAGGATGAACTGATTGGGAAATGAATCTACATGCCGCTCTATGGGCCTATGGAGTTTCATTCAAGACAACTTTAATTGCTACACACTTTAATCTTGTTTATGGTCTTGATGCCATACTACCAATAGGATTTCTATTGCTAACACTTAGAGTAGCTAAAGATCTTGAGTGGACCGAACATGAATTGTTAAGGAGGCTTGAAGATTTAGAAAATCTTGATGAGCAAAGGAAAATAGCTGTAGCTCACATCTATGCACAAAACTGAAAAAAAGCTTTTTTGATTCACATGTAGTCAATGTTTTTTTCAAAAAAGGGCCTAGGTTTAGTATATTCCCTTAAGCAACACATTCCCAAGTTCAAGAGAAAGAGAAATGGACCTTTTATCATTGAAGACATATCTCCAAGTGGAACAATCAAGTTGTCCACACTAGATGGTGAACCAATGGCTAACTAGATTAGTGGATGCCGCTTAAAGAAGTACCATTTGCCACTTACCAATGACTTGCTAGAGAAAATGCATGCAGCAAAGCAAAGAAAGATTAAACAACAATAGGTTATTGATGAGGCTCAAAGGGAAGCTCGACTTTGAGTAGTCAAGAGGAAAGCTGCTTTCAGAAATCAGCAAACACCTATTCCCATCCACACTTTGGAAACAGATGACAGACTATATGAATTACAAAATGATGCAGTATCAACAGATGATGAATGGTTGGATGGAACGGACCTTTGCATCAAAGTACAAGTGAACAATCATAGCACAAATGCACTGGTAGATACCGGAGCTCGAATGAATGCAATCATTTATTCCACTTACAAAAAAGCTACGAATCAGTCTTTAGCATCGAGAATATCTACTATCAAGAATGCAATAAAAATCTGACACCGGCATTAGAAGTTATCAACTTGAATGTGATAGTACATGGATGTTCATGCCCTCATCAATTTGTATGCATATCAAATGGAAATATGAATGAAACAATGATTCTTGGAATCTCATGGATGTGGACATACAAGGCAGTACCAGATTGGGACACCAATAAACTCAAGCTGTCACTTAAAGGAGGACAACTCTTAGTTCCAATTGCACCGAGCAAAGAGGAATGGAAAAGAGGTCGCCCACAAAAGAAACCAGGGAGTAATCAATCTTCTTCCTCCTCTAGACAAGAAAATGCTACAAGAAGCATGCAAGGAGTCATGCAAATTTGGGTACCAAAAGCACAAATCAAGGACAATCCGTCTCAAATTTGGGTGCCCAAAAACTCATCTACCATACTGAAAAAAGTTTCACATCTGATAACTCAGAGAAAAACATCTTTCAGAAGAGAAACTAGCACTAGATAGGTTTGGAAACCAAAGGAGTATTTATCTTCTCCATAAACTGTAAAGCCGATGAAGCAGTGGAAAGTTGAATCTCAAAGAACTCAACCACAACAACTCATCAACGAAAAACCAAAATACCAATGGAGATTTAAAGCTCAGCAACCATCATCATTAATACCTATAGCTCAGAAAATCAGTGGGCCAAAGCATCCAAATGGTACAATCAGACAAAGAGCACACAAATTACAGAATCTGCTATTTGGAAAATAACAACATGAAAAATCGACCACGCAAACCCTTGAGTTAACTACTCAAGACCCAACTCTTGCACATCATATTGGTTTGAATTGCATTGATCTTCAAAGCATGATAGAGCCAACCACGGCTATGCATAGACACAATTGTTCAACCCATGCACACAGTCGTCTTGGAGTACTCCATCTAGGAGGGGTGGAAGGGAACTTCAGTAATTAAGGGCAATGTTTGAAGAGGGGGGAAAAAAGCTGGATGTTAATGTGTGATTTTTTGCAAAATTACATAATGATGTCCTTAAAAAATCATCAACAGGGGAATTTTAATTGATAACATCTCCCCGATGAGTGTAAATAGTGTATATACTATCAAAAAATACATTAACACTAGGTTGGTAACCTAACAGGACATAAAAGTGTCCTTTCAGGGTTTTGAAAAAACCCTCCAAAACCATAGTAGATCCACTCATTTTGTAAAATCCTTTCATGAGGTTATAGTTCAAGGCCTACTACACATGGAAAAAATAAGAAACTTGTAAAATTTCTCATCTTTTGGTCACACCAAGCCTCCAAAGTTGATGGACCAATACATTTTCATCAAAACAGTCATTTCTTACGTTTTGTTGCATAAAAATAAGATTAGGGATTTTTGTAGGACTTGAGATTAATTCCCTAGTTAACTTCAATGGGTTGGTGATCACAACATATGATTGCTTCTCACTCACTATTTTTTGTTTTGCCAAAAGAAATAGGTACAAAAAAGTTGAATTTTCACCATTCTGCAAAGCTATCATCAAAGTTTCTATAGCCACGCTCAATACAAATAATATATGCATGTTTTCTTAGTTCCCTATTGTCCTTTGGGTTCATAAGGAGCCATGGAGCATGTCAAAAGAATAATACATCTCTTACCAAGGGGAATCTTGGGGACAAAGATGAAGTGCTAAATACAGCAAACATGAAAAAACTGGGTTCAACATTATGAGTTGTAGAATCCCATAGAAACTATTCAATATCTAGCCAAATTTGATCCTTATGACTAGATATGGTTACTACCTACAAAATGCATGTAGTTGTCACAAGAAACTAACAATATTGGAAAAGATATACTTGATATACTAGAATGTTTCGTTTTCTTCTATAATTGAAAAAATCAACCATCGTTGTCTACTATGCAAAATAGGGTATTAGGTGCCCCAAAACTCAAGGAATATTAGCTTTATGTTACAATATACGACATAGAAAATCAAAACTGCATTTGGATATCATGAAAGCCACCAAAAAAATCATAGAAGAGCTAAAATTGCCTAAAAAACAGGATTTGACAATTTTTGTAATTTGGTCATAACTTACAACTTTAACATTTATTTCTCCCTAGAAGCATTAGGACATGTTGAGGACTACTAAAGATAGTTCTCTAGCATTATAGACCTCACAAACATGAATTCTAGAGTGGTATAGTTGCAAAAAGCCAAAAACAGGACCCGTTTTTTCACACAGTTTAGGTTGTGAAATGTTGTGCAAGGACAAGGTTAAAGATGAAATTGATATTCCAAAAAAATGTCGAGTTTTTTTCAGCTCATGAGACAACTTTCTAGATAGATAGCACCTCAAAATCCATTTTGAAACTCTTGACATAATTCAAGGAAAATGGTCACTTAACAGGACATAAAAGTGTCCCATTACCAACCTAGTGTTAAAAAATAGCCTTTTTGCTTATTTTCATCAATTTTACTTGATATTGGAGTTTAAAAAGGAGAAATCCACCAAAAAGTAATAAAGCAATGTTTTTCAACGGATTTTCTTACATGTTAATTTTTCAAATTTCTTTTTTAGTGCATTTAATTATTTTCTTTGATTTTTCAATAAACATGTCAAAAATTAATAATAAATAGCAAATGAGTTCAGATGGAGAAACTGAAGATACGTTGATGATTAGAAGAACAAGATGGACAGACACAAAAAATTTCAATCAAAACGACAAACGAAAGCGGGAAGCCTAAATTAGGCTGTCAAGGCCTGTTTCTGCAAATTCTTGCAGAATGAGCAAACAGAGTCCGATTGAGAATTTTTTTGAGTTTAACGTAGATTTCACAGCTTAGTAGGACTAATAGGAATCTGGGGGAAAATAGTTTGGGAAGTCTTAGTATAAATATGTTAGGTGGCCCAAAATAACCTCATTTCCACTAGTCACTCTTGGAGGATAGAGCTTTCTACCTTCTTCGCGCGACGATTTTCGGAGTCCACAATCGTCCATTTTTAGCGTCGTCTCACACGAGACATGAGGGGTAAGTTCTAAACTCATCAAAGAATGTTTCTATAAGGTCGGGTAGCAAGTCTAGGCCCATGATAGAATCACAGATGTGTACGGATTCCTACGATAGAGAAATGACCCTAGCGGCCTGTCAACCCAACCGAATTGGACGAGACTTGAACTATCTAGCATGCCCCTAGATAGTAGAACACTTCCATATCATAAGATGACCATTTGACAAATCTAGGTTTTGGCCACATGTCAAAATTGGATTCTGACTCCATGAGGTCTATAGAAAACAGTGAAGGCAAGATCTCAAACAGAAGGAAATAGCTCGAAGACTACAAAGTGTCAAATTTGACATATGGAGTCAATTGACTCCGAATGAGCCCAAACTGGATGAGTAGCATCAGGACTATATAGCGGACAAGTCCATGGCTTCAAAAGTGACCAAACAACTCTACACACCAAGAAGTAACAAATCGGTGATTTCAAAGTCGATAAGAGCACAAAGTGATACCGACACGACCAAACCTTACCAAATTTATTTTAGGACTTGTTTTAGATGTATTAAAGATGTGTAGGTCATAAAATTATCTTTTCATGCAAAAAAAGTGACTGTTGTAAATAATTGCAATTATTTACTTTTGTGCAGCATCTATCACATGCCATATGTCAAGTATGAGCCCAAAAGATCAAGATAATTAGGATTTTGTCAAAAACCGCACTTAAGGCTCTTCTATCCAAATTTTAAATTAATGGTCACATTTTTTGATCCAAATCATCCCATATCTCACACAGAGGCTCTATACAATGTCTAGAACGAGCTTGCAAAAATTGATGAAAAAGTTAATAATCGTGAGTGTTTATTTTTCCACCACAATAAGCTCAAATTTCAACTTTAACCTTATGGGACCATAGTACATGTTGTGACAAGCCT
This sequence comes from Adiantum capillus-veneris, assembly GCF_014529385.1. Lineage (NCBI taxonomy): Eukaryota > Viridiplantae > Streptophyta > Polypodiopsida > Polypodiales > Pteridaceae > Adiantum > Adiantum capillus-veneris. Next base: position 22,667,888 of record NC_140931.1, on the reverse strand, counting down.
ACCGATCAAGTTTGATCACATTTGGATCACAAAAACCCAAAATCCCTTCATATCTACTGTTTCAGACACTCTGAAGCCTAAATCTGGCACCATTTTCATCCAATGCACTCAAATGAGCCTACACTTCTGTAATGGAAATGGCCTATGAACTTAGAGAATAGCGGAATTAAGAGAATTAGAGTGAGCAACTTTGAGAGCATAGAGGGTGAACTTAATTGGTAGTAGCAACTCAATCATAACACTTAATTAACTAGGCATGAGCAATACTTTTTCAAGAGAGAGAGAGAGTGAGAGAGTTTAGAGAATATGACAACAGTTGAGGACCGAATTTATGTGGAGCCGGTCCCCCCTCCAAAAGGCATTTGTATTATAGATTCTCTCATTAAGAGAGACTTGGTACAATACAATCTTTGTGTTCCTTGAGACCTCTTTGACAGTATGGAGATGGAAGCTTCATACACCAAGCTTTTGCATAATATCAACAATCAATCTTAGCTTGAAAAAAATCAAGAACTTGTGAACATCATTAGTCTTTGTGTTCCCTAAATCATTTGAGTGCATGAGGATGTATACTTTTATGCATCAACTTGTGCCTAAAGCAACAATTAATCTACCTTGCAATACAATTAATCTACATGCATTAAGTAACTAACCTACTTGCAATAAACCATTAGCCTTCTTGCAATAAAGCATAACATGCACTTTGTGGAAAGCATTAACTATCCCAAGCCTCAGTCCCAAGACCTCAAACACCTTCGAAGGTGGAGAGAGCTAGCAGGGAATGAGGGTAGGGAAGAGGAAGAAGAAGTATTCCATAGGAGAAAGACATAATTCCTCACTTATCATCACTCTTCTTGCTTAGCATACATAATAGCATAGTAATGAAGATGGAAAGCTTAAGCATTGAAGCATAGCTCTTGGTTGGATTTACATTCCATAGCCAAGAGTGTTGGTGTAGGCTCTCAACTTCTCAAGGAGCTTGGAGAAGGAGATGGAGCTCTTGCACCTTGCCTAGCACACAGTGAGAGTGTTTGTGAGTGTGTGTGGGTGAGTATATCCGCTAAGCAACCCCTTAGCTTGCTTGGGTCGACCCCCCCTTGTAGCTCATGCTTGAAGCTCATTGGACCCCTCCAGGCCTAGCCAATCATAAGCAGGAGGAATTACAAGCAGCAAGGGTAGCCTTGAGACAAGTGTCCCCCCTTCCCCTTTTGAAGAGAGGACTTGATAAATGAAAAATAAATTAATTAAATCCCCTAAATTATCATTGGACCCCTTGGGTGGCCAACCAATAGGCTTTAGGCACACCATGAGGGCAACATGAGGAGGAACCTGACAAGTGTCCCTTTTGCTTTCTTTGTACCATGCATGCCTTGTGTGAGTGTGTGGGTGTTCTCTCTCATCCCCCCTCATGTAGGGCTTGCCCCCTCGTTGTAGGGATTGAATCTTTGACTTTTTGACACCTCAAACCGTCATGCCTAGGCCCAGTTCCCACCACTAGCTTGGCCCTTAAGCACTTTAAGCTTGGGTTGGGTTCTCACCTCGAATGCAACCCTAACATCTCAAGCATGTCAAGCACCTCAAGCATCTCAATTATTAAGCACCTCAAGCATCTCAAGCACCTCAATCATCAAGCACCTTAGTCATCAAGCATGACAAGTAGGACAAGCACCTCGAGCTGGGTCGGGTTCCCTCGCCTCAAGCTCAGCCCTAGCTTACCTAAGGTCAAAGGACTTTTACACACATTATTGGAGGTCTTCAATGAAGCTAACCCTAGGGTCTTACGCTCCATTGGTTAGCCTTGCTCTTTGATAGACCATCTCTCATTTGGGATCCTTTACCATTGGCCCCATGTTGAGATAGATCTATAAGCACATGTCTATATCTTAACCCTTGTTTCCGTTTATTCTCCCACATTAAGTGATCAGTTTAATTTGAGAAAATCATTTGGGTTGGTTAGATATTAGTTTTTATGACATTACCTCTCTCTTGAAATCATAGTCGTCCTCCACTATGAGGTAGAGATGGTAAAGTCTCACCCGTTAGTCCATTGGTCTTAGCAGGTAGAGGATCCATTTTTACCCTACGACATCATTCCAAAGTGGATGACTAATCCACTTGGTGCTTGAGAGACATTGTCTGCCGCAAGCACGTCTGCTCTTTTTAGTCCATATCATACTTCCAAAGTAGAGTGACAAGTTCTACTTGGTGTTTGGGAGACGTAGTCACCACAAACATGATCCTAAGTATGCATACTTCTTAAAATTTGTGCACGAAACATAAAAAGAGAGTTTTATAAGACAAAAACATGGATCATTTAAAATGCATTTCTTTTACATTTTCTTACTCTTTTGTGTCATTGTAAGCATCATTACCAAGGTTCATATTATCCTTAAGCTATGTTCTTTGCATGCATTTAGCATCTTTGAAAGGATAATTCTTAACTTAAATAAGATACTGTCAGTAGTCTTACCATTTCTTAATACTTTGTGTTCCTGTCGAAGGATGAACTTGGGTTGGAGCTCGTTTGCTTCATCTTCGATCTCTAATGGGTCTACATTTATAGCCTCTATTGGTGGATCTCCTTAATAAGGCTCGAATAGGCTCTCATGAAAAATGATATATATGAGCCAATAGTTGGGCAACTTTAATTGTTTAGTAAGACCCAAAGAAAGATTTCTTTTTCTTGAAAGGATAAGGCTCTTTTATGACTAATGGCAGGAGCCTCTTTTGCCTAGCTAAAAGATGGATATAGCCTGTTTAATCTTCTAAAAATATTCGTTTTGATCTCGGCTATACTCCTTTTCAATGAAGATCTTCCCAGGTATCTTAAGCTACAAGGGACTTTTGGATCTTCCGTCTTTAGCCTCGAAAGGTACTTCCCCCTTAGAAGTATGTTCATGTTATTAGAGACATACTGTTGTTAGGGTAAGTACTTCTCCCCTTTTGAGCATTGATCTACCTTGAATCACAAGCTTTTAGTAGATCAAGGATCATTAGTTTTGTGATTTTCCTTTTGGCCATCCGTTGGAATAGTAGGCCAACATAAGAGGGTTACTCTAGTTCTGATAGAGACTCTATCAAAAATTAGTGGTCATGGTAGGATTTCTATCCGACACAATTAGATGTTGACAAGCCATGGTCCTTCTATCATACTTCATCTTTTGGTATACCATACAATTTGAAACATACTCTTGTATGTTCTTGTTTCTTGGTAAGCCAATACAAGTATGCTTTTATTACTAAAAGAATAAATTCGAATTCCTTTTTGCCCCGCATATGGGAGGAGCATGGAAAGTGAGGAAGATATAGCCTATTGAGGTATGGAAGATAACCATATGAGTGGTTCTTTTTCTTCCATTTGTAAAGGCTATTATTATATCCCTAAAGCCTAGGTTAGAAGCATATTTAACTATCACAAAATATAGTTCATTGTAAGTTGCTATTGATACCCTATGTACCCTTGGCCATCGGGAAAGTGCATCGTCTACATGTTTGTGCTTGCCAGCAATGTGAGCAATGTAAAATTTAAATTGCAAAAAGAAATTTGCACACCTCATTTGATTGTCGAAGAGCTTGGTTTGTATCATGGATGGAGTCCGCAAGAAGTACTTCCATGTGTCAACGGCATGTAAAACAGCTTGTAGTTCCTTTTGTATATGTCCAACATTTGCTCATTGGATTTGAGTCTTTGAATCTTGTATTCTATGGTATTCCCTTCATGAAGCAAATTTTTGCTTGAAGGCATGAATCCAGGCATTACATTGGACCTCAAATAGCTTTGAGAGATCCCGTAGTGTAAGCATAAGTTGAGAGATAAGTTTCTCTTTGAACTTTTCAAAAGTATTTTTCTCTCTTTGTAGTCCATGTACACTTAACGTTCTTTTTTGTTAAGTCATGTATTGGACCTGCTATAAGCATGAATTTTTCCTATGAAGCATCTCTAGTATGCACTTATACCTTTAGAGCTTCGCAACTCATGTAGACTCCTTGGATTAGGCCATCTTTTTATTACCTCTACCTTTTGTGGTTCCATACAAATACCACCTTTAGAGATAATGTGACCTAATTATTGAATCTATTAAAAAAAAATCCACTTTTCTTTTGGTTACAGGAAAGCCTAATCTCTCTCAAAACTTACCAGTTCATGCTATTGCCTTTTGAACTCCTCTTGTGGATCTTATAAAGCTCAATAAGGAGGTTTATTAAGCAGTGAGCTTCATGGTAAAAGCTCCATTGCATGGTCATTGTCCCCTCATTGTGGAGATAGCTCACGGGGGTATCATCAATAAAAACATTTTGGAATCCATTTAGGAATGTAGAAAATTTTAATTCCTCTTGATTTCCGTCGTTTTTTTATATTGTTATTGGTTGAAACATTGAATTCATTTACAGACTTTTCAACAAAAATCATGTATATGAATATATAGATTTTCATTAACTTACGAAAAGCATGCATATTTACATGGTATAGGATGCTACCCGACTCATAAACATCTATGTACATATCTCCTAGCTTAGGAAAAACAAAAGCCTTTTGCTATGAGCATCCTCTTTTGGAGTTTCCAGCATAGAAACTTAAGGCGGCTTGTTGTATGCATTTCTTTGGGGACAAGCACGATAGACATGCCCTTGTTGTCCACACTTGTAGCATTTGTTATCCTTACGATAACACTCTAGCTCTGTTGGAGAGAGTCTATTCTTACCTTTGTAGACTCCTTTCTCCTTAGCGTTGTTATCGGTGTTGCTAGAGTTGCCTTTGGAGGAAGTTTGAGCATTATTCCTTCCTCTAGGCTCATTTTGATCCTTCATTTCCATGGGCTTAGAGTTTCTCTTAACCCCTTGTTGGAAATTGATTTGAGAGGCGACCATAGTATGGTGTATGACCGCCGATATGGCATTAGGCCTTTGTGAGTTAATATACTCGGCCATCTCGTCAAAAAGACCCGCACAAAATTGTTGCTTTTGCTCCTCAAAGCCTATCTTTTTGTAGACACTAGCTTTGAGAAGTAAATCCCAAAACTTATCTACATACTTCTCGATAGACTCGTAGGGAGAGAGTTTCAAGCTTTGCCATTCTGTGAGGACATTGTCTTTAGTGCTGCTTGCCAGAAATTGTTTCATGATGGAGGCTCTTAAAGCCTTCCATGTCCTTGGAGTTTTCCTTTGGGCTCGTAGGCTAGCCCACCATTGACGAGCGGAGCTCTGAAAATGCATAGATACCTGACACAGTTTAGAGGACTCCATGAAGTCCTCATCACCAAAGGCCACATCAAACTGTTGGATGAAGGCCAAGATCTTGTCCGTAGCACCAAAGGTGCCATCATAGGTAAGAAAAGTGGTGTCCTTTCCTCCCTCCTTGAACTTCTTCAGCTTCTTGGACCTTCTCCATACCGGATAGGACTTGCGATGGCCTTTCCTTTTGGGCTCTTTGAGAGAAGAGCCGCTACCTTCATTGGAATATGAGGAAGGTGATGAAGATGGAGAAGAGGGTGACCTCTTTCTCTCCTTTTCCTTCTTTTGGTACCTCTCTTCCTTTTTGTGATAACCAGGAGGAGGACTTTCCGGCAATCTTTCTCTCTTGGGGGGATTTGGAGATCGTTGAGGCTGCCGTCTTCTTAGAGCCACATCTTCAGAAGTATTGGGAGACTCACTTCTTTCTCCTTCTCTTGGGAAAGGCTCTATAGTAGTGACTTCACCTTTCTTCTTGGATGGAGGTAAGCCCGCTAGTAATCGTTTAAGCACTTCATATGGGTTCTCCTCTTCTCTCACCGTAGAGAGCCCTCTCTTGAAAATCTCTTGAAGAGACTTCTCAGGTGCTCTCTCTTTTGGGGGAGTTTGGAGAATCCCATAACTATGAAGTTGTTGGAAAACTTCACCTTGTAGGGCTGGGTTTCCCATAGCTTGTTGCAGCTTAGAAACAAGACACTTGATAAACATGGGAGCATCATCATTAGCACCTTCATGTGCAAAATCAAAGTTATTAATACTCGTTGTACTCTCTTGATTATTGTCAGCCATGTTAACAAAATTTATGTATGTACTTAGTGTATGATTTGGCAATTCAAAACCTTAGTTGCCACTCCTCTTAGCCTTTGAAAATCGGCTCTTAAGTATCTACACCCATGGCTCAAAGTGGTTAATTATAGAGAGTAGAGGAGTAGGTCTAACATAGTAGAGTTGCAGAGGGTTAGCTCCTTTCGGACTTCTTATGGCTCAATAATGGTAAAGCCGTAGGCAAGTTTAAAAAGACTCCATTATTAAGTCCAAAGCTCCCGGGGTGTGCACCATATCCCACATAGTGGGCTCAACCAAACCGATAATAGATCCCAGTTCCACTTGCCCTAATATAATTAACAACATCAACCATTTATAGGCTACTTTAGGACCTCTCTTCTTAAGCAAGAAAAGAGAAACCAAATGCTCTGATACCAATGTAATGGAAATGCCCTATGAACTTAGAGAATAGCGGAATTAAGAGAATTAGAGTGAGCAACTTTGAGAGCATAGAGGGTGAACTTAATTGGTAGTAACAACTCAATCATAACACTTAATTAACTAGGCATGAGCAATACTTTTTCAAGAGAGAGAGAGAGTGAGAGAGTTTAGAGAATATGACAACAGTTGAGGACCGAATTTATGTGGAGCCGGTCCCCCCTCCAAAAGGCATTTGTATTATAGATTCTCTCATTAAGAGAGACTTGGTACAATACAATCTTTGTGTTCCTTGAGACCTCTTTGACAGTATGGAGATGGAAGCTTCATACACCAAGCTTTTGCATAATATCAACAATCAATCTTAGCTTGAAAAAAATCAAGAACTTGTGAACATCATTAGTCTTTGTGTTCCCTAAATCATTTGAGTGCATGAGGATGTATACTTTTATGCATCAACTTGTGCCTAAAGCAACAATTAATCTACCTTGCAATACAATTAATCTACTTGCATTAAGTAACTAATGTACTTGCAATAAACCATTAGCCTTCTTGCAATAAAGCATAAAATGCACTTTGTGGAAAGCATTAACTATCCCAAGCCTCATTCCAAGACCTCAAACACCTTCAAAGGTGGAGAGAGCTAGCAGGGATGAGGATAGGGAAGAGGAAGAAGAAGTATTCCATAGGAGAAAGACATAATTCCTCACTTATCATCACTCTTCTTGCTTAGCATACATAATAGCATAGTAATGAAGATGGAAAGCTTAAGCATTGAAGCATAGCTCTTGGTTGGATTTGCATTCCATAGCCAAGAGTGTTGGTGTAGGCTCTCAACTTCTCAAGGAGCTTGGAGAAGGAGATGGAGCTCTTGCACCTTGCCCAGCACACAATGAGAGTGTTTGTGAGTGTGTGTGGGTGAGTATATCCGCTAAGAAACCCCCTAGCTTGCTTGGGTTGACCCCGCCTTATAGCTCATGCTTGAAGCTCATTGGACCCCTCCAGGCCTAGCCAATCATAAGCAGGAGGCATTACAAGCAGCAAGGGTAGCCTTGAGACAAGTGTCCCCCCTTCACCTTTGGAAGAGAGGACTTGATAAATGCAAAATCAATTAATTAAATCCCCTAAATTATCATTGGACCCCTTGGGTGGCCAACCAATAGGCTTTAGGCACACCATGAGGTCAACATGAGGAGGAACATGACAAGTGTCCCTTTTGCTTTCTTTGTACCATGCATGCCTTGTGTGAGTGTGTGGGTGTTCTCTCTCATCCCCCCTCATGTAGGGCTCGCCCCCTCCTTGTAGGGATTGTATCTTTGAATTTTTGACACCTCAACCCCTCATGCATAGGCCCAGTTCCCACCACTAGCTTGGCCCTTAAGCACTTTAAGCTTGGGCTGGGTTCTCACCTCAAGTGCAACCCTAACATCTCAAGCATGTCAAGCACCTCAAGCATCTCAATTATTAAGCACCTCAAGCACCTCAATCATCAAGCACCTCAAGCACCTTAGTCATCAAGCATGACAAGCAGGACAAGCACCTCGAGCTGGGTCGGGTTCCCGCGCCTCAAGCTCAACCCTAGCTTACCTAAGGTCAAAGGACTTTTACACACATTATTGGAGGTCTTCAATGAAGCTAACCCTAAGGTCTTATGCTCCATTGGTTAGCCTTGCTGTATGATAGACCATCTCTCATTTGGGCTCCTTTACCATTGGCCCCATGTTGAGATAGATCTATAAGCACATGTCTATATCTTAACCCTTGTTTCCGTTTATTCTCCCACATTAAGTGATCAGTTTAATATGAGAAAATCATTTGGGTTGGTTAGATATTAGTTTTTATGACACTTCACTCAGAGTATCTAAATCATATATATTTCAAGCCTATGATGTCAAAAATACAAAAAAGTTGGAAAAATTTCCCATTCGTAATAGTCGCGATTATTTACTTTGGTTGAAAATTTTGCCTAGATTGCATGGTTTTGATCCTTACATGTTTTTATGCATCTATGCATGCTCCAAAATTGATTTGAAGAAAAATGGACATCATTTGCCACCAATCGAGACTCAGGGCATTTCAGAGCAGAGTGCGTGGAATTTTCTAACTCTAACACTGCATTCTCCTATTAGGTGCAATGCAAACGGCTGAAAAAGCAAAGAAGAGGATGACTCAAAAAGAGAAGCTGGAAGAATTTCCACTATACCCGTTGGAGCCGAGATTTGTGAAAATGGCAAAGGAAACCTACGTATCCAAAGAAAAACTTGAAGAAAACAACACTACAGTCTTCACCAACAGGTTGAAGAGTGAAGATGGAAACCAGGTAGAGTTACAAATGCTACGCAAGGAAGTTTATGATGTAGCCACAAAGCTAGACACTAAAGAAGCCAATAGAAGACTGGGACTTTGAGAATTCTACGACCAAGAGCCATGTGGAGTGTATTTCTAGCGGGCCTATGAACTATTTTCCAATATCAAAGAGGATGGATCTGCTCAGATAATGGATCAACAAGGCCAGAAAGTTGAAGTGGTTATCAACAAGGACATCGTGGCCGAGGCACTAAAGCTACCAACAATAGGTATGACAATGAGGGCCAGGGATAGGCTGACAGCTGGCACATTCAGCAATGATATAGTTGCTACCACTTTCTCCGACCTCATTCTAAAGCAAGTGGAGGATCCGGCCCGTCTTTATCATAACATTCCATTTCCTCTTGAAGAGACCACCAAGATACACAACTCCAAATCATGCAGTTGCAACTGCTTTCACGCAAGTGTTGAAGTCAACAACAAGGCAAGCAATAGAGCACATGCAGTACATGCTTACAACACTCAAGAGCACAAATAAGGAAGGAAAGATAACGTATTTGGGTGCTCTAGAAGTTCTAACACAAATCACATACCATGCTATTGGAATGGCAGATAACTTGCCGCCAGTCCCAAATCAAAATAGATGGATAGTCTCAGCTCAACTGTCTCCACGAACCACCAGATCAAAGAAGAAAAGGGTATATATATCAGATACGGAATCAGCAAAAAGCTCGCCTGAAGCCCACAACAGTGAAATCTCTGACAGTGAAGAAATGAGGGCAAGGAGAGAGGAAATGAATAAGAAAGAAGCGACAGCCCATTAGGAAGAACCTCAGTAGAAGAAAGCAAGGTTTGAAAGGAAAAAAGAGTCTTATGAAAGAAGCTGCCAAGCTGCAGGAGAAAACCCGAAATCATGGAGTCGGAGGGAGATCAAGGGTCCAAGGACCAAGAACCCCGCGAAGAAGGTCCTAGAAGATCCGAAGGATTTTCTTGAACAAATGTATGTAGAAGCCAAAGCCTTGAAGATACAAGAAGCTCTAGAAGCCCAAAGAGAAGCAAGAGAAGAATTGGTTGCACAATAAAGGCAAGCAGAAGTTGCACAAAAACTTGAACCACAACATGAACAAGGAGAGATGTCTCCAAGACCCACTTCACCCACTACGGAACAAGAAGACCATCCCATGCCAATTCCAAGCCCTTCACCAATTGCTAAATCCAATGAAGGCGAGGAAGCAAAGGGAAGAGAGAAACAATAGGAGGAAGCTAGTTATGAACAACCGAAGGAAAGTGACAAAGGTGAGGCTGGACCTTCTACAACAACACAACTAGAATCAACTAAAGTAGCTGCAAAGCCTCAAGAAGAATCGGTTGAACCATCTATGAAGCCACAAGCAGAATCCACTACACTGTCGAAAGATCCGCAAGCCAAATTTACTGGAACTTCTAAGCAGCCTCAAGTAGAACCTGAAGAATGGGAAACAACAGATGAAGTGATCACCCAGGTAAATGAGCATGCAAAGAAGATGCAGATTATGATAGAAAGGATGCAAACAGCAGTGCTTAGCCACAATGCTAAAGCTAAAGAGTTGGAACAAGTAATAGATGCTCTACAAGGTGAGCTCAAGGACAGGATGAACATCATTGAGGATCTCCAAGGACAGATCAAAGAACTAAAAAAATAAGCAGAACAACACCAAACTGTCAAGGCAGTAGAAAGAGATGAAAGATCTAGGGGAGCTCCTCACAAAGCTATCAGATGCATGCAAAAGCAAGGACCAACAACTGACAGAAGTGACTGATGAACTTTTAATCACTACTTAGTCAGTCCAAAAGATCCAAGTGCAATTAGATGTAGCCCATGTCTCATTGCAATACTCCAAGCAAAGAATCAATGACTAAGCGGAATTCCTAAGGTAGATCAGGGAAAACCCAGTCGTAGCTTCACTCAAGGGGACAAATGAAGTCTACAAGACTTTGGAAAAGAGAAATAAGGACCTGGAACTTGAGTTGAAGCTGAAACATGCACAAAGATGAGACCTCGCCTTAATGCGAGTACAAAGGGAAGAGCAGTTGCTCAAGGAGATAGAGGATTTGAAGAGAGCCAACCAGTGGCTAAGAGAAGGGCATACGGAAGCTCCAGAGGAAGCAGGAACCTCTAAACATCCAGTTATAGACATACCATCAGTCTCCCTTGTGGATATGGAAACACAACCAACAGAAGGGTAGACTGGAGATTCTGAATTCCAAGTACCAATCACTAAAGAAGAACAAGTGCCAATGGTCTAGCTTTCTAAAGCTGAAGAAGATGCACTGAAAGAATTGATTGTCCATGAAGTAGATGTTGAATGGAAAGCAGCAATGGATTGGGAGTTGAGAATTATCCACTCAGTCAATGTAACCCATCTCACTCCCAACCAAATCAATGCTCAATGGCATCAACAGTCACCGCTCTACCCTTTGATAAAGGTAAAGCTACTCCAAGTCAAAGAAAGACTTTACAAGGATATGCAGGAAGAAGGTTCAGATGCTCTCCACCCAAAATGGAGAAAAAATTAGCTCGCAAGGTACCTCGTTCTATTTACAAGAGCACCTGCAGCAATACAGAAAGACCCTACATTCTGTCATGTACCAAGAGTAAGGGCATGGCATACACACAAAACATTAAAGAAGAAGAGGTTCACATGGCTCAATTAACCAAAACTGCCAGCTCCAGAGAAGGGACCATCAGAGCAGGGACCAACAACGGAGGTATAAATGGTGAAAACCCTAATGGGCACTATGAACTTCAAGAGCCTTCCTGACCTCTCATGTGCAATGCTCTATAAAATTTGCAGAATTCTGCTTACATGCATTCAAGCTTTTCATGAGTCTGAGCAAGCAAGAGCCCCATGGATGTCTTTCTTAGAAGGTAACAAAGGCTTGTGCTATGGTTTGAGCGGACAGTCTTCAGAAGTAGTCCTGTATGGTTTCTACACCAGATGTATGTTCTTGCCATCAAGCAATATGTTGGCATTCAAAGAGGCTTTTTATACAAGATTCTTCACATGGTGGACAAAGATTTTTTGGCCAGTGATCGGCATTCTGACATCAAGGTTTGTTGGCTATTCTACCAACGACTTAAAAACAAAGTCAATATTCAATTTTTGCAAGTCCCAGACAAAGAAAGACGCATCAAATATGAGAAAGCTCTACATGCACTTAAAGACCGCCTTGCCAGCCGTCAACCCGAAGACTTTTTTGAGAGCTTTTATTATAAAAACACTTATTCTTTTGATAAATTGGGAATATTGTAACTCCTATTTTCCAAGTGGATATTGTAATCGATGAGCCGGGTCTATAAGCTTCCACCTTGTATCAATTTATTCTTAATTAGAGCTCACAAATTATTAGCTTTTGACCAAAGAAACCTTGGCTAAGGTATAAAAGCCAATTTTTGTAAGTTATTGTTAAGTTTTGGATAAGAAATACATAGCATGAGCTAACAATGCTCACTTCTCTCCTTCTCATGCTTCCTACTCCCTTGCTCGTTGTCACATTGCAGTGTCGTCTGTTGCGTTGCAACCGCAGGTGAGAGCTCTACGCATTGACGTAAACATATCATGGTAAACTGTAGCCTTTGGCGTCACCGACTCGCGGCATAATTTCATCATAAGGAGGAATTTAAGCTAGGAAATCACAAAGTAAGCATAGGTAGGGTATTGGGGCATCATTGCTAAGCATTTAGATGCATTCGGGCTCAAAACGAGTAGGTCAAAAACTCACTGCTGTTAATAATCGCGATTTTTGCACTTCATCAAAAGTGAGATGTGAAACCATAAGCATGTGTGCTTAGGACCTATATACATGTCATAGAAGTTTCGTAACATTTAGATGTTGTTTGATGCTGTAACGGTTATGAATTGTTTGCCGATTAGCAATTAGCTTTTGATGACTTAGGTCATTTGAGTGTAGCTTGTGATAGATGCGAGTTGTCTATTGTTTTCCAAGAGATTGACACCCTCTTGTAACCTCTATGCACTACTCTAGTCAGCTTCATCCCATGGATTGACAATTATGTTCGTGGTTCTCGCTATGTTTGCAATTAGATAGGAGTGAGGTTAGAAGCCCATTCCATAGGGTCTAAGAAGTTGTTATCTACTGAAGCACACTTTTCAAAATCCTAGACAAAAAAACCTTTAGTAAGCTCAATAGAGATGTCAATTTGAATTACTTTAAAGAGTGGGATTCCTTTACCAAGAGCATGCAAAAAGTGATCAAAATTGCTGGCCCTACTTTGAAAAAGTCTTGCAAGGAGACCCTAAGCATTTGGAAGGTGAAGTAGAGCGTTTAACTATTAAAAAACATGAAAGGACGTCCTCCAAAGCTGAGTAGTAAAGGTGATTAGAGTAAAAAATTGACTTGGTTAAAGAACCACCTGAGGAAGTTAAAAATTCTAGATTATTATCTAGTGAAACCGACCTACATCCTAAGGTGTTAATCAAGTGTACCTTTTTAGAGCCTTGAAAGTTAAGAGAGATTGAGGCCTGATCCACTCAAAAAAAGACGAGAAGGCAAATGAAGTGAAGGACCAAGATGAAATGGATAAGCTAATGCTAGATCACCTATGTCAGATCATAGGCAGCCTGAGGCCTGCTCTTCTAAAGTGAATGAAGCTAGGGAATATCTCTTGAGGAGAGTCAAGAAGACTCTGTCACAATCAAAATTCAACCTCCCAGAGAGGGTATACTAGGGAGGAATGTTCCTTCATGCTGAAGGCTTTAGGCCGTGAGAAATCTTTGAGGTGGGATGGATTGACTATAGTGTTCTTTAAAGAATTCTGGGAGGATCTCAAGACCCGATTATGCAAATGGATAACCAAGCATTGGTCAATGGAGTTATATATTCAAGAATTAAAAAGGCCTTACAAAACCTATCCCAAAGAAAATCTATTCCTTATTCCTTATAAAACCTATTCCAAAGAACATTTATTGCTCTCAATTGAAACACTAGCCATTCATAACCATGATGTCGATGGCATACAAAATTTTTGCCAAAATTGTAGCCCTCAGGCTATCTCCCATTCTAGATAAAGCTATAAACCCCCACCAACATAGTTTTATCGAAGTAAGGTCAATATATGATAATATCCTTGCAGCAATGGTTGGCATCAAATACACAACATTTAACAACGAAGAGTGAATCTTGCTGCATCTGGATCTAGAAAAATCCTATGGTAGAATCATATGGCCGTTCATTGAAAATTTCATAAAGTCACTAGGCCTTGGGCCATGTCTATGTTGGTTAGTCCTTACCCTCAGTGTTGGAAGCCATTTTGAGCTTCTTTGTAATAATAGAATTATTGGCGCTTTTGAAATTAAGAGATTAATCAAGCAAGGATGACTCATTGAATTTTGCCATCGGATAACATCCATTGGCTACCATGCTTGAAGACAGTACTGCGAGAAGGGATATCCAAGGATTGCCCTTGCCTAATGATGACCAACTCCTAGTAAAACTCTTTGCTGATGACTCCCTTATCTTCCTCCAATATTGTCCTCAAATCGTTAGAAAGGCTCTAGAAATTGTGCAAACATTTTCCAAATCCTCTGGGTCAAAATGCAATATTGAAAAATATAGGTTGACCTCACTATCATAAAACAAATCATTTGATCCATCTTTGTGGAACAGTTTGATAGTTTCAAAAGGAAAGATCTCTGTCATTTTGGGATTTGTTGGGGGTTTACATAACACACAAGCAAAGATTCCAATGGGTCATGGACAATATAAGAAGTATGTGCTATTCCCTTTTTTGAGCAGAGTAAAAGTGATCAATTTGTTTATGATCCTATACATAGCCTTCAATAGCCGTTCCTCAAACTAGCCAAGTGCAACTAGAAGAATTCCTTGAAACTAGTGAAATATTCTTATGGAAAACTAACACCAAAAACTAGACGCCATGTTAGTGAATCAAATGGGAGTTTGTTGTAAGGCCAATAGAGCAAGGAGGCATTGGTATTCTCAACCTTGTTGTCCATCCAGAGGTCTAGTGTACCAAGTTTCTAACATCAATCATTATGCAAGGCCAAGCATGGGATATTATGGAAAAGGACATGATTGACAAGGCAAAACTCTTCTCTCAAGGTGGCCAATGGAAATCCTTAAGAGTTGCACGATAAGATACTCGCCCCTTGATGGTCCAACCTTAAACTGGGAGGCACAACGAGTGAGATAGTAGCAGAGATGCTGGAGTGGCTAAAGGTAACAAGGTACTTACAAAACTCTGCTATGTACTAGTCTTCTTGGCTCTCTAAAACAAGAAGCATTCCTTTGAACACCTTTTGGAGAGAAATTGCAAAAAAGATAAACAATAAAGGTCTTAGTCATTTGGTCTTTTTTTTGGGATAGCAACAATAGGAGCTCGAAAGGACTAGATCAACTGGTTACCCTGTTCCACCTCAGTGGGACTCAAATATTGCATGTCAATAGAGTTTTGGAAGAGCTCGATAACTACTATATACTAGTGTGCGAGTCCATGTTTGAGTGAACAGCTTGGGGATGTCCTAAGAGCAAACACTTTTGTAATCTATGAACTAAGGATATCTACCACTGCTATTGATGGTAGCATAGAGGGCCTACCAAAAAATAGAAATAGCATACTATAGACAATAAAATCAGCAATTCAACATACCTGGAAAATTGTACAAACATATAATCAAAGCTATACACAATCTGATAGAGACAAAGAGGAAGAGAGAGCAAGGGAGCATGTGTAGATGCACAAAGTGCTACACTGGTATAGGGAGAGAAGAGAGAAGAAGGGCACATGCACTGGGTGCAATCTCCCCCCGTGCAAGAGTGAGCATTTTTCTCTTGAACATATTTACTTATAGTTTTCATGAATGCTCAAAAATGAATACAGACTATCTGTCCACACATAATAAGATGATCACATCATCCGAGTATCCTGAAGTTTGGCCTACTCTGCTTGGCAAAAATGAGTGCTCTGCTTGGAAAAAATGGGTGACGTACGAACGTGCAATAGAATGAGATAATTGTAATGTAGTAGAATATGAGATAATGAGAAACATTTATGCAATTTCTTGCAGGTGGGAAGGGGATGATACAAGAAAAATTGCATGATGATATTTAGAAGCAACCAACAACATAGATTTTGGTGGATTAATGCAAGTCAAAAGGTGTTATGTTGTGGTCTTGGTGGAAAGGATGGGTGTTGCATCAGGGTAGCAAGGTTGAGAGAGAGAGAGAGAGAGAGAGAGAGAGAGAGAGAGAGAGATAGAGATAGATAGAGAGAGAGAGAGTTTTCAATCAATTAATGACAGAGAAGAGAACAAGAGGGAGAGGACAAGAGAGAGAGTTCACCTACATATAGCTTAATGAAGGGTACATTAAACTGTTATTGATAGTGACCATCATTCAAAATAAGCCTTGGTTGCGTGTTGTCTGAAAAAGGAGGCAAAGAAAGTTGTAGGTATTGCCTGTAAGTGAGGGGCTGCATGAAGTTAAATTTTCATACAAGTCAATTAGGTCTCCCCAATCTCGGAAAAGTAAAAATTCTTTCAAAACATATTGTGGAAGTGAAGGGTGAGTTTCGGAAATGAAAAGGCAAATGGAGGTGGAAAGTCAAAAGACATAAGAAGGTGGAAAGTCAAAAGGCGTATGAAAGTGGAAAGTCAAAAGACCTTTTGTGTCCATATAAAGAGGTGTTCGACTTCACATTGTATATATGTGTTTCTCTTCTCCTTTATGTTTCCTTTAGAGTTTTCTTTTCTTTAAAGTATCTCCTCTCTCTCTCTCTCTCTCTCTCTCTCTCTCTCTCTCTCGCACAATGTTGTATCCATCCTCCACACGTCCAACCGATATTGTTGCAAATGTACGTGCTTTGTCATTGCCCAATGCTGCATGCTATAGACTAGAGCATCATTTTTGTTGTTATTGAGAAAATCTTTGAATTAGGAATACCTTTTAATTTTTTTGAAGCCATTAGGAATACCTTTTAATTAAGGCCCCTCAATCTCAAGAAAATAATTTTTTTTAAAAACATCTTAAAATGCATAATTGAAGGGTGAGTTTAGGAAATGAAAAGACACATAAAGATGGAAAACCAAAAGACATTTTGAGTCCATATAAAGTGGTGGTCAAGTGCACATTACTACATTTGTGTTTCCCTACTCTTTTATTTTCTCTTGAGCGTTTTTTTCCCCTTTAGAGTGTCCTTGCACTATGTAGGTGGTGACTATATATATTTTGAAGCCATTACAAATACCTTATACCAATTTGTAACATGCATTTACTTATAGATTTCTTGAATGCTCAAAAGTGAATACAAACGTTCATAATATTGACCATAGCTCATAAAGAGAAATTGAATAATGAAATGTTTAATAAGCATGCTATCCTTTTGTAAAGTCTATACATCATGCAAGCTTCTTCCACCTACCAGCTACAATAAACATATAGCAGAAATATCCATTACAAACACACTTTAATGATATTGAATAATTGGTTCACCCTCCTCAACAAGCTTTGGGGGAAGCAATGGTCGGATTCCGCAAAGGCTGCTGAAGATGATCTTTCTTTGAAAGGTGTTATGGGGGGCTTTCTTGATAGAAGTAAAGGTTCTTGCCAAAGGGATTGGATATGATAGATGTTCGGGCTGCAAAATGGCTCGAGAGGACCTCCCTCACCTATTCAAGGAGTGCTGGGCTATAAGTGGCATGGCAGGAAAGACTTGCAAATGGGTATAAAAGACCTAAAAAATAGAGTTTTTCAAGAACAGCCTATTCGTGGGAGGGATGGCGATGAAAAACCAAGTGCTCCTTGTTTGCATGCAAATTGATAGACTTTGCTACTTTAAGCAAATTTAGAAGGCCAAAACTAACTGGATCTTTGAGAGTGATATGTCTTCTACTAGTTTCATAGAGATCATGCAAGAAAGCAAGAAATTGATTATATCCATTAGTAAAAGAAAGAACTTAGAGGAGTGGTATAGGGCCATTAACATCGTCTTGATGGATTAAGGCTAGCTGGAATATGGGTAGGTTCTCACTTCTTGGTGGTGAAGCTTGGTAGCTTTTTGATGTATTACAAAACCCCTCAAGGGTCAACACGAGCTTGAGGCCACTTTGTACATTTTCTTAAATGGGGAATGCAATACATCCACTCACAAATATTCAAAAGAAAAACATCCTAATGGATTTAAAAAAAAAATATCACACCTACATAATAGTGTAAGGACACTTTAAAGAGAAGAAAATGCTAAAGGGAAAATAAAAGAAAAGATCAATTGTACCAAAGTGAAGTTGACCACCTCTTTATATGGACACAAAAAGTCTTTTGAATTTCCAACTTCTTGGTTCTTTTCATTTCCTAAACTCACCCTTCACATGCGCACTTAAGATGTTTTGAAAGGCCATGCTTCAAGAATTTTAAGGACCATGTAAGTAAGTGCATAGAGTGAAAAGGTATAAAGAGATAGACACAAGGTAAGGGAGGAGTCAGTGCAGTGACGCGGTGAAGAAGACTAGCAAGTAAGATTTGGTATCTTTTGGTTTGGAAGATTGGTTCTAGAACATGTTCTAAATTGCTGCGTGAGTTGAGGAGATAGTTGAGATCCTTGCGGATTAGCGGGCATTGTTTCTATCTAGGTTGCAGGTAGAGAAAGAACTTGTGGTCAGTGGCATCTAGTGGCTTCTAAGTCCGGGCAGTGCTCTCACCCACCACATCCAAGCTTGCACGCCCGCCTGTAGGGCCACTTCTTTGTAGGGAAGTATCTTTGTTTGCGCTTACTATCTCTTAAAGGAATGCTTAATATCCCTTTTCTGCTCACTTATCGTGCTTAGTATCTCCCTTTATGCTCACTTAGCATGCTTATTATCACACATCCAAAACTCCCTTGTTGGATTATTTTGCTACCATGTGAGTGCCCTTTTATCTTTGGCTCTAGGATCCGTTCTCACTGGCTCCTAGCATCACGGGGTCCACAACTCCTATAAGCATCTAGCTTATAGGTGTCTAGGTACGATGGAGAATATTCCCAAACCTTGGTATGCTGTGATAATGGTGGGGATTCAGGGGACAACCAAGGGCCAAAAATCTGAGGTCCTTTTGTCCGATCAAAATGGTAAAGGTTCGAAAATCGGCAAGGCACAGCAGGACCGAATGACCTATAATGGGAGTGTTCAGAATGGCTTGGCCAGGTTGAACAAAGATGAATTAAGAGGATCTAAAGCACATATAGAGCAGGAATTGGCTAAGATCTCAAGCGCACTTTCACTCAACAAAAGATTGCTGGAGGAACTTGAGGTGCCTATCGACCCCTACGATGCTGCCAAGGGAGATAGGCCTATCAATCTCTCAGAAAATTCCTTCCACAAAGAGTGGAAGTTGATGATGCACTCACTGTTGTTGTCTCTCCTGTTCTGAACAAGATGCAAACTGATACTTGATTTCTAGCTCTACGCTGGTCTTCGAGTTCATGGGCAGAGTACCTGCCGAAGCTGAACTGACTAATTGGCTCTATAGCTCCAACGTTTTGAATCAGAGTGGATGTGTGTCTCATTTTCAATATCTAGCAAAAGTCTTCTTCTCAGTTCGGTTCAGTGACAAGGAGGTAGCAACCAAAGTCTTACCTAAAAGCCTGCATTTTTTCAAATTCTCGTTGGTGTGGGATTTCTCATTTGAATCCCCAAATTCATTCTAGGATATGTGACCGGTTTGGGTGGAGTTCATTAACCTCTCACTATGGCTAAGAAGAAACTTGAAAGACCTAGCAATAGCACTTGATACCTTATTGTATCTTATGGCAGGGCAGTAGGTACTGCTGCAAACAAGGTGTTTCTATGGTGTGATCTTAGAAAGACCCTACCCAAGAACCTAGTAGTGAATGTGGGGGCTGGTATGAAGGTCATTCCTCTAAACTTTGACACCTTCTTTGGTGCATGTTTGAAGTGTATTAAATTTGGGAACTTTGCTAGATCATGTCATGTTGCATCGATCACAACTCCAAATCCTCTTGTCAAAGATAAAGGCATGACTGCAATGCTCATGAAACAAGGACCCGATCACAAAAGGTTAATGAATAGACATGAGACAAAGAGAAGGACAATGCTACTCCAAAAACCTTAGAAAATTCAGAGAAACCCGTCCAAGCCCATCCTAGCAATAGAAAGGCCACCTCTAGGTATTGTTTCACATTAGCCACCCAACAAAAAATGTCATCCCTGATGGCGCAAAATATTGTGCTATCACCCACATATAGAAATAAAGAGGAAGGATGGAAAGATGTCTCCAGCATCTCACGCAATTGGTTCAAATCCCAAGCATGGACGGCTAAACAATTGAAAGAAGGCCTACCAAATTTTTCCAAAACCCTTTTTCTCTATGATAACAAGTTTGAGGTTCTTCAAGAAGCCAACCCAAAAAATCTCATGGTAAATAAGATGATGAGCTCAAAGATGGAGAATGGGAAATGACAAATGGAGAAGAATATCAGGAAAGAGGGCATGAAGGAGGAGTTCCTAGAGGCTGAAGAGTTTGTGACCTTCTTTAAGTAATGGAAGAGATTGCTATCCGTTCATGGATGTGAAGGGGCTAAAACCCCAGAAAAAGGGCTCCCTCTTATGGGAGGAAGTTAGAAAAGGCAAGGAAATTAACTATTGGGCCATCTAGAAGCATCATCCTGATGTTGCAAGCAAAAGAAATAAAGCAATGGGGAAGAAGTTGGTATTCTACAGAGTGGCATCCTATATATTGTGAACAAGGACCTAGAGCCAAAGGAGGCGTTCAACCATCCTTCAGGGAGAGATCTAGGACTGAAGGTGAAATGGTGAGATCATCATATTACCATTATTAGAATTTATGGACCCTACATTTGCAAACGAAAGAGCCAAGTTATGGGAGCACTTGAAAGACAAAACATGATCATCAAACATGCTAGCTGGCTCTGAAAAAACAAATTGTCTTAGCCTGTGTGAGAAGTGGGCGCTAGTGGATATGTGGGAGGTGGGCCCGTGGAATAGCATGCCAAATTTCACATGCACTAGCCTATAGTATGCCGGCACAACATCTCAATTGGACCGTTGCTATTGTTCTCATCAAGCCAACTAGTTGCCTTCACTACTAGAAATGAAGTTGGTCAGTACGTAATGCCTGTCAGATCACTTTTCGTTGTGCATATAGCCAAAGGAGAAGGAAATTCCCCCAAAGGGTCTAAGAAGTTTGTGGCTATAGGGATCCATCTATTCAAAGACCCTCTCTTCAAAAGCTTGGCCTTGAAATCTATGTGCAAGACTCAAAAGGTTATGGATGTGGCTAAACCTAGGGCTTGGGATAGCTCACAAAGAACATTAAAAAAGAATGTTGGAATTAGGATTGCAGAGAAACACACACAGCTTGGAGAAGACGAAGGAAGCTCAAGGCACACAATAGAGAGTGTATTACTTGGTGTGCAATGGAAAGATGGATAGCCCTAGAGTGATGGGCGTATATACAATGCACAGGGGAAAAAACCTCCTAAAGAGGGAAAGAGAAGTGAAATTAGAGACTCATTGTGCCAAGAGTCGAGTTGACCCAAATCTACATGACACAAGATTACTATTTAGTTTAGACTAAGTTTCATATTGTATTTATGGTTTATGGATGGCGGCCGTGCCTCTTAACGTGGGGAAAAAGGCATTGTTTATGGATTTTAAATATGTCAATGAGATTTCATCTTTATGTTAGGAAACAGGTTTATTAGAATCCTAGATTTATCGAATTGGCTTGTGGCGTATGACCCCTATAACCACGTAAACGATGGATAGAGGAATTTTCTCTCTTCTGTTGCTCGTATCTCTACTTTGTGGAAACGGAGTAGGGTGTAGTCAACGAAAAAGGAGAATAAAGGAAGACCATCTATCAAGTTGCCCCAATCTTCTCGGGGTTGGGGACCTCACATGCTAATTTGTATGAAAATCGTTAGATTCTTCTACTTTAAGCACCTATGGAAGGCTAAGAACAATTAGGTCTTTGAGAACACCTTCGAAAAAACTACCTTCACAGAGATTATCCAAGAAAGTAAGGAGGCGGTTGTTGCCACAAGGAAACGAAAGAACTTTGAAGAGTGGACTGGGCAATTGGGGCCATGGTGGCTGGCTTGCACCTTTGGGTGGGTGGGTTTTGGCTCATCTCAAGGTGTGATCCCTAGGCAGCCAGTCTTTGTTCTAGTATCCCTGTGATTATTGTGGGGTGGCTCCCCTCTCAGCCAATATATCACGAATGTTCTTGTGGTATTGATAGCCGTTTTTTCGGCTATCTGTAATTGCCACAGTGAGTTACCTCACCCTACCAAAATCACCCAAACACTGTGGCTATCCCTACCATTTCACTATACATAGGCGTGCGTGAGTCACGGGACTTTTCCCTTATCTTCTTAAAAACCCTCAGCTAGCTAGTCACTGGGCTAGGTGAGCCAAAAAAATAAAAAATAAAAAAATAAAAGTATATTATGGCCTCTTTGTGTGTAAATATTTCATTGTATATATGGCCTAAATATAGGGATTTTTTATAATTATTTTGGTATTTTATTTAAATATTTCTACTTAGGTGTGTGTTTTATTAAACCTATGTACACCTTCTTTCATCCTCTTACACCATAATTTTATTTTTTTGCCAATATGTACATACTCTAACCTCATATTTTTCCTTTATACAAATCACTCCCACATTTTCACCCTCACCCTCGTGAAAACAAAAAATTGATTTCTACTCATTGGTTACTTTTATTATATTATTTACTTGCATACATTTTCCTCTTTCACCCAAAATAATTCAAGGAGAGACCATATCATATGATTCCAATATCTTTCCATATCCATAACTCCTCCATATTTTTATTATTATTTTTACTCATTATTCTAACACCATGTGCTCATTGAGCTAAAGTCCATGAATAGTCCATACACTAGTCCCACCATGTATATATTTCTTATTTCACCTATAATCCTCCTCCATGCATGGGTCAAGGGCAACTTGAATGCTTTGTATTATAATATGACAAAGGAGGGGCTCACTCTTGGATGCATTGTACAAATTCAACAAAGGAGGGGACCACTAAAAGACTTTTGCAGGCATAAAAAACAGGCTTTTTGGTGAGAATTTTGGCACCTATCTCCACTCCGAATTTGGAGCGGTGGTCTAAAGAGAAAATGTAGCCCACGCTCTGAATAATCACCCCAAATTTTTTCATGATTTTTGGAGCTACCAGCTGTGAGCTATGATTTTTTTAGTGGACCCCAGTTTTCCCATGCTATGCAACCACACTCTCTCTTCCACTTTATCATTTTCCTCTTTCACACACACTTCTCCACTCATCATCCCCATCTCTCTCACCACTCCTCTCTGCACACTACTCACCTTCTCCTCAACCTTGAAGAATAAGAGAAACCATGGTGAACTCATACCTCCCACACACAATTCCATTCCAAAATTGACCACCTAGTCTCATTTTTCCTCCTCCAAATTACCCATATCTATCAAAAAACCACAAAATTCAGCCTCTTCTCTTAAAAGACAGCATCATGGTGGTTGATTACTCAGCTTCAATTACCTTGTCTCTCAAGGAAGGTCAAGAGTGGAGAAAAAATGTACCGTCAAAGCTAGTGGACCGTCAACAAGCGTCAAAATTGGCCCTACTCAAGACACTTGGAGCATCAAATTTGTAAGAAATCCACCTTTTCTTACCTCTTAAGAGTTTTTCTTCCTTATTTGTATCCTACATGGATACTCCCATTGTAAATATTCAATTCCATTTGTAAATTAATACTAACTCTACTAACACTAACCCACTATGAAAAGTCCTATCACCTCCATTTCTCTCCTCTCTCTTTCCCCACCAACTTCTTGATAATTCCAAGCAAAAGAAATTAGATAAATTGCTGAAAATCTAACCCAACCATGGTTAGAGGAGTAACCCTAGCCTTCAAAATTGCTATAAAAGGAGGGTGTAGCTAGCATAAAAGGGGGAAGCCATAAGCAAGAGCACTATGCTATAGCTTGAGAAGCCAAGCTCAACCTCTCTAGAAGGAGCTCTTGAGTGGAAGCTCATTGTCTTATGCATGTGCATGTGTTGTAATAGGGGATTAGCAAGGGAAATCTATGCCATTGTAAGAGAGAGAGTGATCATTCAATTGAGAGTAGGAAATCTATCATTTCTCCTACTAGTGTAAGCCCAACATTCGCGGAATCAAGGAGGGTGGATTTGGACTAATCTTGGATATTTTGTCTCCCTTCCAACGTGAAGTAATGGACAACAATGATGCGTAAGTGTCTTGGTTTTTTTTTAAGTTCTTGATAGCTTGTCTCTGGTGTTGTCATCAATCTAGCCATAAATCCCACATACTGTAAGAGGGCGACAGGGTGGAGAGGACTCCCCTGGCCTTAAGACAGTGATTGGGGTGGCTTTTCTAGTGATGTGTTGTGGTGAAATTTAAGCAAGCTATGTTGAACAAGTACTAATCTCACTTTGATTTGTCATGACAGATTTGTAAGAAGGTATTAATGCAACAAGCACCCCCTCCCCCTTTCTCTCTCTTTCTTAAATATATAGTTGTGTTTGCTTGATCATCGCCGATACGTTTCAAAGCAGCCCGAGAACTATCTCTCTCTCTCTCTCTCTCTATCTCTCTCTCTCGTGTTTTAGTGTGTGAGAGTATTCCATTGGTGTTAGGGTTAGTGTAATTCCTTGCTTGTTTGTTGGTTGCTCTAACGATTCTCTTCTTTTGCGTCCTAGTTCGCTCTTAAACTAGGTGGTGCCCCTTGTGTAGTTGGGATTTGGCGGTGGGTTTGTTGTTTTGGTTTGTGTTGTGTTGTGCCCCAGCCCCATTGAGCAGCACGGGAGACTTGAAGGGTGTCTAGAGGCCACTCTTCTTGTTGCCCGCCCCGGACCGCCTCAAATTGGTGCCCCCACTGAGGAACGGCTTGTGTATTTTTGTGTAGAATCAACCTTTAGCATAGTCAAGTAGTTTGCATGAATCACGAAGCTTTGTATGATCCCTTCATTCCCATTGCAAGGCAAAAGGTACACATAATTGTTAGTACTAAGTTGCAATTTCAACGTGTCATTCGTAGAATTTTAGGTCCTCTTAGGTTGGCCGAGATAAACGCTTCAGTAAATCCTTTTATTTTGCCTCTCATTAGGTACGACCTTAGTTTGGACGTCTATATTTTTGTTTTGTTTTAAGGATTAGGACATGCATAGGCCATGGATAATGGCCCAAGAATAGAGGTTTTTCCCTTTCATTTTACTCCACACATTAGAATAAACGTTGCAATTAGTAGAAAGATCCATTTTCAACAACGAATGGTGTTCATGTTTGGTGCCCAAAGAGCAGGAGAAATTCTTGCATCACCAAACCCTGTCATTCTACCTCTCATCAACTACCACACTTCTTTTGATGTACATGTGTTCATTTTATTTTAAAATGAAGTGCAGCCCGGCAAAGTAGTGTGTATGTTTGTTTTTTCTTTGTCCAAGTTGTTACAAGAAAAAAAAAAAGATCATTTGTTCTAACTGGGAATGTGTGTGCAGTGAAAGTTCAATCCTTAGAGATCTAGCTCTATTACCAATTGAGTTGCAGGAGCAAGTAGTAAGGCGTCTCCCTCATAACAAGAGGGTGGTGAAGTTAAGACGGAAGGTCCTACGCGTTGATTCCATTTTCCTCTTGTTGTTGGGCACTAAGGAAGACCGCGCATTCATCCAACTAGTGTGTGCCCTAAGATTGGTAAATAGAGTGAAATTTGGCGTTTGGCGAGTGCATTTCACCATTGAGGAAGACTCTTCAGGAAACTTGCGGCCAGAGTTCATGCTTCATAGACTCACATTTGGTGAATTTTTCCCTCATTTGCGTCTTATTAATAGTCTTCCTTTCGCTTTCAACAAAGGAGATAGGGAGCTATTCAGAGCTTGTCTTAATAAAGAGAGCATAGAGAAGATTGCAAATTTGTATAAATTCTCATCCTTCTCTACTTTCTATGACACTTTGTTCATAGAGACATTGTAAATCTCTTTATGATTTTGAATGATTTAACCATAATCCTAAGGAGTTTTTGTCGAGGAATTTTGTAGCACAAGTGGAGTCTTTAAATCTTGCAAACTTGATTGGACTTGATGAGGATGTTCTTTATGAAATTGTGAGAAGGTTGCCTCACTCCGACTGTGTGGAACTCGAAGGAAAGGAGCTCCTAGTCAATTGCTACTTTCTCACGGCCTTCGACGAGCATGAAGATCTAGTTTTTATACAAACCGCTTGTGCATTGGGAATTGTAGAGCAAGTGCAATTTATCACTTGGGATGTGGTTGCTCTTTTGGATCCAGAAAATGAAGTTCTAGAGATTTCTGTTTATCGCCTTAGCTTTGAAGAATTTCAACCCTTCTTAGAGCTCATCAATAGTCTACCCTTTTGTTTTGATCAAACAAATCGAGACCTTATTGAAGCTTGGATAGCTGAAGAAGAAAACCTAGAGTGGTATTTTCTCACTTCTTCATTTGCAGGCGAGTGGTTCTAGATCTCTATTGTATCCCTTATTGTAACTCGTGTTGTAATCTTTCATAATAATGGAGAGCCAACGCCAAATGTCTGGATATCCTCTTTTCTTTGGAGAGCCTGGAGAGGATGCAGAATTATTTTTAGCAAATTTCAAGATGTCTTGCCGTATCAAGAGGATAGTAACCGATCAAGAACGTGTAGAAATGTTTGAGGTGGTCCTTAGGAAAGATGCTAGTACTTGGTTTGACTCTTTGCCTGAGGAAGTTAAGGGGAATTACACAGAAGTTTTAAATCGTTTTAAGAGATACTTCTTTGATCCCCAAAACACTCAAAAACTATGGCAAGACATTGTTTCTCATAAGCAAAAAGACTTAGATGACTACTACTTGAACAAGCAAGAGTTTCTACGTCTTTGGGCTCTATGGATACGAAATGTTGCTAACCCTGGTGATGGTGCAGAATTTTTAAAGAAGGAGAGGTTCATAGCCGGACTCTTTCCTGACCTTAAGGTAAAAGTTGAGGCGGGTGCACCTGCTACTTTTGATGCAGCTGAAACTAGGGCTGCTGAGAAGTATAGGAAACTCAAGTGCTTAAGGGGAGAGGTTCCAATAGAAGGTCTTAGACCCAAAGGTAAGTCACAAGCATCAACATCGAGGGAGCTTCCTGAGGTAACGGCGGAAGTAATTGAGAAGTTAAACGAATCTTTAAGCAGCCTGTCAATTCACCTTGCACAAGCTGTAGGTCCAAAGGGACAAGCAAAGAAGTCTGAAGAGCGAGATCCACGACCTAGGAGAGTCTTGCAATGTTGGAATTGCGGAGAGTCTGGACATGGGATGTATAATTGTCCTTGGCCCCGTGGGGAGCCAGGGAGGCCTAACTTGAATTACCCAGTGATGAATGCAGGTGAAGGAACTGGTCAACAACCAAGGCTTCTACAAAGGCCAAATGGACCAAGACCACCTCCACAAGGGGTAGAAGGAGTTCCACCCTTGCCAGATCCAAATGTGCATGTGGTAGAGGTGACAAATTCAAATGAGGTTGACATGGAAGCCAATGGAATTAAGCGTGGCCGAGGAAAAGGTAAAGAGAAAGAAGGAGTCACATCACAGAGTGACCATGGACAAGGCAAGAAGGCAAAGGGAACCAAGGAAACCAAGAGGACTCGACGTCGTATCAACCTCCAAGACTTCCCTCTTGGACATGGTATGGCTCCGTACAACTTGTTGGAAGACATGAGAGGTAAGGGTCCTGATATTTCATGGCCTCAATTTCTTGCATTATGTCCACAAGCTAGGAGGGATTTAACAAGGGCAGTTAGCACTAGGAGAAAGGTAAAAGAGAGTGTGCCTGTTGTAAAAATTGCACAAGCTGAAATGAATGAGGACATTACACCGGTGCTAGACTGTTACATCAAAGGAAGATTGGTTAGGAAAGGTCTAGTGGATGGGGGTGCACAAATTTGCATCATGACAGAGGGACTCATGCAAAAACTAGGCATGCACATCCATGAGACACCTGAAATTAGGGTCAAGATGGCAAACAATAGCAAGGCTAGGTGCGTAGGCATTTGTAAAAATGTTTTTGTGGAGGCCTTTGGCATTAAGAAGGCAGTGGATTTCTATGTCATGTCTACCAAGGGAAATGGTTACCCATTTATCCTAGGAAGACCATGGCTAATGAAAATGCGAGCTTTGCAGGATTGGGAGAGTGGAAAGCTAATTTGCAGGAATGACAATCACAAGAAGGTTGTCTTTGACATGAAGGAGCAACGCCAAGAGGAGCTCCATGAAGAATCATCTCAAAGTGAGACGGAAGAAGGTTGGACCGATAGCACTTCAGAAGAAGAAAGTAGCGGCAGCATTACTGAAGAGGAGTCTTCCATCGAAGTCATGGGGGTAAGGTTTAAGCCAAGCAACCAAGAGACCTCTTGTCAAGGCTTGGAGGAGGTAGGTCCTCAAGAGAACGAAGGTGATCAAGATGAAGGGATGTTGGAAGGTATGCTATCAACAACACTTACAAAGGATGAAAGAGAGGAGTTCAAATGTGTGCTAAGGAAGTTTCCTAGGCTTTTTGCGAAAGACTACACCGACGTGCGTGGAGTAGATGTTGTTCAACACAAGATTGAGTTGAAGCCAGAGGCCACACCTAAGGCTCAAAAGCTACGAAGGCTAGGAGTCATTAAAGAGCAGGCTCTACTCAAGGAGGTAAGAAAGCTTCTAGCAGCAGGGTTCATTTATCCAGTGGAGAATTCAGAGTGGGTCTCTCCTCTTGTTGTCACTCCTAAGAAGAACGGCAAGTGGAGGGTGTGTGTGGATTACCGTCCCCTCAATGAGGCAACAAAGAGAGATCACTTTCCCCTCCCATTCCAGGATGAGATACTAAATGAGGTAGCTGGTCATGAGAAGTACACTGTGTGCGATGGTTACTCAGGTTACTTTCAAATAGGGATTGCACTGGAGGATCAATTGAAAACAACCTTTATCACTCCTTGGGGTTGTTATGCTTTTAGAGTCATGCCATTTGGTCTGACAAATGCTCCTGCAACATTCCAACGTTTCATGAATATGGTGTTTCAAGCATTCTTTGGAAAGTCAATTAGGGTGTTCATTGATGATTTCTGTATTTATAGCTCAAAATCATTGCATCTACAAAGGGTAGAAGAAGGTTTAAAGAAGCTCTACGACATGGGAGGTCAACTCAACCCCGACAAGTGCCATATAGGTGAGGATGAAGTAATCTTGCTTGGTCATAAAGTTTCTTACAAAGGCATTGAAGTGGATCCTTCGAAGGCAAAGGCTCTTATTGAGCTACCATCACCCAAGAGTCTTAAGGAGGTCATCTCATTCATTCAAAAGGTGAAGTATATGTCACGCTTCATTCACTTAGCCTCGGAGTTACTTCACCCTTTGCAAAAGTTGACACAACAAGTAGAATTTGCATGGTCTGATGAGCTTGAAGAGTACTTTTGTAACATTAAAGTCATTTTGTCAGAGCTACCAACACTCATGCCTCCTTGTTGGGAGTACACATTCTTTGTTAGCTCTAGTGCTGGGAAAGAGACAATTGGTGCTGTGTTGCTACAACAAGATCCCCACAGTACAAGGATGCGACCCATCTACTTTGCTAGTAGGGTCATGAATGCTTTGGAGAGAGACTACACAGAAGCAGAACTCATGATGCTTTCTCTCATGTTTGCGGTGAGAAAGTTTAGATCCTACCTGCTACCAAAACCTTTTGTAATTCTCACTTCAGAAAATTTGTTCCCTTGGGTGTCATCTCAAATGAATCTTAGTACTAGGATCTCAAAGTGGATTATGGAGTTGCAAGAGTTTCAATACTCTTTCAAGGTAGAAGATAGTGTGCGTGCACAATTGGCAGGGATTCTCACTTATAGGGTGCACGAAAAGGAGATTAAGGTGCCTGAAGTAAAGACCCTACCATTGCCACCACCAAAAAGTATTCCTAATGCTTTTACTTTGTTCTTTGATGGAGCTTTTCGTCGAGCCACAGGAAAAGCAGGGGGAGGGCTAGTGTTGCTCAACCCAAGTGGAGAGGTGGTCATGAAAGAGAAGTTCAATCTACCAAGTTCAGCTAGCAACAATGAAGCAGAATATGACACTCTACTTCAAGGTTTGAAGATGTGCATTGGCCAAGGGATACAACGCCTCATGGTAAAGGGAGATGCACTTCTCATTGTTAAACAGATTTTAGGCATTTGGGCATGCAAGAATGAGAGCTTACGGACAAAAGTTCATGCCATTCGTAGATTGTTTAATCAATTTGAAGAAGTGCAACTATATCATATTCCTAGGAAACAGAATGAAGATGCTGATTTACTTGCACAACAAGCCGTTGCATGTGTAAAGAAAGAAGTGCAGGTCATCATGGTGGCGGCTGCTGTGAAGCAACCGAGGTACCAGGGATTGGAGTCATTGGCTCCCATCATTGGCTACATTTTGGAGGGTGAGTTTCCACCAGACTTCACAAAAGCTCAGAAGAGGAGACTCATGAAGAAGGCAAGCGTATATCTCTTCCTAGAAGGCTCCCTCTATCAGAGAGGGAAGGATCAAGTGTGCAGACGAGTACCAACTATCAAGGAAATTCCAGCCATTCTAAAAGGTTTGCATGAAGAGGCATGTGGTGGTCATTTTTCCCAAGAATCAACTATGAAGAAGATTTTGCTTGCGGGGTATGTTTGGCCAAGCTTGCATGTGGATGTTCAACATTGGTGTAAAAGCTGTCACAATTGTCAGATAAATGGAAATAGAAGGTTGGTGCATGGCCCGAGGCAAATAGTGCTTGCACATGGACCCTTTGAAAAGTGGGGCATTGATGCTATGGGTCCTCTGCCTAGGACAAAAAATGGTAAACTCTACATTCTAGTGGCTGTAGACTATATGACTAGGTGGGTGGAAGCTCAAAGTGTGGCAAGAGTGAATGAGAGGACAGTTAGCAAGTTTGTGTACACTCACATTTGTTGCAGATTTGGCACACCTTTGGAGATTGTTTCTGATAATGGTCCAGGGTTTAGGAAGGGCTTGCTCACAGAAGTTTGTGAAGAGCTTCACATTCTACATCGTCATAGCACACCATACTACCCACAGTCAAATGGTTTGGTGGAGAAGGCTAATGGTGTCATTGCAGGAATCATTAGAAAGATGGTGCAAAACAAGACAAAATTATGGGATGACTTCTTGGATGGTGCCTTGTGGGCATATCGAACCACATATAGGGAAGCCACGGAGTTCACACCATTTCACTTGGTCTATGGTCAAGAGGCTTTGCAGCCTATCGAGCTCAACATTCCAACAATGCGACTTCATGGCAAAGGAGCACAAGATGATCAAGAGGTATGGATGGATCGACTTCTTACGTTAGTGGAGCTTGAGTGGAAAAGAGAAGCAGCATACGAGTGCTACAAGAGGAAAGCCACACAAGCGAAAGAAACGCACGACAAGAAACTGAAGGACAAAGGCATCAAGGAAGGAGAGCTTGTGCTAAGGTATGACAATCGACTTGACAATCGTTTTGATGCCAAGTTTGAAACAAGATGGCAAGGGCCATACATAGTCAAGAAGGCTTTCAATTCAAGTTACTATCAGCTTATGGACTTGAATGGTAAAGAGCACTCCAGGAAAGTAAACGGGTATCGCTTGAAGCCCTATTTGAGTCGCCTTCTACCAAAGGATCTACCAAAGATCTGTCCAAAGGCCGCTGTCTTATGTCAGTATTGTTACATGAAGCATGAGTGTAACTCCAACCAAAATTCTGAGGGGCTAAACAATGAAGATCTCGTCAAGGACTCTGAAGCACTCTCTTTGCAAAAGATGCTCTATGATGGTACATGAATATACCATCATCCACGGGGAGGGCTAATGATAGCCGTTTTTTCGGCTATCTGTAATTGCCACAGTGAGTTACCTCACCCTACCAAAATCACCCAAACACTGTGGCTATCCCTACCATTTCACTGTACATAGGCGTGCGTGAGTCACGGGACTTTTCCCTTATCTTCTTAAAAACCCTCAGCTAGCTAGTCACTGGGCTAGGTGAGCCAAAAAAATAAAAAATAAAAAAGTAAAAAAATAAAAGTATATTATGGCCTCTTTGTGTGTAAATATTTCATTGTATATATGGCCTAAATATAGGGATTTTTTATAATTATTTTGGTATTTTATTTAAATATTTCTACTTAGGTGTGTGTTTTATTAAACCTATGTACACCTTCTTTCATCCTCTTACACCATAATTTTATTTTTTTGCCAATATGTACATACTCTAACCTCATATTTTTCCTTTATACAAATCACTCCCACATTTTCACCCTCACCCTCGTGAAAACAAAAAATTGATTTCTACTCATTGGTTATTTTTATTATATTATTTACTTGCATACATTTTCCTCTTTCACCCAAAATAATTCAAGGAGGGACCATATCATATGATTCCAATATCTTTCCATATCCATAACTCCTCCATATTTTTATTATTATTTTTACTCATTATTTTAACACCATGTGCTCATTGAGCTAAAGTCCATGAATAGTCCATACACTAGTCCCACCATGTATATATTTCTTATTTCACCTATAATCCTCCTCCATGCATGGGTCAAGGGCAACTTGAATGCTTTGTATTATAATATGACAAAGGAGGGGCTCACTCTTGGATGCATTGTACAAATTCAACAAAGGAGGGGACCACTAAAAGACTTTTGCAGGCATAAAAAAAAGGCTTTTTGGTGAGAATTTTGGCACCTATCTCCACTTCGAATTTGGAGCGGTGGTCAAAAGAGAAAATGTAGCCCACGCTCTGAATAATCACCCCAAATTT
Source organism: Adiantum capillus-veneris (assembly GCF_014529385.1). Taxonomy (NCBI): domain Eukaryota; kingdom Viridiplantae; phylum Streptophyta; class Polypodiopsida; order Polypodiales; family Pteridaceae; genus Adiantum; species Adiantum capillus-veneris. Next base: position 22,635,294 of record NC_140931.1, on the reverse strand, counting down.
TTTCATGATTTTTGGAGCTACCAGCTGTGAGCTATGATTTTTTTAGTGGACCTCAGTTTTCCCATGCTATGCAACCACACTCTCTCTTCCACTTTATCATTTTCCTCTTTCACACACACTTCTCCACTCATCATCCCCATCTCTCTCACCACTCCTCTCTGCACACTACTCACCTTCTCCTCAACCTTGAAGAATAAGAGAAACCATGGTGAACTCATACCTCCCACACACAATTCCATTCCAAAATTGACCACCTAGTCTCATTTTTCCTCCTCCAAATTACCCATATCTATCAAAAAACCACAAAATTCAGCCTCTTCTCTTAAAAGACAGCATCATGGTGGTTGATTACTCAACTTCAATTACCTTGTCTCTCAAGGAAGGTCAAGAGTGGAGAAAAAATGTACCGTCAAAGCTAGTGGACCGTCAACAAGCGTCAAAATTGGCCCTACTCAAGACACTTGGAGCATCAACTTTGTAAGAAATCCACCTTTTCTTACCTCTTAAGAGTTTTTCTTCCTTATTTGTATCCTACATGGATACTCCCATTGTAAATATTCAATTCCATTTGTAAATTAATACTAACTCTACTAACACTAACCCACTATGAAAAGTCCTATCACCTCCATTTCTCTCCTCTCTCTTTCCCCACCAACTTCTTGATAATTCCAAGCAAAAGAAATTAGATAAATTGCTGAAAATCTAACCCAACCATGGTTAGAGGAGTAACCCTAGCCTTCAAAATTGCTATAAAAGGAGGGTGTAGCTAGCATAAAAGGGGGAAGCCATAAGCAAGAGCACTATGCTATAGCTTGAGAAGCCAAGCTCAACCTCTCTAGAAGGAGCTCTTGAGTGGAAGCTCATTGTCTTATGCATGTGCATGTGTTGTAATAGGGGATTAGCAAGGGAAATCTATGCCATTGTAAGAGAGAGAGTGATCATTCAATTGAGAGTAGGAAATCTATCATTTCTCCTACTAGTGTAAGACCAACATTCGTGGAATCAAGGAGGGTGGATTTGGACTAATCTTGGATATTTTGTCTCCCTTCCAACGTGAAGTAATGGACAACAATGATGCGTAAGTGTCTTGGTTTTTTTTAAAGTTCTTGATAGCTTGTCTCTGGTGTTGTCATCAATCTAGCCATAAATCCCACATACTGTAAGAGGGCGACAGGGTGGAGAGGACTCCCCTGGCCTTAAGACAGTGATTGGGGTGGCTTTTCTGGTGATGTGTTGTGGTGAAATTTACGCAAGCTATGTTGAACAAGTACTAATCTCACTTTGATTTGTCATGACAGATTTTTAAGAAGGTATTAATGCAACAAGCACCCCCTCCCCCTTTCTCTCTCTTTCTTAAATATATAGTTGTGTTTGCTTGATCATCGCCGATACGTTTCAAAGCAGCCCGAGCACTATCTCTCTCTCTCTCTCTCTGTCTCTATCTCTCTCTCTCTCTCGTGTTTTAGTGTGTGAGAGTATTCCATTGGTGTTAGGGTTAGTGTAATTCCTTGCTTGTTTGTTGGTTGCTCTAACGATTCTCCTCTTTTGCGTCCTAGTTCGCTCTTAAACTAGGTGGTGCCCCTTGTGTAGTTGGGATTTGGCGGTGGGTTTGTTGTTTTGGTTTGTGTTGTGTTGTGCCCCAGCCCCATTGAGCAGCACGGGAGCCTTGAAGGGTGTCTAGAGGCCACTCTTCTTGTTGCCCGCCCCGGACCGCCTCAGCATAAATCTGCTGACCTGTGAGACTGCAAACTGAATATCCGGCAGCGTGTTGCATACATAAATGAGGCAGCCAACAACAGTTTGGTAAAGAGTGACATCAGCAGGATCGCTAGCATCATGTAGACTCAACTTCAAACCTGTTTCCATGGGAGTGGCAATAGGTTTGCAATCCTCAAGTCCAAACTTACATAGCAACGTCTGTATGTAACTTTTCTGACACAAGGCAATACCACCATCACACTACTTAAACTGTATACCCAAATAATGATGCAATAGCCCCAAATCTTTCATCTTGAAAGTAGCATTCAAATCAGCCTTAAATTCAGCAATATGTCTCTCATTTGGTCCAGTGATCAACAAATCATCAACATAAAGAACCACAATGAGAAGTACATCACCCTCACGCTTTACATACAATGTGCTTTGTGTTGGACTATTACGAAAGCCTTGTTTGACCAAATGAGTGTCAGCTTTCTCATACCAACCACAAGGAGATTGCTTCAACCCATACAAAGCCTTGTTACATTTGCACACTTTGTCCTCTTGTCCTTTTATGACAAAACCGCGAGGCTACCTTACATAAACTTCCTCAAATATGTCACCATTCAAGAAAGCAGTAACAATGTCTGATTGATGTACATCCCAACCAAAATGAGCTGCCAATGCACAGTAGTCATACGACAAGTGGGAGCAAAAGTCTCTTCATAATCTATGCCTTTTTGCTGTGCATAACCCTTTGCAACAAGTCGAGCCTTATGGCGATCGATCTGACCATCCGGCTTGCGTTTCAACTTGTAAACCCACTTCGTACCAATGGCCTTTTTGACAGGAGGCAAATCACATAAAGTCCATGGGTCATTTTCTATAAGTGCATCATATTCTGATTGCATGGCAGCCATCCAATTTTTTGAAATTTTGTGCTTCATCAAAAGTCAGAGGCTCCTCAACATCATGTAAGCTAGACACAGCCAAAGCATAACAATCTGATGCATAAGATGCATGGCGAGAGCCTGAACGATTATGACTAGACAAAGGTGCATCCAATTTACTGTCACGCAAAGTGTGCACCAGCCATTTTGGCATACCTCTAGCCTGCTCATTTTCAGCCCTTTCCTCATCAAGTACATCATGTACATCTACATCAGTAATAGGCTGATCTAGAACATTTTCAGAAACCCCCATAGGGTGTACATTTGCCTCATTGGAACTTACATTCGTATTTCCACCACTGAAAAGAGGCAACAAAGTGTCATAAATGTCTTGTGAGCTTACATTACTGTCTCTAGTATATGACAGCTGAAGGAGATCGGGGAGCACACCACAGACAGAGAGTGAGAGAGAGAAGGAGACACACGACACATAGAAATGGGTGGGGAGACTCAAAGAGTGAGTAGCCCCCTATACACTTATGCTATGTATAAGGTATACAAGTCAGTGGGCGCCCAGACTCTGGGCGGCTGGGCAAGGCACAGGCGCCTATATCCCAACAACCTCCCACTTAAAGGCGACTGTGCCTTTAAGCAAGGGAACCTAGTCTAAAGACTACAAAAGGTGAGAGAAAACCACTCTCAATCGATGCCCACTGGCTGGCTATGATCGTGTGCATTCGGCTGTCCTGCTCCCGTGTAAGTCCATACACCACCAGACGTACCACACACGTACTGCAAGTATGTACGCAATACCTGCATATCTCCCTCGTGCACTATGCCATCATCAGTCAACAAACGACTGACAATCCCAACTGCAAATGCTCCCACTGCAGCTGCGATATCCGGTCTCAAGATCAACATCTCATACATGAGACCACCGAATGCCGATGCAATGCTAGCGGGCCCTGCTAGCTTTACGGAGCATGCATCAACATATATATCCCTGGCAATAGGCATCTCTGATTGACAAGGCGTGTCAACCACATGCGTCTCCTGACTGTCCACAAAAGACGCATCAACCTGTCGTGCAACCTCAGAGCAAACTAGCTGCTCTAGGTGTCTGCTGGAAGACATATCCTGCACAACTATATCCCCATGCTCACTGTCGAGCATAGAAAGGAATGATTGCATAATCGCTGACGTCTCAGCCTCCTCTGCAATCATCCACTGCAAACATGACCACTGAATCTGCTGTGACTCACTAGAGCTCTCATGCTCTAACTCCGTATGCATAGACTCTTGCACAACGTCCTCCTGTCGTGACTCACTAGAGCAAGACCGCTCTACCTTTCTATCCTGCATAGAAGTATCTCGCACAACTGACTCTCTGCTTTGCTCAGTCACTAGCAAAGCATGCATGTCTGACTTTGTCACCTCTCTGTGTGACTGCTCAAGTCGTGCCCCAACTATGTGCACAACGAGCTCACTACTCTGCACTCCATGCAAAGTACCCTGCAACCCATGAGCAAAAAAAACTCGCCTGCTCTCTCGCTCTCTACCTGGCTGCGTGATCATAGAGACAACACCGTCTCTCCCGTGATCCACATGCAATGGGTAACCTGTACCACTCCTGGCACCTCTCGCAATCACTAGCGAACCCAAATGCATCACAAAATCTCGCTCTCGTAGCGAAATCTGACATCCAAATCTCTAAGCTGACCAATCGAGATCAAACTCACTGTCAAATCTGGTACATAGTGCACATGTCGTAACAAGTAAGATGCACCACTTGATAATGACAGTCTCACATCTCCTGCACCTGCTATCGCATGCACCGATCCATCGGTCAAACGTACACTGCCAAGCATCCCGCTAGAATAGCTACAAAACCATTCACGATGCGGCGTGACATGAAACATATCATCTGCGTCTAGCAACCACTGCGAAGGGAGTGCACTATCCACATGTATAGCATCTCGTGCATAGCTCGAGGTAAAAGTGACATCCCCGTCACTAGTATACTCCGACACTACATGTGCCTGAACTGTCAAAGCAACTGAGTCCATGGCATCACTACATACATCTCTGAGACTGCCATGTCTCCTACGATGTCGCATACGACGAAAACAACGCCATCTAACGTGTCCAGAATGACCACAATACGAACATGTCACCTGTCGGCGTGCTCGTGAATGTACATGTCTCACACAAGTCCGTGATGACTCAGATCTATCATACATATCATGTAATCAGCGCCAAAGTGCTCTCGAAGTAGTCTCATGCATAACAAGAGCATATACAGATTTTTCAAGGTGCAAAGAGAGTGTAGATAGTGCCATCTCCTCTAGCTCCTGCCATTGATCGTCAGACATGTTTGAAGGTATACCTACATCACCACTCAACGGTCGATGCAACCCTCGTTGTGTCAATGCATCAAGCATACACTCTCTCCATGCCGCAAAGTCTGACCCATCAAACATGCGCATCTGTGAGAGGTCACAATCTGATCGATCACCTGTCTCTGCCATGAGCACAATGTAGCAAACTAGAAAGCAAAACCACCTCACCAACAACACCTGGAAACTGTCTACCAATATGGCCAGAAACACAATGTAAAACCTGTGAGACACACTCCAAAATAGAGCTCCGACAATGTCAATACAAGCCTCGCATGCTCTAGTATCACACTGCAATCTGTGAGCTAATCACCAAGCCCACACTGTGCGGTATCGATGCATACATACGCACAAATCTCCCACCTGCAGAGAACACCGCACGCAAATGCTGAGTGCAACCCGTAATCTCTACCTAGATCACATAAATGATACGCATAAAACTCCTGGGAAAATTTCGCCAGAGTTTCGACGCACAATGGCTATCAACAAAAAATAACCATTGTCCTGCAAGCTCAATACAATGAGCAATCAATGCGCATCAAACTACACTCAACATACATGCATAAGCTCTGCAAAACTATGGCAAACAATGCTCGAGATCACAAGACTCTCCCACTCGAGAGCAAACCACTATCTCAAGCAAAGAAAGATACACAACTCCTCACTCTTGCGAGAGTGGATACAAAAACACAAAACTGTGTCCAAACTGACAAAACCTGTCAAAGTGAGAGTAAACACTTGATCACAAACTATGGCGAGAATCTGGGAAAAATCCGACAGAATTTTCCCTGAAAACTGAGCAAAAAACTCAAGTACAATCTCTACCATAAACCATAACACTACTCAATGCCAATGAGTAGAAATGCCAAAATGGCTCCACATTTTCACATACAATGGCAATCCGCACTCAACGTACATCAACGGAGTGACCGCGCATAAGCAGGCGCCAAAAGATTTGCAATCCGGAATCTTATTCAATGCGAAAACAATGCTCTCAAGAGAGCTCACCGGCACTTGAAAGTGCTCGTGAAAATGCATGTATAATGGGCATCAACCATGCGCCATAACCATATGCAAACCATCCGCAAAGACCATGAATCCAAGCACAAAATCACTGCCAAAGTATCCTGTGAAAACCAGTGAAAGAAGCTCCACTTGTGTGCTCCAAAAAACTGCGTCTCTCAAGAGACCGCTTCGGTGGTGTGTAAACGCCTCCGTACTTCGATGCCCAAGTCTACCAAAAAACCCTCAAACCACAAGCTTAACACAAGCTGCAATTGCATCTTCAGCTCAGAATTTATGCACTCAATTTCAAGCATCTCCCGTGCTTCCAAAAGTGCATCAAACTCGCACACAATGCGACAACAGAAAATCTGGAATTTCTGTATACAGTCAGTCTGAGCTAAATATCAGCAAAACGGTGAGGAATTTGCAAAACGTTTCTTCTGCAAAGTTGTAGACCACGTCGAAACGGATGGGCAATAAACAGAATTCTCAGATCTGCATTCTACAAGGAGAAAAACGAATCTGAAAATAGTGCTGCTGCGCACACAGTTTTTAGGGCAACACCTTCACTTACACACAATCTTCCACACTCCTTTCTGAGCTTCCACAAGAGCATACATCACTCTCAACTGAGCTCACAAGCTCCCATTGCATTCTCACAAAGCTTCCAAGCTTTCTTAATCTCTCTACCGTCGAGAGCGAGCGAGCTATCGCCTCGAAGCTCTCAAAGCCGTCGTGCTCTCCGCGGTCACCATAGCTCTGATACCAATTGAAGGGGATTGGGGAGCACACCACAGACGGAGAGTGAGAGAGAGAAGGAGACACACGACACACAGAAATGGGTGGGGAGACTCAAAGAGTGAGCAACCCCCTATACACTTATGCTATGTATAAGGTATACAAGTCAGTGGGCGCCTAGACTCTGGGCGGCCGGGCCAGGCACAGGCGCCTATATCCCAACAACAGCAAGGGCTGAACAGAATCTTCCTCAAACACTACATCCTGAGAAACCAAAATACGTTTTGTTTGTGGATGATACAACCTGTAACCTTTGCTTTCAGCACTATAACCAACAAAAATGCATTTGACAGCGTTATCATCCAATTTTCTGCGCTGCACTTGTGGCACCAAAGCATATGCCAAACAGCCAAAAACACGCATGTGCTCAATAGAAGGTTTTCTATCATGCCATGCTTCATATGGAGTAATAGATTGCAAAGCTTTCGTAGGACACCTGTTAAGTACATAAGTGGCACACATAATGGCCTCAAGCCAAAAAGAATGCGGCAAAGCTTGACTTTTGACCATACATCGTGCCATTTCCGTCAGTGACCTGTTTTTCCTCTCAGCAACACCATTTTGCTGAGGTGTATAAGGCACTGTACATTGGTGTTTTATCCCACGACTAGCCAGAAATGCATTAAATTCATGAGACATATACTCCCCCCTTCGATCGGAATGGAGGGTGCGCATAGTACATTTCGAGACATTTTCAGCCATAGCCAGAAATTGTTTGAAGCACATAAAAACTTCGGACTTCGCTTTAAGCAGAAATACCCATGCATGTCTGGAGTAATCATCTATGAAAGTCACGAAGTACATGTAATTGCCCAAGGACGGAGTTTGCATGGGCCCACAAACATCACTATGTACAAGCTGCAGCCTGCATGTGGCCTGAACTGAACCATCCTTTGGAAATTTAGAACGCCGCATCTTACCCAAAATACAGCCTTCACAAACATGTTTGATAGGTGCTTCAAGAGATGGCAAAGAAGCAACCATATCAGATTTCTGCAAACGCAGCAAACTGGCAAAATTCAGATGACCAAAACGTGCATGCCAAAGTTTTGCATCTGAAATAGCCCTTGAATCTGCAACAGCATTTGCAAAATTTTGTCCACACTTGTCATACAAAGTGAGATTATACAGCCCACGGCACAAAAGGCCAGATGCAACAATTTCATCACCAAAACTGAGATCATGAACTGTACATCTGTCATCCACAAATTTGACTACAACTCCAAGTCTAGCAAGTGCGGATACAGACAAGAGATTCTTCTTGATCCCAGGTACATAAAGTGCATCAACAACTGTAAAGGAACTGCCATTAGCAGTAGTGAGCACAATCTTTCCAACTCCCTGAGGCATTGTTGGCACAAGTGACTGAATTCCCATGAGGGACAGACTCGAGAGAGGTAAACAATTCACGATGTGATGTAATGTGCTTTGTAGCACCACTGTCGAAATACCACACATGTGAATTTGTAGCAACTGACAAGCATGCATCATGGACAGCAGGATTGTAAGTGCAGTCTGTGCTAAACGCCCATTCTGCATCAACATCAGCAACACAGTCTCCTTTCACAGAAGACTCAACAATGGCTCCATTTGTAGTGAAACCAACATTTGCAGTGGAACCACCCTCTTTCTTCTTAGCCTCTTTGGCCTTCAACTTAGGACACGACTTGATCAAGTGATCATTGGCTTTACAATAATGGCAACGCATCTTCTTTTTGCCCTTATCACCAGAATTGCCAGACGAAGTGCTGCCAGTAGAAACATTAGGAACAGAATTTTTGCCACTCGCAGCAGAACCATAAGAAGTGGCTGCATTACTGTTACCACCGTATCTTTGAGAAGCAATAAAAGCCTGTTCAACTGCACGCTGCCTAGTCCTGTTTTTTTTGGAAAGTGACTCTTGCAACAGTAATGTGCATAATGCATCAAACTTGACAACTTTAGGATTTCCTTGGGTCATAAGTCTCCAAGTACTAGCAAAAGTCTGGTAGGAATCTAGTAAGGCATCAAGAACAATCTGCACAAGGGAACTATCTGAAATGACTTCACCTGCAGAAATAAGCTGGTCATTGATATCCTTGACACTAGCAAGGAAAGTGTCCATATCATCTTCCTCATGCATAATCTTCGACTCCAGCTCTTTACGCAGCAAAGCAGTTTTAGCCTCATTGCGGCTTACATAAAGACCTGCTAGAATATCCCAAGCCTGTTTTGCAGATTTTGCTGAACGGATGTGAGGAACAATGGTGCGCTTCACAGACAACACAATCAATGCATGAGCCTGCGCATCCTTAACATCCCAACGAGCTTGTCCTGCCGTAGGCAAAACAACTCTAACAGCTGCAATCCTTGCAGCAAGACCTGCAACATCCTCAACATCGCCTACATCCTCAGAACCAGGACATACATCAATGCCTTGCACAATGTTCCAGACACCCTTTGACACAAGAACATGTTGCATCATATAAGCCCACATAGGGTAGTTGTCCCCATCCAACCTGTCCTCAGCAACAAACATCTTGAACACATCTGTGTTGTTGTTGTCAGCCATGGTAAATGCTGCACCAGATGTGAAAACTGCCCGAAAATAGGAGAAACGGAGCGGGAACAACCTGTGCTATATAGCACAAACCGTAGAAGACTATAAGGCACCTGTTATGCAAAAAACGGCACTGACAAAAATTCTGCACAAAATGACAAAATAGCCCGTGCCTGTAGTGGAAACAGAGGCCGAAATGAGCCCAAATCAAAATTATGAGCAGACCAAGCTCTTTGAGCTTACCCAAAATTTTTGTCGACCTGCGAACGCTCACCAAAGCTCACTGAAATCGGAGAAAGTGAGCAGGCGTGTGCTGGAGTAGCTGGCAACTAAGCCCGAGAGGACGTGACGTGCTCTGATACCAATTGTTGGAATTAGGGTTGCAGAGAAACACACACAGCTTGGAGAAGACGAAGGAAGCTCAAGGCACACAATAGAGAGTGTATTACTTGTTGTGCAATGGAAAGATGGATAGCCCTAGAGTGATGGGCGTATATACAATGCATGGGGGAAAAAACCTCCTAAAGAGGGAAAAAATGCCCTGGCGGTCCTAGTGTGTTCACACACATCACTACCACATGTATATGGTAACAAAGAAATGAAAACTACAGGCCCTAGAAGGAAGAAATACCGTGACAAGCACCTTAAGGAGCTTGCTAGTGAAGTAGAGCTACTAACCTCAAAATCAAAAGATGGGTCAACCACTGATGTGGAGCTTAAAATTTGGGTAGAAGCTAAATTTGACCTAATCAAACAACAACTCAAGGAGATGAGGAAGACTACAATTTTATCTAGAGAAACCTACTTTCAATCGGAGGAGGCCAATCAAGCACACTTTTGCAGGGCCCTAAAAATGAAGAGAAGTCAGGGCCTTGTCCACTCACTCATAGATGGGGAAGGGAATGATATTAAGAACCTAGATGAAATGGCTAAATTGATGCTTGATCACTTATGTGAGACTATAGGTCAGTCTAAGGACCACTTCCCAAAGTGGATGGAGCCAAGACTACTCTTCTCAAGAGTGTCAAGAAAATGATATCCCACTTAGACTCCAACCTTTTGGAGAAGGAATTTATTGAGGAGGAATGCTCTCTCGTGTTGCAAGCATTAGGCAAGGAGAAGTCCCTAGGTGGGATGGATTGAATACCGACTTCTTCAAAGCATTATGGGATGAGCTTAAGTCTTGGATCATGCGAATGGCTAACCATGGCCTGGTTGGTGGAGTGTTGGAATCAAGTATAAAAAGGGGCCTCATCAAACCTATCCCCAAAAAATTTGTTGCTTACAATTGAAACATTGGCATACCATTACTATGATGTTGGTGTCTTATAAAAGATTGCAAACACCGTTGCCCTCATGCTCTCTCCTCTCCAAGACAAAGCTAATACTCCCCACCAGCATGGATTTATAAAGGGAAGATCAACCTATGATAACATCTTGGCAACAATGGTTGGCATTGAGTATGAAACCTTTATTAAACAAGAGTGCAACCTACTGTAGTTGGATCTTGATAAAGCTTATGACGAGATCACATGGTTTTTCCAAATAGAATATGTCAAAAGTATCTGAGTTTTGGACTGCAAATGTTTCGGTTGGTCCACCCCCTTGGTGATGGTAGCCAACCCGAACTACTATTTAATGAAATAATTGTGGGTGCATTTGAGTTCACAAGAGCAATCAAGTAGGGCTAGCCGTTAGCCCCATTGTTATTCACCATCCGTTATCATCCTTTAGTAACCATGCTTGAAGACAATGTTGCAAGAGGGGAGATCTAAGGGTTGTCCCTACCTAATAATGACCAAATCCTTGCAAAGCTGTTTGCGAATTCTCCTTACTCTTCTTTAAAGCTTGCCTTCAGGTGACTAGGAAGGCTCTAGAGATTGTACAAACATTTTCCTTAGCCTCAAGGGTCGAAGTGTAGTATTGCAAAATGAAGGTTGATTTCACTATAAAAAAAAGACTCGTGATCTGTCAATGTGGACTGGGGAGATAGTCTCAAAAAGAAAGGTATTTTCTTTGGAGCCCTACTCGCGGTGGACATAACCCACAAGCAAAGATTTTGTTGGGTCTTGGAGAGGGTAAGAACAAGATGCAAAGGTGGAAATATGTACTTCTACCATTTTTGAGCATAGTAAAAGTGAACAATGTGTTTATTCTCCCGTACAAAGACTTCAATGGTCCACTGCCTAAGCTGGCCAAATGCAACTAGAAAAGTTTTTGAAACCTTTTAAAAAGTTTTTTTTATGGAAAACCAACACTAAAGACTCAATGCCCTGGCAATGGGCTAGATGGGAGTTCATGGCAAGACCAGTAGAGCAAGGTGGTATCGGGATCCTCAACCCTAGTACTCATGCGGAGGCACAATGTGCCAAACTTGTGGTAACAATCACAAAGCAAGAATAGATGTGAGCTATCATGACTAAGTACATGATAGAAAAATCTAAACTATGCTCTCAAGGTTGCCAATGGAAAGGACTAGAGATGCATGACGAATTGATTGCCCCTCGGTGATTTAGCTTGAGGCTTGGGGGACACTATAGGTGAGCTTATCTAGAAATGCAATAGAGCAATGGAGGCATTGGAATGGGAAGAGAGAAAAATATATTTTCGCAACATAACTTAGTGGTCCCCATGGCTATCTAAGGTGGGAAGCATCCGATTGAACCCATTCTGGAGGGAAATTTCCAGAAAGATTAATTACAAAGGACTATGTCGACTTGGCCAATTTTGGGACAATAGTAGCAGAAGATGGAAAATCGAAAACCATCTTCCTACCTAGTTCCACCTCAATGGGACTGAGAGTATGGTAGTCAATAGCGCTTTGGAAGGGCTTGATAAATTCCATCTGCTAGCTTGTGAGTCCAAGTTTGAGTGGAAAGAGTGGCGGTGGCCCAATGACATCTATTTTCTTAAACCACAAACCAAGGAAGTGTACACACCTTGATGGGCTCAACGGATTGGTTTCCCCTTTGAACAAGCAGTGGGGTAAGCTTTGGCTTTAATCAATATGGGTATCGATTCTGAAGAACATCTGGTGCCCACAATGACCGCATGGGATGAAGGGTTTTTTATGGAAGGTACTTTGGGGAGCCTTTTCAATTGGTGTGAAGGTTCTAGCAAGAGTTATTGGTCCAGATAGATGCTCACAATGTAGAACGGCTAGTGAGCACCCTCCTACCTATTCAAGGATTGCTCAATGATTTGTGGCTTGGCAAGGAAGATCTGCAAATGGACTTAAAAGACTTAGAAGATAGGTCTCTTCAAGTTCAAACTTTTCATGGGAGGGAAGGTGATGAAAAGCCAAGTGCTGCTATGTAATGTACCCAACATTTATCCATATAAGTCATTTCAGTTATTTTGCAAAGTAATTGAGATTCTCAATTTTGTGAGTCATCATGAGTTTATCAGAGCAATCGGATTGAAATCAGGTTCTCAGGTTCAGAATCTATTTATTTATGATCTTTCTTTATGTGGAACAATAGGTTTATGTGGGAACCTAAGCTATGTGTGAAAAAAAAGCTTAGAGATAGTATTTTTAGGAAAGAAAGAGAGGTGAGTCACAATTAAGACACTTCTTTCTTTCTCTCTCTCAAGATAGAATGGGAACTTGTAAGTACAGAGCTTTTTAAAAATCGCGCATAGAATTTGCGAGCGTTAAAAAAAAATAATTTATTAAAAATTTTATTTAATTTATAGAGCCGTGACGATGCGCGAGCTTTTCCTTCTCCTATTCTTGAAACTCTCTTAGTATTCTTAGCACCACCCCCCTCGGGCCTATATAAAGGACCCTTCTCCTCTCACTTTGAACACACACATCTACAGAAGCGGAAGCTCTCTGCAACGACGCGCCGGAGGAAGCCTCTTTCCCTTAACCTCTCACCTTCAAGCCATCTCCATCTCCAATCGACGACGTGCCGTCTCCCGGTTTGTGAACACATACTCTCTCTCTCTCTCTCTCTCTCTCTCTCTCTCTCTCTCTCTCCAACAATGTGCTTTTCTTTTCTCTATTTCGAAGCTATGGCTCCGAAGCGTGTAACGCGAAGTTCTAAGGACGCCCATGCCGTTGCACCACCAAGGAAGCTGGGAAGGAAGGTGTCTACTCCGAACGTATCTCATGCGAAAGCATCGACCGAAGAAGAAGTCAAAGCCGTCCAACCTCTAGCATAGGAGTTAGCCGCACTCGCTCCAAATCCGGTAAGACAAATTTATAATTCTGCATTGTTATTCATGTTTGACTTGGGAAGCTAAGCATAGGGAACCCTTTAAATTGTCCAAGAAACGTGATTCTATCACAAGAAACAAGCATATGTTTTCATAGATTAGTGAAAGAACTGTTTGATAAATTGTCACTATTTGTTGAATCGTTATTGCTTAACAAATTGTTATTGTTTGATAAGTGCATTCTGATGATATGAAGAATTGGTTGACCATGTTTGAAGAATCATTCAAAGAGAAGAATTGTTGAAAGAATATCTTTTGTTCCTCACGGTTAGCGGGATGCCTCGCGGATAGCGGAATGCCTGGTAGTTAGCAAGATGCCTGGCGGTTAGCGGGATGCCTGGTAGTTAGCAAGATGCCTGGCGGTTAGCGGGATGCCTCGCGGGTAGCGGGATGCGTGGTGGTTAACAAGATGCCTTACGGGTAGCGGGATGCCTCGTGGTTAGCGAGATGGGAAGGTTACGCAATTTGCGGTTAGCGAATAAATCCTTTGCAAAGGCTTTGTTGGTTAGACAGAGAAAGTCCGCGGGTAGCGGCAGCTCATGAGAAATTGGAAAAGTTATTTTGTTGATTTATAAGGCTGTCTTCATTAGGTCTTGTTTGAATTGTTCTGGTATCGTTTGAAGGGATGTATAAAAGAACCCGTGTTTGGAATTAATTAAGGAACACTGTTTGTATATGTAAAATAGTGTGAGAAAAAGTGTGCGTGTGGGGGTTGGCTCAGGTTGCCAGTCAAGGATGGGTGGTCTCGATTAGTCGAGAAACTCTCCACTCTCTCTTTTTAAGAGAAGTGAAATTAGAGACTCATTGTGCCAAGAGTCGAGTTGACCCAAATCTACATGACACAAGATTACTATTTAGTTTAGACTAAGTTTCATATTGTATTTATGGTTTATGGATGGCGGCCATGCCTCTTAACGTGGGGAAAAAGGCATTGTTTATGGATTTTAAATATGTCAATGAGATTTCATCTTTATGTTAGGAAACAGGTTTATTAGAATCCTAGATTTATCGACCTGGCTTGTGGCGTATGACCCCTATAACCACGTAAACGATGGATAGAGGAATTTTCTCTCTTCTGTTGCTCGTATCTCTACTTTGTGGAAACGGAGTAGGGTGTAGTCAACGAAAAAGGAGAATAAAGGAAGACCATCTATCAAGTTGCCCCAATCTTCTCGGGGTTGGGGACCTCAAATGCTAATTTGTATGAAAATCGTTAGATTCTTCTACTTTAAGCACCTATGGAAGGCTAAGAACAATTAGGTCTTTGAGAACACCTTCGAAAAAACTACCTTCACAGAGATTATCCAAGAAAGTAAGGAGGCGGTTGTTGCCACAAGGAAACGAAAGAACTTTGAAGAGTGGACTGGGCAATTGGGGCCATGGTGGCTGGCTTGCACCTTTGGGTGGGTGGGTTTTGGCTCATCTCAAGGTGTGATCCCTAGGCAGCCAGTCTTTGTTCTAGTATCCCTGTGATTATTGTGGGGTGGCTCCCCTCTCAGCCAATATATCACGAATGTTCTTGTGGTATTGATAGCCGTTTTTTCGGCTATCTGTAATTGCCACAGTGAGTTACCTCACCCTACCAAAATCACCCAAACACTGTGGCTATCCCTACCATTTCACTGTACATAGGCGTGCGTGAGTCACGGGACTTTTCCCTTATCTTCTTAAAAACCCTCAGCTAGCTAGTCACTGGGCTAGGTGAGCCAAAAAAAATAAAAATAAAAAAATAAAAATAAAAGTATATTATGGCCTCTTTGTGTGTAAATATTTCATTGTATATATGGCCTAAATATAGGGATTTTTTATAATTATTTTGGTATTTTATTTAAATATTTCTACTTAGGTGTGTGTTTTATTAAACCTATGTACACCTTCTTTCATCCTCTTACACCATAATTTTATTTTTTTGCCAATATGTACATACTCTAACCTCATATTTTTCCTTTATACAAATCACTCCCACATTTTCACCTTCACCCTCGTGAAAACAAAAAATTGATTTCTACTCATTGGTTACTTTTATTATATTATTTACTTGCATACATTTTTCTCTTTCACCCAAAATAATTCAAGGAGGGACCATATCATATGATTCCAATATCTTTCCATATCCATAACTCCTCCATATTTTTATTATTATTTTTACTCATTATTCTAACACCATGTGCTCATTGAGCTAAAGTCCATGAATAGTCCATACACTAGTCCCACCATGTATATATTTCTTATTTCACCAATAATCCTCCTCCATGTATGGGTCAAGGGCAACTTGAATGCTTTGTATTATAATATGACAAAGGAGGGGCTCACTCTTGGATGCATTGTACAAATTCAACAAAGGAGGGGACCACTAAAAGACTTTTGTAGGCATAAAAAACAGGCTTTTTGGTGAGAATTTTGGCACCTATCTCCACTCCGAATTTGGAGCAGTGGTCTAAAGAGAAAATGTAGCCCACGCTCTAAATAATCACCCCAAATGTTTTCATGATTTTTGGAGCTACCAGCTGTGAGCTATGATTTTTTTAGTGGACCCCAGTTTTCCCATGCTATGCAACCACACTCTCTCTTCCACTTTATCATTTTCCTCTTTCACACACACTTCTCCACTCATCATCCCCATCTCTCTCACCACTCCTCTCTGCACACTACTCACCTTCTCCTCAACCTTGAAGAATAAGAGAAACCATGGTGAACTCATACCTCCCACACACAATTCCATTCCAAAATTGACCACCTAGTCTCATTTTTCCTCCTCCAAATTACCCATATCTATCAAAAAACCACAAAATTCAGCCTCTTCTCTTAAAAGACAGCATCATGGTGGTTGATTACTCAGCTTCAATTACCTTGTCTCTCAAGGAAGGTCAAGAGTGGAGAAAAAATGTACCGTCAAAGCTAGTGGACCGTCAACAAGCGTCAAAATTGGCCCTACTCAAGACACTTGGAGCATCAACTTTGTAAGAAATCCACCTTTTCTTATCTCTTAAGAGTTTTTCTTCCTTATTTGTATCCTACATGGATACTCCCATTGTAAATATTCAATTCCATTTGTAAATTAATACTAACTCTACTAACACTAACCCACTATGAAAAGTCCTATCACCTCCATTTCTCTCCTCTCTCTTTCCCCACCAACTTCTTGATAATTCCAAGCAAAAGAAATTAGATAAATTGCTGAAAATATAACCCAACCATGGTTAGAGGAGTAACCCTAGCCTTCAAAATTGTTATAAAAGGAGGGTGTAGCTAGCATAAAAGGGGGAAGCCATAAGCAAGAGCACTATGCTATAGCTTGAGAAGCCAAGCTCAACCTCTCTAGAAGGAGCTCTTGAGTGGAAGCTCATTGTCTTATGCATGTGCATGTGTTGTAATAGGGGATTAGCAAGGGAAATCTATGCCATTGTAAGAGAGAGAGTGATCATTCAATTGAGAGTAGGAAATCTATCATTTCTCCTACTAGTGTAAGCCCAACATTCGTGGAATCAAGGAGGGTGGATTTGGATTAATCTTGGATATTTTGTCTCCCTTCCAACGTGAAGTAATGGACAACAATGATGCGTAAGTGTCTTGGTTTTTTTTTAAGTTCTTGATAGCTTGTCTCTGGTGTTGTCATCAATTTAGCCATAAATCCCACATACTGTAAGAGGGCGACAGGGTGGAGAGGACTCCCCTGGCCTTAAGACAGTGATTGGGGTGGCTTTTCTAGTGATGTGTTGTGGTGAAATTTACGCAAGCTATGTTGAACAAGTACTAATCTCACTTTGATTTGTCATGACAAATTTGTAAGAAGGTATTAATGCAACAAGCACCCCCTCCCCCTTTCTCTCTCTTTCTTAAATATATAGTTGTGTTTGCTTGATCATCGCCGATACGTTTCAAAGCAGCCCGAGCACTATCTCTCTCTCTCTCTCTCTGTCTCTATCTCTCTCTCTCTCTCGTGTTTTAGTGTGTGAGAGTATTCCATTGGTGTTAGGGTTAGTGTAATTCCTTGCTTGTTTGTTGGTTGCTCTAACGATTCTCCTCTTTTGCGTCCTAGTTCGCTCTTAAACTAGGTGGTGCCCCTTGTGTAGTTGGGATTTGGCGGTGGGTTTGTTGTTTTGGTTTGTGTTGTGTTGTGCCCCAGCCCCATTGAGCAGCACGGGAGCCTTGAAGGGTGTCTAGAGGCCACTCTTCTTGTTGCCCGCCCCGGACCGCCTCAGTATCTAGGAGACATCACGGCTCGGTATGAGGATGGCTTCAATTTGTAAATCTTTGTGGTCATTCTTTTTTTCCCAAACTCACAATAGTGTGTGTGTGTGTGTGTGTGTGTGTGTGTATGTATGTATATATATGTGTATATATATGTGTGTGTGTGTGTGTGTGTGTGTGTATATATAAAGAAACCAAAAAGTTACATAAAAAGTCATGCTCCTACTGAGCCATAGCATCTACTGCCCAAAGACAACAACCAGGTACATCGGTTGATAAAGGGTGCCACCCTAAGACAGTTCAACAATCAAGGAGCCTGGGAACTTACCTTTTCTTCTTGTTTCTTTTCATCAAGGTAACAGTGTTGTCGTGGGACCTGAAACATTTATCACATGACCAATGAGGTCTAACATATGGATTTGAACTTCATATGCAGTAGTTTTAAGTTGGAATTATTCAGTGGGCGATTGAGTCTCCATGGTTGAAACAACAAGCACCTCTAGTTTATGTTGAATCTCTAGTGTGGAGCAGTTAGACTTATCATGTAGCTCTTTCAAAAAGTTAACAAATTCTTTGCTTATCTCACCCAATTTCATCTCTCCATCCCCCGTTTCCTCCGCAAGTTGGAGGTTGCCGGAGGCTCGGTATCCCTGGAAACACATCTCCATATCATCCTTCCCACATGCTGATGGCCATGATGGCATTAGTCCAGGTATCTAGTTTGGTGGTTGTTGTTGCAACATACTTCAGCCAAAGAGAGGCTTTGTGAGCGGTGGAACCGTGCATTAGAGTTCAAGTTCTGAGTGTTTAAACATATGATTCAGAGTTCCATACACATGCATGTGGCAAGGGGCCAAAACGATGTATACAAAATAATATGGATGTGCATGCAAGTCATTGTTGTTGGTCGGATATGGACATGATGTGTTTTAAAAGTTCATTATCTTGTAAATCTTGGACGTGATGTATTCATAGTTCATGAATGGAGATTCTTGGATGTAGTGTGGTCTACACTTGAATATTCTATGAGGCAACCAATGCTCAAGATGGAATTCTATTCAAGATCAGGTTGGTGGTTGCATAACCAAGGTGCATCCAGTGGAAAGTACCTATGTTGGGGTATCCATGGTAGCTTCTTCATCGACTTGGTCTTTCTACATTTGTTGACTATGAGTTAAAAAGAGAGTGTTAAAGTTTAAGCATCTCAAGTAAGATGGCTCAATGTGTTCCTAGTTAATGATTTGTCTTTAGGTATTTATTTTACTTATTTGACATGATTTTGGGTTGGGCAGTTTGCTGAGGGGGTACTTATGGGCCCCAATGTTAGTATATAAGTGCACCTTGAGCCCCCCATTGTGAATATCATTAATTCATATTCCTAGTTGGTTGGTTCAGAAAGCTCTCTCTCTCTCTCTCTCTCTCTCTCCCCTTTGAGAGCCCCTATTGTGCACATAAGTGCATCAAATGGTTTCAAAATTCCTCCTTCCTTTTTGTGTTGTTGCTGCTATCATTACTCCAGATTGAGACACTTACACATATGTAAGAGAAAGATAGTTTAGGTGTTGGAGCATCCATTGTATATTTAATAATTCATAGTGGGAATACCAAAAAAACTTATTGTAATTTTTCCAATTTGAAAGGGAGGACCCTTCTTCGAGAATAACGGCCCTACTTTTCTTTAGCTACGGCAACACATGGGTATAAGGGAAGCACGTGCCACTTCTCCCAACTTGCGAGCCTCGTTTTCATGCGATTCTTCGTGTCCCTTGTATTCGGCACTTTCTTTCAATAGTGATCATTCGTTTGCGTCCCTCAATCTCGTGTCCCTCTTGCGTCCCGTTTTCAAGTTGCGTTTTTGTGTATGCGTTTGCTTGCCTGCAGGTCTCGTTTGCAACGCAGGTGAGCCGGCGCGGTCTCGTTTTCCCCGACGTCCCGAACGAGGGCGTCACACTTGGTATCAGAGCTTTGGCTCGAGTCCCCGCCGACCCGACGTCGGCCCGTGGCCCGTGGTTGTCACCATGTTTTCGACCCGTTTTGCCCGTTTTCGTCGTTGCACCGTGTTCTTGCCCCGTTTTTCCACGTTCTCCGCGTTCTTGGCCCGTTTTATCCCGTTTTCACCGCGTTCCTTGCGTTTTTGCCCCGTTTTGCCACGTTCCTTGCGTTTTCTCCACGTTCCCCACCGTTTTTCGACGTTTTGCCCCGTTTAACCCGCGTTCCTTGCCGTTTTTGCCCCGTTTTGACGCGTTTCTCCACGTTCTTCATCGTTTTTCAACATTTTGCCTCGTTTTGCCCCGTTTTACACCGTTTGGGACCGGTTTTCATAGTTGTTCATCGTTTTTGACCCGTTTTTTTCGGTTTTCGCCATTTTGGACCCCGTTTTGCGCTGCCTCATCGTTTTTCGACGTTTTCAAGCCCGTTTTTCGCAGTTTTTCAGTTTTTGACATTTTTAAGTTTTTCTCGGCTTCGGCCACAAGAGTACAACAATGGCTGGAAATCAAGAACATGACGAAGGATACAGGACCGAACATGACCTGAATAGAGACCGCAAGAAGAAGAAAGAAACAAAGCTGCAACAAGATGACCAAGACCCAATGGAAAAGAGACTAGAGGCACGCCTCATGGCCTCCTTGGAACACCAGATGAACGTGATGTCTGCTAACTTGGGTGACCTGATTCAAGCACAGGTAGGCCAGCGACACGAAGACCGCCCAGGCACAAGTAATGTCAACACGCGACGAAACACACAAAGACGACCGCGGCCCGGAAGACTAGGAACAGTCGACGAAGACGAAGACTATCCGGATGACCAAAGTGAAGGACGCTACTACAGCCCTGAGAGAAATATAGAAGATGAAAACAGACTGGGAAAATTCAAACCCATCCCCCTAGAGAAGTACAAAGGCCATCGCAACTCACTGGAACTCAACAAGTGGTTCAGAGAGGTAGAAGACTACCTGCAGTGGAACAACATAGGCAGACGCAGATGGGTGCAAGTGGCCAAAACCTTCCTGGCCGACGACGCCTATGTATGGTTCCTCACCGAACAGCCATCAAAGAACTGGGAGGACTGGGAAGATTTACAAAGAGACATGATCAGCTATTTTGTCCCAGATAATGAAGGCAACAAAATCAGAGACTCGTGGCGCGAATTGCGCCAAGACGACAACATATCAGAGTACATTGTCAAGTATCGTCGACTAATGCTTCAACTCCCACTGATGCACATAGCAGACCGACTACATGGTTTCCTGTACAGCCTTAAGCCCTGGGCCCGTCGAGAAGTAGAAAATCAGAACCCCACCACCTGGGAAGTGGCCGCCAATGTGGCCGAAAAGCTACACGACACAAACTCAACACTGGGTTTTCCTCCAAATAACCCTCGCTCCAACAATTTTGCCCCCACTACCTCCAACAACTGGTCTAACCCACCCGTCGGGCGAGGCCGCGGATTTATACCCAATAACAGAAGCAATGGCCCCCGCCCACCACCATCCCATTTCAACCCTAGATTAGGCCACGGAAATGGCTCCTTAGTCCCACGCAGCTCTTTTGCTAGCAATTCTTACAGCACCACGTCCAATAGTGGTGCCCCCAATACTTACAACGACAATAATAACAACCCGCACACTGATCGCATCTGGTGCAGTGACTGCAGAATTGCTCATGGCCCCTACTACGCATGTGTCCGCAAGCGCAGTCAAGCATCATCATCGTCTAGCAGGGTCAACACCGTCCAAATAGAAGAACCACCTTCCCACCCCCAAATAAGAATCGAAGAAATGGATACCCCTGTTTCTGACCAACAACCCCGTATTGGAGAGGTATCCCTCCACCCTCAATGCATGGCAACAACTATCACGGACATTCATAACTTATATGTCTAGGCAAAAATTGGATCACAGCCGCAATGGATCATTGTAGACTCAGGTGGTACACACAATTTTCTATCACCACAGTGCGCCGCTCGCCTGGGCCTACGCCTCAGCACCGTAAATGAAACTACTGTCAAGTTTGCCCAAGGCAATGATAGCAATGTCAAGGAAGCCCGTCAAGTCAGGATTGAAATGGGTGAATTCACATGCCGACTTGACTTCATAGTGGTACCAATGGATGACTTCTAGGCAATTATTGGTCTATCCTTCAACGACAAGTATCTCATTGCACTCCTAGGCATGAAGGTGGATCAATTACTTCTGAATAATCAAGGCCAAGCAGTTACAGTCCAAGGCGCTAGACTCACAACCAAACAAGCATTCACACGTCGGGCTCATCTTCAAACCAACCCCCCCACCCCATCAACCGCAATGACCCCGCTCAATTGGAAGCGATGAAAGGTAAACAAAAAGTCCCAGAGACATCTTCCCCCAAGCTCAATCTCATGAATGCAAAGCAAGCCGAGAGGGCTCTCAAGAAAGGAGCTCAGGTTCACCTCTACATCATGCAAGCAACGGAACGGCCCACACCAAGACTCAACTCCATTACCCTTGAACAGGCCAAAGTTGGTGATCCCTCACTTACCCCCATTCTCCAGAAGTACAAAGATGTCATGCCCCCAGAACTTCCCCTCGGTCTACCCCCTCCCCGTCAAATTCAACACGAAATTGATCTCATCCCACGGAGTACACCGCAGGCCAAGGCCCCCAATCGCATGAATGACATGGAACTAAAAGAGCTCAAGAAGCAACTCCAGGAATTAGAGAATCAAGGCTTCATCCGGCCCTGCAGCTCTCCCTTTGGGCCCCCAGTCCTGTTTGGCAAGAAGAAAGATGGCTCGATGAGACTGTGCGTGGATTATCGGGTCCTCAACAAAATCACTATCAAAAACAAGTACCCAGTTTCCCTCATGGAAGACCTCCTGGACAGACTACAGGGTGCCAAGTACTTCACCCACATCGATCTCCGCTCAGGCTATCACCAAGTCCGCATTGCCCTTAAAGACATCTCGAAGACCGCCTTCCGCACACGCTACGGCTCCTGGGAATGGCTTGTCCTGGGTTTCGGTTTCACCGGCGGTCCTGGCACTTTTTGCTGAGTAATCCATGACAGCTTCCGCGACATGATTGATGATTTCTCATCACTTACATTGATGACCTCCTCATCCATAGCAAAACCTTAGAAGATCACCAAAAGCATGTCGCCGCAGTACTCCAACGCCTTCGTGAACACCAACTTTATGCCAAGCTGGAAAAATGTGAGTTTGTTGTCCAAAGAATCGAGTTCCTTGGTTTCATCGTCACGTCAGAAGGTATCATGGTGGATCCCAAGAAAGTCGACGCCGTCATCAAGTGGGCTCCCCCGACATCCATCAAAGAAGTCCGAGAGTTTGTGGGTTTCTGTCAGTACACACGCCGCTTCATCCGCGACTTCAGCAAGATTGTTGCACCACTTACAAAGATCACCAAAGGCCACAAACCCTTTCAATGAACCTCCAGAGAAGACGCAGCTTTTGAGAACCTGAAGATAGCCATGTGTGGTGCCCCCGTCCTTCGACTACCCGACTTCACTAAGCCATTTGAAGTTCACACCGATGCCTCCGATGGTGCCATTGGTGGTGTCCTCATGCAAGAGAATCAACCCATAGCATATGAATCCCACAGATTCACAGATGTAGAGACAAGATGGACCACACATGAGAAGGAAATGCTCGCTGTCGTCCATTGCCTCCGAAAGTGGCGACACTATGTCCAAGACAAGCACACAAAAGTCTACACAGACAACATCTCCCTCAAGTACTTCCAAACACAGCCCAAAATAACCCCCAAGCAAGCCAGGTGGCAAGATACACTGGCAGAATACGACATGGACATCATCCACAAACCTGGTACCACAAATGTCATGCCCGATGCCCTCAGTCGCAGACCCACCCTCACAGCCATCTCCACCGCAACCAGCACCCTACGCCAACGCATCCTCGACTCTCAAAAAGCCGACCCCGCTGTCCTCCGAATGCTCGCCGACCACATCGCTGGCAAAGCTGCCTTGGGTCTATTCGAAGTCAAAGATAACCTCTTCTACGCGCATGGAAAAATCTACATCCCCAATGATCCAGATCTAAAGAAAGACCTCATGTGGGAAGCTCATGACTGCAAGCTAGCTGGACATGGTGGCCAGAAAAGATCTTATGACAAACTACATCAACACTACTTCTGGCCCAAAATGAAGGACGATGTCATCGACAATGTGCGCACCTGCCCAACATGTCAACTGGTCAAAGCTCAAAGAGTCAAACCTGCAGGCCTCCTTCACCCCATGCCAACACCCTCCCGTCCTTGGGACATGGTAAGTATGGACTTCATCACCGACCTCCCCCCCTCCCACGGCCACACAACCATCATGGTGGTTGTCGACTACTTCACCAAACAAGCCCACTTCATACCTACAAAGCCCCCCGTCACCGCATACCAAGTCGCCAAAGTCTTCAAATACCACGGCCTACCCTTAGCCATAGTTTCTGATCGCGACACCCGCTTCCTCAGTGACCTCTTGCGCGAGCTCTTCAAGCTACTAGGCACCCAGCTACACTTCTCCTCCACCTACCACCCCGAAACCGATGGTCAAACTGAAAGAGTCAACCAAGGCATCGAAGACTACATCCGCAGCTACGTCAAGGCCGATCAGAAGGACTGGTCCGAATACATGGACGTCCTGGAATTCCACTACAACAACTCCATCGAGAGCAGCACTGGCTATACCCCATTCGAGCTCTCCACAGGTAAAGAAGTCATCACACCTCTTGCACTGGCAACCGGCGATGTGCATGCCCAGGATCTAGAAAGTGAGGAGTTTCTTCAACAATGGCAAACGCGCATGCAACACGCAAAGAAAAGCCTCGAGCAAAGCAAGGTACGCATCGCCAAATACGCCAACCAAAAGCGACGGCCTGCCGAGCTCTTCAAAGAAGGTGACTTGGTCCTCGTCAGCTCTCAGAACATCACCCTCCCTCAAGGCCTCTCCCCGAAGTTCAATCACCGCTACTACGGTCCATACAAAGTGCTCAAGTCCTTCAACGACATCACCTACAAGCTGGAGCTCCCACCACACATCAACATCCACAACGCCTTCCATGTAAGTTTACTCAAAATATTTGTGCCGGATAACACCTATGGGCGAAGGCTCCCCGAGTATGTAAAGGATGGCCTACCAGATGAGCCGGAGGCCATCCTAAAGTCGCGTTTTGGGCGCCGGAGACAACTCTTCTATGTCAAATGGCACAATCGCCCCATGACGGAATGCACTTGGGTACCTGAAGAAATCATGCTTCGACTCGGAAGACCGCTTGTGCTGCGCTTCTACAACATGCCAACTGAAGAGGAGGACCACACACTAAATGAAAACCACATAGAGTAGTCCTCCCCCCACCACTTTGTAACTAGCATCACCCTAGGTAGCTAGAGATTTTTGGCAACACCTACCTCCCCCCTTGTAAATATCCACCCCTAAAACCTCGGCATCAACTTTTGTATCGGCACCTCTCAAACCCCGGCTTGACGTGGGTGTCAAGCTCTCTCAACCCGGGGGTGTATATAAGGGAAGCACGTGCCACTTCCCCCAACTTGCGAGCCCCGTTGTCATGCGATTCTTCGTGTCCTTGTATTCGGCACTTTCTTTCAATAGTGATCATTCGTTTGCGTCCCTCAATCTCGTGTCCCTCTTGCGTCCCGTTTTCAAGTTGCGTTCTTGTGTATGCATTTGCTTGCGTGCAGAGTCCCGTTTGCAACGCAGGTGAGCCGGCGCGGTCCCGTTTTCCCCGACGTCCCGAACGAGGGCGTCACAATGGGACTCACTTATTGGGTCTAGTCTACTACCTTTTTTTTTTGAGAGAGAGAGTAGGAACTTGAAATTACAACTCACACACCCGACTCCGTGATGTGGAGCATCCCAGCCGGATAAGGTTGGCCAACCCATCATATGGACTAGGTGACATGTAGCCCTTAGTCTACTACTTATTGATTAGTTTGACGTGAAGATTCCCGCTTTTTGGCTCGGCAAAAGTATAATCTTCCTTCTGTTGCCTGTTCTTGCACGCACGCGTGTGCGTGCGCGCACACACACACACACACACAAACACCCTAGCTACTTCTGTCCCTCCCCATCTCTGGTCCCCCGTCTTGCTTGTGACGATGACACCATTGCCTCCAACACTCTAGAGTCTCGACATAAGAACTATCTTGCACTTATTAGTGCAGGTTTTCAACAACAAGTGCCGCTTGACATGGGGCCTCCACTGCAAATGAATGAAAGCAATAGAGAGGGGGATGACACTGCTTTAGCATAGGCCTACCTTGCACACAGACGGGAGGCAAAGAGAGGCACATGGCCTGCTTCCACATGGGAGCTCGCCTCCAGACCAACAAGATGGAGAGAGAGGCACATGGCCTGCACCTGCACCCTGGGACCTTGCCTCGAGACGAGCATGCCATAGAGAGAGCTACATTGCCTGCCCTTGCACGTATGACCTCAAAAAAATCTAAACACACCCCCCCCCCCCCCCCCCCCCCCCCCCCCTTCCCCCTCTCACTCATAATAGGTCTTGAGTTCTACTCTTGTCGTAGGATAGATCTTTAAGGTCTTTTGGAAACCATGCCCTCCCAAGATCTCTCACACACACACACACCACAACAGCTTTGCATTTTGTCGAGTAGCAAGTTGCAAGTCTAGAACACTAGGACTAGTTTTCCTTTTAAGCTTTTTAGCTTTTTTCTGTTGGCCCGTGATAAGGTTTTTCCTTCTAAATATATACCCGTGATAGTACGACTAACTAGACACCATTGTGCGAATCACGATACCTAGCACAAATTCGCATGCGTATTCGTTTGGTACCACAGTGTCAACCCTTTCATTGGAAATTGGAAATTAGCACCAACCGGTTGAAGGGTGATAATAGTTTATTCTTTGTGTTTTTAAGCAGAATACTAGGCGTTTTCAAATCTCATCCAATCCTCCATGTAGTTAGTTAGTCCTCCTACTAATTTTTCTAAAAATGACTTTTAATGTATTCTGTCAAGGCTAAAGATGAAATTTTCCTTGTTAAATTGTCAAGCTTGAAAACGCATAACACTTGATACATTGAACTAGTCTTGCTTGGCGGGCCTCGCTATATCGATGCCTAGTATGGGAGAAACAAGGACATATACAATATGATTAGGTCTTACACAAGGTGCATTTACTACTGTGATTCACTACATGTATTCACTACCTATGCATTTACTACTTTAATATACCGCTCGCATTGGCTAGGAATTGTGTGTAAAGAGTTGCGCGCATAGCTAACATATGTAGATCTTGATCGATATCAAATATGTAGATCTACATGCATCTCTAAATTAAAACTGGGTTGAATTAAAACTGGACCTAATTAGACTGAAGATGCTCTCATGGGTTTGAGAATGAAAAAGGAGAGTGATGGCACATGGAGGGAAGAGAGGAAGAGAGAGGGAGAGATGTGGAAAGCATGGGACAGGTGGAGGAGAGAGATGAAGAGGGCCAAGTCGATGGGTTGAGGGAAAATAGTTTGCGTCCTAGTCGTGTTACTAGTGCTTCCACTGTGGAGGCTCCCTCTATTCCCTGTATGTGATAGCATGCTAATGTATGTCCGTTGAATTGCATATATATTTGAGAAGAAGCCCTGCGTGGTCCAAAAAGAGAAAGCGCACTGCAAATAGAAAGCTAGCTACAACATAGGACATGACAAGGAGAATAAGAAGAAGAAGATAGTTCAATTTCAACAGGGAAAAACCTACCGAAAAATCACCCGCAACTGTTTATGTAGCAGACCTTCAACATAGAATACAAAATTAGATATGTTTCTCTCTAAGCTTAATCAATATGCTACATCTCTTGCTTTTATCTTGATGCATGTTATCGATCTTAAATATGCTACATCTCTTGCTTTTATCTTGATGCATGTTAGCTATGTTGCGCGCATAGCTAACATATGTAGCTTGACTCAAATATTGGCTTGTGGAGTGGACAACTGAAAAGCGATAGTACAACATTGTAGGTCAGTATAGCACCTCATGTCATGTTGCAATGCATTAACGCTTCATCCATTTGCTTGTTTTAGAATTTTGGACAGTACTTTGTTCGGTTCAATTTACTGCTTTCAGGATCAAGATCAAGATCAAGATAAAATCAAGAGATGTAGCATATTGATTAAGCTTAGAGAGAAACATATCTAATTTTGTATTCTATGTTGAAGGTCTGCTACATAAAGAGTTGCGGGTGATTTTTCGGTAGGTTTTTCCCTGTTAAAATTGAACTATCTTCTTCTTCTTATTCTCCTTGTCCTGTCCTATGTTGTAGCTAGCTTTCTATTTGCAGTGCGCTTTCTCTTTTTGGACCACGCAGGGCTTCTTCTCAAATATATATGCAATTCAACGGACATACATTAGCATGCTATCACATACAGGGAATAGAGGGAGCCTCCACAGTGGAAGCACTAGTAACACGACTAGGACGCAAACTATTTTCCCTCAACCCATCGACTTGGCCCTCTTCATCTCTCTCCTCCACCTGTCCCATGCTTTCCACATCTCTCCCTCTCTCTTCCTCTCTTCCCTCCATGTGCCATCACTCTCCTTTTTCATTCTCAAACCCATGAGAGCATCTTCAGTCTAATTAGGTCCAGTTTTAATTCAACCCCTTGTCATGCCCTATGTTGTAGCTAGTTTTCTATTTGCCGTGCAATAAGTAATTAGTCATACATCTTTGTAGTTTTTCTTTGATTAGGCCCATGAAATTCTACAAATGCTCGAAGACAATAGATGGCCCTACTCAATATTCATAGATTGTGAGAGCGTCTTGGTCGTGCGATCAAGTTGCCTAGAAGAGCCATTTTCATCTTTATTTGTCGTGATAATCTAAGGAATCCCTTTGCCACTTGTTGAAGGTTGGTTTATACTAGAGAAATTAGATTCTATCATCTCTTCTTTGAGTTTTTTTTTCGTGTTGACTATTGTCTTCACTTCTGCTATCATCTCTACCATATTTATCATTACCATATTTATTACTGCTTCTGTGTTTCTTGCTATCATGTCTACCATCACCACTATTTCTGTGTTCTTCCTATTCTGTCAACTTGGCCTCATGCTCAAGATTCCTGTGCAGATCTTTGATTCTCCATCTATCATCAGGGACAAAAAATTGCTTCCTTTGTGTTTCACCTTGTCTGCAGTCTTGCTTTTAGGGGGAAGAACAACTACACGTGTAGATGATAAAGCTCACGGGCTGCTTGAGCACTTGATGGGTTGCAAGAGCACCTCACACCTGATCATCAACTTGTCGTGTGCACAGTACTGTATATACCGTCGATCAGTGCCATCTCTTTTCACAGGCAATCGACCAAAGGAGACACGTTCTTAGCCTTATTAGATCGTAGTCTTTACGTAATAATTAATCTACGCACTATGTCATCAGGACGAGTTTGAAGAGTTCGAGAACAAAGAGTGGGACGATTGGGATGACGATGATGTGAATGATGATTTCTCACTGTAGTTGTGTAAGAAGCTTGAGAAACAATTTGATAGCTAGCTGTTAGCGGTGTTTACTTGTTACTTGAGTCATCGTCTTCAAAAAGATCAAGCTTAGAATCTTCAGCAGCTAGGGTGTCTTTGGGTAGAGTTTGAGTCGCCATATTGTCACATAGAGTTGCGCTCAATGTAAGAAATAACTGTTTCACAAAATTCTCTCTCTCTCTCTCTCTCTCTCTCTCTCTCTCTCTCTCTCTCTCTCTCTCTCTCTCTCTCTCTCTCTCTCTCTCTCTCTCTCTCTCTCTCTCTCTCTCTCTCTCTCTCTCTCTCACAGACGCAAACCTGCAGAGAAATTGCGAACATGTGCCTCTAAGAATCTCTAAACTACAACACCTTTACGAAGCTGTGAACTCGTGCCTTTGCGTCCAAATTGCTGCCTTACTTTTACTGTGATGTTTGCCGTGGACTCTTGGTTCAATTTAGTCTATATACAAGCGTTGCTCTCTTTATTAAGCTGCATGCGAGTGTTGCTTTTTGTTGGTGCTGCAGACAACGCATGCAAATTAGAAGATTTTCATGGCGTTGCTTTTGGATATTGCAGTGTCGGTGGTTTTTTTTGAAAAAAAAAGATTTAATGGTGCCACATGGTGGCCTGTAAGTGCAAATACGGGAGAAAGCGCCTTTGGCTCACAAAGTAAAAAAACAAATAAAATAAGGTGAGGACTCACTAAGGCCTGCTAACTTTTTTTTTTTGGGCAAAACTCACAATGGTGAGTAAATTATATTGACAAACATAAAAAATTACAAATTCTTGCCATGCTCGTGCCGAGCC
Organism: Adiantum capillus-veneris; assembly: GCF_014529385.1. Lineage (NCBI taxonomy): Eukaryota > Viridiplantae > Streptophyta > Polypodiopsida > Polypodiales > Pteridaceae > Adiantum > Adiantum capillus-veneris. The sequence goes on along the minus strand of NC_140931.1, from coordinate 22,605,256 downwards.
ATGACATCTCTGAGAGGTCACTCATACATTGGGTAATACGGGAGCCATCCTCTACCAACATAGGCTCCTTCTCTATGACAGTCAGTTGCTGTGGTGCCCATTAGTCTGTTCCATTCATCAGAGTTCTTACATTTCTCGAAGGATAGCATTGTCCCCCTTGATTCTTGTATTATCTCTGTGAACCTAGCTATTTCCATGGTGTTGTCGAATATCCGACCGTTCCTAGCCTTCCAGACCTGTTTGAAGTAGCATAATCGAACAATTTGTGTTGTAATGAGAATCTCCTAGCTTTTAAGAACCTTCCCTCCCAAGAATACATTGTTCTTATAGAAGCCTATCTTCCATGTCCTTTGCACCCATTTACATATCTTACCCTCAATGCCGCTGATTGCAGGGAATTCCTTGAACATGTGGGAGAGGTCTTTGCTAGTCAATCTGCATTGAGAGCACCTATCTGGGCCAATCTCCCTGGCTAGAGCCTTCACCCTAGTCGGCAATGCTCCCCAGGGTACCTTCCAGAGAAAGACCTTCATATTGAGTGGCCACTATGGGCACCATATGTTCTTGGTGACTTCCTCACATCTTGAATGTGGCCAATTCTTGCCCCACTACTTGTTCAATGGAGAGAACTAATCCATCAAAGCCAAAAGTGTGTGGTACACGTCTTTGGTTTGAGGTTCAGAAAAGTGCCTATCCTTAGGCCATCTCCATGCTTTCCACTCAAACTCAGACTTATAGCTAGGTAGGCACCAACTGTCCAACCGTTCCAAGGCTCTATCAATCAGTAGACTTCTTGTCCCATCAAGGTTATACTGGAACAATAATTTGCTATGTTGTTTCCAACCGATTATTGCTATAATCCCACAGTTGGCCTAAACGTCAAATACCTTTGTTATTGATCTTTCTAGCAGCTTCCCTCCAAAATGGGTCCAAAGAAATGCTTCCACCTTAGACAACCATGGTGACCAATGAGATGTGGAGTTGTGAAAGTACCTTGTAAGTTCTCCTTATCCCAAAGTCTCCGCTTCTCTCTTGCATTTCCTAATGAGCTCGCTCGTTGCACCCTTGAGCTTCAAGCTAGCCCACCAAGGGGAAAACAGTTTGTCGTGTACCTCAAGCCCTTTCCATTGACCACAGGCCACAAAATTAGCATATTGGGCCTTTGCACGGATACTAGGGTCAAGAATCGTGAGACCGCCTTGCTCGATCTGTCTCACAATTGTTTTCAAGCTAGCCCATTGCCAGGGCATTGAGTCTTTGGCGTTGTTCTTTCATAGGAATCTTTTTACCGATTTGAGGAACTCTTTCCAATTGCATCTGGAAAGCTTCAGTAGAGGACTGTTGAAAGCTATACACTGGAGCATGAATGAGTTGATTACTTTCACTCTGCTCCTCTCGAAGGGAAGAAGCACAAACTCCCATCTACGCATCTTGCTTCTTATCTTCTCCATAACTCAAGTGATTTTTTTCTTGTGGTTAACATCTACCCCTAGCGGGGCTCCAGGGTGTCAAAAAATCTTCCTTCTTGACACTATCTCCACGGACCACATTGATGGATCAAATGAGTCATTCTCCGAGGGGGTAATCAATTTTAATTTTTTTATGCTACACTTTGATCTTGATGCTATGGCATACATTTGCACAATCTCAAGACCCTTTCTGACCACATGAAGGAAAGCTTTGAGGAAGAGGAACGGGTTAAAAAACAATAAAGTAAAGAGACACATTGACAAACTAAAACAAAAAAGTATTTTAATGCTATCATAAAAAAAGATAGATTTAATACGCACAAGAAATAATAAAATAGTTCAATGAATTAATTTTTTATAAATTCTTTCTTTTTGGTAAAACTCACAATGGTGACTATTAGCAATGTATCTGTTTTGTGATAATACAAATTTTTTCTTCTACCCTTAGAAAAGAAAAAAATATAGAATCATAGGTAGGGGCTCAAAATGGCGTTTGGTTAGGTTTTACTACTGCAACGGCCATCCGATGAAGGGGGATGTGAAGGTTTTACTATTGGGAGAATGTAACCTCTCTGTGTTGCACAAGGTCTTCTCTTTGGGGCTTAGTGTTATGCTTAGCCTAATCACGACAGCAATTTGCCTCTCCTCACCTTGGAAGGGCAGCTTTGCATTTCTCCCTCGGCATTTTTTGAATATTTAAATGAAAGGACTCTTTGCAAATTAAAATCACGGCAGCCTACAACAGGACAAATGAATGGGGAGTGGCAATGGTAAGGTGGTCACAAGGTAGCATAATGTATGTTGCCAAGTGATCAGACCAATACATGAAGTTGGTCCTTGATTCGTAGTTGGAGATTGTTGAGCTAGCCCAAATGGGGTCTAAACAAGATCCTAAAAAGTTCTAACATCTGTTATTAATTGTCGGTGCTATATTTTTTTGAAAAAGAGGAAACCTAGCTGTAGGAAGTATTAAGAACTTTAATTTCAATGTTGAAGTCACCCAAGATAATGATTGGAATTTCCATAGTGTGTTGTTGAAGTAGCAACGATAATGCCTCCGTTAAATTTGCTAGTGGTGTTGAAGGTGAATTGTAAAGAGAGACTATTTTGATGATTTTGTTGTTTGTGAACTTGATGGTTGCATGCAATATCTTAATTCATGGATGAGAGATATTCCCATGATCAAAGTGGATGAGTGTTTTCTGGCCAAGAATTGAGACACCCATTTTCGATTAAATTCGTGCTATAGAAAGCCTGGTATTACATGTTGTATTTTTTTTTGTTTGCTGTTGTAGCTTTTCTTATGTGTTTATTGAAAGACACAAAATTTAGAGATTGAATGATGATATGTGTGTTTGAGTAAGCTTCTAATGGCTTTTGGGTGGAGATCCATTTAGCTTCTACTTGTAGGCGATGCAATTCTTCTAATATGGTTTGGTCAACTTTGATAAGGGAAGGTTGTATTCTTTCAAGCAAGCACACATTAGTTGGGTCTCAAATACGAGATAATGCTATGTATGCAAGACCGTGTGTTCTTATCTGTTCAGGATTAAAGGCCAGTATTTGCAATGTAAGACCCTTATGAACTGTTCAAGCACTAGCTGGTTGTAATGGGAACTGTGATTTGAAAATGGTATTTAAGTAGTTTTTTCCAACTTTAAATTCACGAACTATACGTGTTATTGGAGTCCATTATTTACCAATGGTTGGTGAATATATTGTTTGATTTTGTACCATTTTTTCTTTCCAATGATAGGGTTGGAGAAATGACCCCAAAGTATTGTTTTTTTCATTGTTTTTGTGAAATTTTTGTACTCCCCTTCTACTCCATTAACTATTCCGTCAAGAATATCCAAGTTTCTTGCACATACTTGACAACAATGCTTGTTTTTTAGGCTTAGTGTGGAATGTAATCCTCCAGTTAATATGGGATCTGTGAGAATGCTAATAATTTTGCTGCATGAGTTGTTTCTTTTAAATAGAGATGAAAGTGTGGGGTATTCCCTCCATTTGATTGAAAACATTAAGATTATGAGTGTCCTTTTCTTTGTTAGAGTAAAATTGATGAGAAACTTGATGACTATTTGGAATGGGTCTATAATAATTTTTGTCAAGGTATTCGAAATCCTCAAAGCTATGTTGGGTAACTCGAAGTCTATTAAGGATGTCTATGAATATTGGACCGATTTGTTGCACTGTTAGTGTGAGTTCATAGCATTGTGGATGAGTGTGCCAATATGAAGGAGAAACTGTTTCTAAAAGTGTATGTTTTTTTATAAAGATCTAACTTTCCTTGACGGGGATTGCCTTACATAAATCACAACACATAATTAAATCCAATTCACCAAATGTTTTATCGTGGACTCACTTGATTGCACGTAAACATGAGTCGCCCATGGAGAACACGCTTGAGCCAATCAAAGACACCGTAATTCTTAAATAGTTGTATAGAAGAGAAAGTGCATCCAACGTTTTAGCACTCAAAGTTGTTTGTGTAGAAGTAAGTAGAGGCAAGTGAAGTGCAAAGTGGATTGTGGTGCCACCAATAGTAAAAACTGCCTTTCTTGTGTAGGCCATTAGTAATACTGTTGGAGATTTTGAATTGGGTGGAATTCTATGGTTGTAGAATCTTTGTAATCCTTATACTAATAATAGAAACATGAATGTTTTTCCTATTTTTGATCCTCCTATAAGAAAGAGGTGTATCTCTTTGTTGGTTTAAATTCGTTTTTTCAACATTATGTCATCAAATATGTGTCGTTGTTGGTGATTTAATTTTTCAATGGTCATGTAGAAGTCATCATTTGTCATAGAAAGGTACTTAAAATGTTGCAAGTGGAAAGGGTTTTAGACCGTAGATTTATGTTTAAGTCATTGAGAATATCTACACGATGTGAGTCATATGATTCACTGTCTGTTGTACTAGTTGTGCTTGGGGAGGGAATGCAGTGCGTCATGAACTTATCTATTGGGCTTGGGTCTTTATTGAACTTGATTTCATTTGGTTTTATGACTTGCAAATGCTAATCATGTACATCCCTCCATGTAGAGGAGTCTTTCAAATACCAGTTCTCATTATTGATCCAAGGGAGATATATAAGCATTTTCTCTGTAGTGGTCTTCTGGATTTTTAAGAATGTTATATTTTACGAATCGTATGATCTTACCTTTACACAATTTTTTGTATGTTGTTCCCTCTTGGTTAATTGTTGATGCATATTCAGCCAAGCATAGATGATGGAGACTTTGTGGTCTTTCAATATATTTATTAATAATATTTTGGAAGAATATGTTTATGTCGAATGAGTCAAGTTTCTGTAGAGATCATTTTATTTTGAGGATTAATGCATGTGGATAGGGAGGGCTAGTGTTTATGCATACAATATCACGAGTTGCACTATGGAGTGATAATGATAGCGCTATGTAAGATGCTTGTTGTGCACTAATTTGGCATAGTCACTCAATTGTTGTTGCATTATTGGCCACACAAATATCGAATTGAGATTTTATTGCACTAATTAGTGTGTGCTCCATTTTTGTCATGTATGATGTGGAATAACTTGCTACTTCATGTGCGTTCAAGACAAATTGAATATTAGTGTTTGCATCTCATAGTGTTGCAATTGTGGAATTGATATTGTTTGTGTAAATGTCCTTTATTTTTTGTTTCAAGAAGATTGTTGGAGTGAATAGTTCGCTTGTTGCCAAAACATATTCTTCAAAAATCAAATGCAAGCTTTGTATCCATTTTTCAAAAGAAATGGTAGTTTCAGCGCCAATTGTATCGAGACTGTATGTAATGCATTTAAAAGTTTTTTTAACTTTTACTTTGATTTTGGTAGTCATTAGTAGTGGGTCTCAATATGACTATGAATGGCATGGGAAACCTTGGAAAATCAAAGCGACAACATTAAGGCAAGTTTCTCTATGATGATGTCTCTGTATTTCATGAAAGTCTAATGGAAGTTTGGAGCTGTCTGTACTGATGTACTTGTCCACAAATGCAATAATGGTGTCATTTGTGTCATGATCAAATAAAGGAGCTTGTTCAACCAATAAAAGACCATGATCATGTTGACTACAACAGCTTTGAAACTCTATTGAAAAGAAATAAGAAAGAATTTTTCCACATATTGTGCTATCATTAAGGAGTACTCTTTTCATGGCTGTGAAGTGGTTATATAAAAGCGAGCTATTGTTATTGAATTTGGGAGTTGTATCCAAATGGAAAATATTATTTTTTGTGTCATGATTTTTATTGGCTTAAAAAGTAAATTTTTGATATTGAGAGAAAAGCGTCTTTGTGTATTAGCTCCCACTTTGCTATTATTTGGTAAATTTTTGATACATGTTAATGGTACTTCCTAGGCTTTCCAAAGAAGATTGTAGGAAAGCTAAGCACCTCACAAAACTCATTAGTAAATACCAAGTGGCATGTTCCCCTCTAATGGTGTGACATGCAACATTTTATCGTTGTTATCAACAACTTGCTCAGTAGTAGTGATGCTATGTAGCAAAACATTAGTGCAAATACTTTCCTCATTGTCCATCTCATTTGTGCTTGTGTCCATGGGAATGAGATTTCGTATAAGTGTGCAAGACATTTATCATTTATGGTTATGTTTTTCTTTTTATATAGAGAGCTATTAAGAAGAGCATGCGAGGCCTTTAGTGTCAATAACGGTCTAACAAGCCCAGATAAATAGCAATGTGTATACTTAAGCTTGCATTTAATGCTCACCAAGATTGAAGCCTCATCTTGGATAAATTGAGAAAGAACTTGTTGTGCTTTTTAAATGTTGCAAGAATATTAACCACACTCCCGTGCAAACCATATTGCCCATCATAAGTTTGTTCTTGAATCTTTGCAAATGGTATACGAGTAGAGACTAAGCGTGCTTCGATATTGTTTAGCTGCATGACTGGTATCAAAGGCTCATTGAAGCCTACTCTATGCAAGCTCTCAAATGGCACCTTGTATTTGTTCGTTTTGTGCTTGCATGCATGACAATAGAATAGAGAGCAACACCTTTTCGGCTTTCTACCTCCATTGTGTAGCACATTGGAGGAGCCAATTGTGTAACTTGCGAGCGAAAGAACAATCGCCCACATTTTTCACATGGATATGTAGGTGTGTCATTCAGCCACTTGGGAGTGATAGGTTTGCTAGTGTGCTAGATGATGTCATTCCATAGGTTCACTTTTTGAGGTTGACACCCTCAAAGAGTCTCCGCACCCCATTCAAGTCGCTTTCCAAAGTATTGAGATTATGTTAGTGCCAAATAGCTATGCTACAAATGTCCATTGCAGTGACTCGCTAACATTATTCTTTGACTTGTTTGAAAAATCCATAATCCACAACCCCTACAATGTAAAGACTTTGTACAATTCCGACAACATATCCCAGTGCATCACAGATTGTACAAGTATACAAAGAACTAATGGATGGGAGACACTGGACAAGTTTCCCAAGGAATCTACTTATTTTGATGGCTATGATGCAACGGTTCACAACAAAATGGGAGTACTTGTGACCAATTGTTCACTCACATAGGAGTGGTACAACTCGCATACCAAAATGGAGATGTTTCAACCAAAGATCATGAAAGATTATTGGAACAACCCATCAGACATATTGCCAGGATGGGACCACTATGATTTAGTAGTTGGCCAGCGGCCAACTTACAAGGCTCAGATTCAAAATTGGACTTTACAAATTGGATTTTACAAAAACTGCCTCGAAGATCTCTAGGCTAAAGCCAAAATTCCTCATATTTACAAAGATTTCTCAAAAAAATAATAATGGGACTACAAAATCAGCGGGTTTATGATGAGGTGACCAACTAGGTGGGTGTCTGCCTAGTCCAACTGCTAACATTTCCCCCTTCCTAGTCATTGCACATCCTCGTGCAAGCTTTGTCTTTGGCTTGATTAACACTCGTCACTAGGTAGATTGTCTTCAGTAGTCAAAGGTGCATGTTTTTAAGGTCTTGAAGATGGTTCTAAATTTTTCTACCCTTGCCACTATATCTGCTTGAACTACCAAATCCTTGAACGGGTTGTTCATGATTACACTTTGGTAAGAAATGTGGCAGGCTGATAGATCCTTTTTCATGGGTTTGAAGATGGTTGCGTGCATCTCAAAGTATCCTATCATGAACACCTCCTCAAATGTTTGCACTGGTAATGTGAGGGTAGAAACATGACTCTTGCATACATCCCCATGATAAAATTGCAACTTGGGACCTCTGTCTCCATATTTCAGCAGATGTCCTTTGTTCATTCAAGGAACACTTGCCATGGTTCCTCTGATGCTTCGATGTTCTCAAACACGATGACACAATTGATGATCATCTTTGCAATCTTCAATAGGCTTTGGCATGTAAAGTGAGGGACATCGCACATCTGTGTGATCACTACTTGTAAGGTATGCACCATATATGATCATGTTGGCCCATGATTGTTGATAGGATTGGACATCGCACATCTGTGTGATCACTGCGTGTAAGGTATGCACCATATATGATCGATCATGTTGGCCCATGATTGTTGATGGGATTGAAAAAGACTAGATAGTTGAGCATGGATGGTCTTTTGCTCTGCCACATTAGGAGAAATATGAACCTTGCATGGGCCTTGTAAGGAATCCTAATTTTTAGGGATTAAGGCTAATGGTGTGTAGGGTTAAGGGGACAAGGGCATTCAAGAAGCTAGTTTTGAGTAGGCTTTTCTAGCGTTTTTTTTAGACACATATAGGACCTTCACTTTCAAAAAGCTAGAGAGAGAAGGTGACCTCCTAGGTCCACATCATCAAAAACGTGGATCACTAAGAGCCAAAATTTGACTTTTTGTAGAAAAAGTTATTTTTACTTATTTTTGACTTAAAACTCTCCCCCAACATATATCCATATCAAAAAAGTATTTTTTGACCTTTTTTTAAACTTACAAACACTAAAAGTCCAATTTTTTAAAAAAAAACTCCCCCCAAAAAAAAACCTTTCTTCTCTCTTCCTTCTCTCTCCTTTCTCCCTCTCCTCTCCCTCCTTGCCCCCTTCTCTCCTCCTCCTTCCCTCTCTCTCCCTCTCCCCCACTGTCCCCTTCTCTCCTCCCATGTTCCTCCCTCTCCCTCCCTGCCCCCTTCTCTCCTCCTTCTCCACTCTCTCTCTCTCTCTCTCTCCCCCCCCCACTACCCCCTTGTCTCCTCCCATGTTCCTCTCTCTCCCTTCCCCCTCTCTCTTTTTATCCTTTGCTTCCTCATGCAACAGCTACCATGGTGCTCAAGGACATCACAAATCGTATGCATACATATTTGCTTGTTCGCAACGTTTGCACCGAAGGCTGCACATGAGGGTGGTCATCCTAGGAACGTCGTACCATGGGTGAGATGAATGTTGATGGTTCTTCAATATCTTGCCAATACCATCACATATTTGAATAAAAGACCCCTTTATGTAAGGTAACAATATACTTCTTACTTGTGATTGTGTTCTTTTTATCATAAACTTTGAAGTCTAAGGTGTTGCCTCTACTTGTTTTGTAGTGCTTGACACAAAGGTTGCTTTTATGCACAAATAGAGAAAGGCTGCAGGTTAGAGAGGCCAAGTGTCACCACTTTTCCTCTAAAACAGTCTTCTTTGTTATATCTTGCAGGTAGGTGCTTCAAATCCATGCTTATTAGGGGTGGTAATCTCATCCTAATGTATATTTTAGGATTGTTTATTCCCAGTTAGATAGAAATAGAAATACTTGAAATTTTATAAATATACTTAACAAGTGTCTTCATTATATAGCTTGCAAATGTTGAATTCATACATGTTTTACTTGCAAATTTTTATAACATATACTTAACAAGTGTCTTCATTATATAGCTTGCAAATGTTGAATTCATACATGTTTTTGTTACAAGGTGACCTCTTGCTATGCTAGTTGAGTGGCGTTGTTTGCAAGAATGGCTCAAGGAACTGGCATAACATGAAGCTTTTACGGTGGCACAAAGCTCTCCTCAGTAGCAATGTGGCTCTCACTACACCAAAAATCATTATGCTAACATGGAGAGATCCCTAGTAGGACAATGAAAAAACTTTTCATCAGCAGCAGCACACCCTTTCCAAACATGAGGGCACTCCTACCAAAGATATTTTTATGTGATAGGTCACCCCAGGAGCATACCATGTCATGGAATGGATGTAAGAACTATGACCGCACTTCTCCTTGGAAGTTGTTCACAAATGTATGTTTATCAAAGTTAATGAGAAGAAATTTGGACTTTTTTGTTTGTTGACGTGTAAAAGCACTCTAGGTCTACCATATTTTAGATTCTTTGATAAGTTAAATAAAATTTGTAGTCATTTAAAGTGTAAGTTTGTTTTTGTTTGGTAAGATTGTACATGAGAAGACATAATAAAGTATAAGAGATCTGTTTGTACACAGTCTAGGAGTTCATTCTGATTGTTTTCCTTCAGTTTCAATTTTTGATCGAGGGCACTCCTTGGAAGCCACTTTTGAAGGTGTTAGGGTGAGATTTTGAGAAAGTTTTGTATATAGGAAATGCAGTCCTCAACACAATGAAAAACATTGGTTCTCTAAGTATTTTCAGATTCCATGGTTTTAATGCTCGTTCCAGCCCGTAGATTAAGGAAAAAGTAAGAAATGTCTTTTTTACATCATTTTTAAAGAAATTGCCAACTTGCACGTTGATTTTTGGAGAATCCGAGTAGGATATGATTTTTTTGCATCACACGATGGTCGAAGAGCGCGACGAGATGAACAAATTTATGTGATACAAGCCCAAATAGATTCGGAGCCAATTGAACACTAGAAGCTCTTGAAAATAGCCTAAAAGTTCAAAACTTAAAAAAAAAAAAAACTGACCACTTGAATTATGGCCATGCATCAAAAAAAATCTTGTACTTGTCATTTTAGGGCCCCAGGGACCCTCAACATGAGGGGCCACAAGGGTGCATAAATTTTGGATGGCCAAGTTGTGCGCCCTTGTGGCCCCTCATGTTGAGGGTCCCTGGGGCCCTAAAATGACAAGTATAGGCTTTTTTAATGCATAGCCATGAGATAGAATTGGGCAATTTAATGGATTCATAGCAAACTCGCTCCCCCCCTCCCCAATGGCAAATAGCTAACATTGTATCATGCATGCATTAACAAAAAGCTTGTACTTGTCATTTTAGGGCCCCAGGGACCCTCAACAAGAGGGGCCACAAGGGCGTGCAAACTGGCCATCCCAAGCACCCTTAAGTGTAGAGTTCTCATCGGATCCGGTGTATTGGCAGGCCCAATCACAAGGGGGGGGGGGGGGGTTTCTTTTGGGCCGAATGCAACATGACAAAAGTAAGGATGCAACACCAGGACTTCCCGGGAGGTCACCCATCCCAGTACTGTTCTGGCCCAAGCGCGCTTAACTGCGGAGTTTTGATGGGATCCGGTGTATTAGCGCTAGTATGACCGCACCACGTTTATTGAGCTCAAGCCATGCATACTTATATGTTCGTATGTACGTCTTTGTGTGTGTGTGTGTGTGTGTGTGTGTGTGTCGCGACCGATTGACATCATCCGGATGTGGAGACGGGACCGTCGACGACATCGTGACTCAACACGGTTTACGCCGGTAGGTGCGATCGCAAAGGGACCGACGGGCCATGTGCGGTGCTGACAAGGGAATGGCGAGAGGAGAGAAGAGAGCCGGGTCGATGGGGACCGGCGCATTTGTGAAGCACGGAGACAATGACCCGATTTTTGCAATGACACCGCGACGGGGCCGGCCGTTTGATGTCGGGTGCATCGACGGGCCTAAACCGGCCACGAAACGCGACGGCACAGGTCTTTTGCTTCGAGGTGGGCCGACGGGCCAGGTGTCTGTCCTTTGACGACTTCGTGACCCTACCAATTTTCGGCGGATGCGATACGACAAACAGGCCGATTACGTAGACCGGAGCCGATGGGATGTGGACGGATGTGGCGAGGGGACGCATAGGGCGGACGGGCCCATGGAGCACGGAGACGACGACGTGACAGTGACGGGATCGATTGACGTCCTGTTATCTAGATTCATGTTTGTATGTGTGTTGGAAGAGAAGGGGCAGAGAGTTTTGGTTTTCGTAGCAGTATGAGACAAAGTCCTCTAACCTTAATTCGGATCAGAGCCAGAAGCTGCCAAACGGCATAGCACGCCCTAACTCCTCAGACGTGATCTTTGTTTCTCCCATCATCGGCAAGGTTGAACCACATGGTGCAACGTGGAGAGGGAACACCTCGGCACGATGATAGGCCGGTGCACCCTAAGCCCGAGGGGGGGGGGGGGGGGGGGGGGGGGGGGGGCGACTTAGCCAAATTCACATAGGCCAAGGGAAAGGCTGAACCCCACGGTGCAATGTGGAGAGGGGACAAATTGGTGCGGCGGCGGGCTGAATCTCAGTGGATCGTAGCAGCAAGGCTACTCTGCCACTTACAATACCCGGCCACATATTTAAGTCGTCTGCAAAGGATTCATCTCCCCAATCGTCTGGAATTTCCATTCAAAGCTCCCAAGGCGGCGCTTCCACCACCTCGGGGGAGGCTCTTGACACATGCTCTCGGGGACGCACAGGCGCCCCTACTATAAGTCGGGTAACAACCGGGAAGGTAGAGAGCGCCACTTCTAGCATGGATTCTGACTTAGAGGCGTTCAATCATAATCCTACACATGGTAGCTTCGCGCCACTGGCTTTTCAACCAAGCGCAATGACCAATTATGTGAATCAACGGTTCCTCTCGTACTAAGTTGAATTACTATTGCGGCACCGCTCATCAGTAGGGTAAAATTACTAGCTTGTCTCATGACGGTCTAAACCCAGCTCACATTCCCTATTGGTGGGTGAACAATCCAATACTTGGCGAATTTTGCTTCGCAATGATAGGAAGAGCCGACATCGAAGGATCAAAAAGCAACGTCGCTATGAACGCTTGGCTGCCACAAGCCAGTTATGTTAGGAAATAAGACGTAGCTAAATAGATAATTGAGTAGATTACTTAATGGAGAGAGACAAATTTTTATACACGATATTATAGAGTAGAGAGAGAGAGAGAGAGAGAGAGAGAGAGAGTACACACGATATACGTGGTTCACCCAATGTGGGCTACGTCCACGGGAAAGCAGCCACTCAATGGCTTTAGTACTTCAAAACAAGAAGTAGTTTACAAAGGGATTATACCCTTAATGGAGCTCCCGCCTTGCTTCACTCTCACCACCTCACACTCACCTTGTTGCATCAACTTCACACTATGAAATGTGTGTAGAAATGGCCTCCTTTTATAGGCCAAAAGGGCTGCCCTCTCTTATGAGAGACAGCCATGTGTAGCCGCCCTTGTGCGAATAAGTCCAAATCGGACCCTCCAATCCGCCCATGTGTGGCCGCCCTTGAGAAGACAAGTCCGCTTTTGAATTCGGCCACCGGCCATTGAATTCGGCCACCGGCCACCGGCCATTGACTTCCGACCACCGGCCATCGGCCATTGACTACCGGCCACCGGCCAACCGACCGGTTGTTTTCCGACCACTTTCCAGCTGTAGTCCGGCCATAATATTCCGGCGAAAAAAAATATTCCGGCCTTTAAAGTTGCCCTGATTCTTGTCCGTGAAAATTTTGGTTTCCGGTGAGTGATTTTCCTTCACGCACGATGGCTTCTCCTCATAATGGGGGCCTTACGAATGTGCGCTTTTACCACAGAAAATTACAAGGGTAAATCAGGCTCCATACTTAACAAGTTATCCCTGTGGTAACTTTTCTGACACCTCTAGTTTCAGATTCTGAAAGACTAAAGGATCAATAGGCCATGCTTTCACAGTTTGTATTCGTACTGAAAATCAAAATCAAATGAGCTTTTACCCTTTTGTTCCACACGAGATTTCTGTTCTCATTGAGCTCATCTTAGGACACCTGCGTTATCTTTTAACAGATGTGCTGCCCCAACCAAACTCCCCACCTGACAATGTCTTCCGCCTGGATCGGCACGCGAGCGCGCCTTAAGACCAGAAGCAGGCGCAGAGCCCCGCCTCCACCTCACGGAGTAAGTAAAATAACGTTAAAAGTAGTGGTATTTCACTTGCGCCAAAGGCTCCCACTTATTCTACACCTCTCAAGTCATTTCACAAAGTCGGACTAGAGTCAAGCTCAACAGGGTCTTCTTTCCCCGCTGATTTTTCCAAGCCCGTTCCCTTGGCTGTGGTTTCGCTAGATATAAGATAGGGACAGTGGGAATCTCGTTAATCCATTCATGCGTGTCACTAATTAGATGACGAGGCATTTGGATACCTTAAGAGAGTCATAGTTACTCCCGCCGTTTACCCGCGCTTGGTTGAATTTCTTCACTTTGACATTCAGAGCACTGGGCAGAAATCACATTGCGTCAACATCTGTGCGGACCATTGCAATGCTTTGTTTTAATTAAACAGTCGGATTCCCCTTGTCCGTACCAGTTCTGAGACGGCTGTTCACCGCCTAGGGAGGGCCGCCCCGCGAGGGGCGACGTTCTACGGCCGTCAGCTAGTGGGCACGCGGAGGCCCGCCCTCCCCGCTGGGGCAGCTCGGGCAGACCCCCGACAACCTTTGGTGTCGGACCGCAGACCCCTAGACCCAGCCCTCAGAGCCAATCCTTTTACCAAAGTTACGGATCCGTTTTGCCGACTTCCCTTACCTACATTGTTGTATCGACCAGAGGCTGTTCAGCTTGGAGACTTGATGCGATTATGAGTACGACCGGGCGTGATCGGCATTCGCTCCTCCAAATTTTCACGGGCCACCGGGGGCGCACTGGACACCACAAGACGTGCAGTGCTTTACCAGCCGCTGAACCCTATCTCCGGGTGATCCGATTTTAGGGTGGGCGGGCTGTTAAAAAGAAAAGAGAACTCTTCCCGGGGCCCCCGCCGGCGTCTCCGGATTCGGTCACGTTGCCGTCCACCGCCATGTCCCGATTCGGGAATATTAACCCGATTCCCTTTCGATGAACGGCGCGCATTGCGCCCTTGACACAGGACTGCCCCATCTCTTAGGATCGACTAACCCATGCCCAATTGCTGTTCACATGGAACCTTTCTCCAATTCGGTCTTCAAAGTTCTCATTTCAATATTTGCTACTACCACCAAGATCTGCATTGGGGGCCGTTTCACTCGGGCTCACGCTCGGAGCTACGGCACGACCCCCACGCCCTCCTACTCATCGGGGCCTCGCACTCGCCCCGATGGCCGGGTATAGGTTGCGCGCTTCAGCGCCATCCATTTTCGGGGCTAGTTGATTCGGCAGGTGAGTTGTTACACACTCCTTAGTGGATTTCGACTTCCATGACCACCGTCCTGCTGTCTTAATCAATCAACACCCTTTGTGGGATCTAGGTTAGGGCGCAGTTCGGCACCGTAACTTGGCTTTCGGTTCATCCCGCATCGCCAGTTCTGCTTACCAAAAATGGCCCACTTGGAGCTCGCATTCCGCACCGGGATTCAACAGAGCAACCCCGTTTTGAGAATAGGTCGAGGGTGTTTCACCCCTGATGCCTCTAATCATTTGCTTTACCTGATAAAACTGTGAAGAGCTCCAACTATCTTGAGGGAAACTTCGGAGGGAACCAGCTACTAGATGGTTCGATTAGTCTTTCGCCCCTATACCCAAGTCTGACGAACGATTTGCACGTCACTATCTCTACGAGCCTCCACCAGAGTTTCCTCTGGCTTCGCCCTGCTCAGGCATAGTTCACCATCTTTTGGGTCCCAGCAGGTACGCTCCCACTCAAACCTTTCACACAAGATCACGATCGATCGATGGTGCACCCCCGAGGGGGATCCCACCTGTCAGGTTACTTGCGCCTCCGTGGGTTTTCCACCCACCGGCTCGCGTACATGTTAGACTCCTTGGTCCGTGTTTCAAGACGGGTCGGATGGAAAGCCCAGAGCGCCAACGTCTCGAGCACGCAGGTGCGTAAATCTCGCCACGAGTGGCGTGCGCTTCGTTCCTCGGCCGGCGCGACGGCATCGGCAGGCCGACGAAAGCCCGCTCTTGTCCCGTCGCACCAGCCCACGCTGACCAGCGCCCCGCGTTGAGCGACGGACCAGCTCTCGCCGTTCCGCATCCAACCGGGGCGCACCTGCGGCCTCCATTCGCTTCTCTCCCAGCAAGTTCAAGCACTTTTGAACTCTCTTTTCAAAGTCCTTTTCATCTTTCCCTCGCGGTACTTGTTCGCTATCGGTCTCTTGCCCGTATTTAGCCTTGGATGGAATCTACCACCCACTTAGGGCTGCATTCCCAAACAGCCCGACTTGTCGACGGTGCCTCCTCTCACCCTCTCTGACGCCCCTTTCCAGGGGACTTGGGCCCGGTCCGTCACAGAGGACGCCTCTCCAGACTACAAATCGCACGACGGGGCCGTGCTCAAGCTAGGCTCTTTCCGGTTCGCTCGCCGCTACTAGGGAAATCCTGGTTAGTTTCTTTTCCTCCGCTTAGTGATATGCTTAAACTCAGCGGGTAGCCTTGCCTAATCTGAGGTTCGTGCGTTCGTTTTTGGGCCTCGGCGGGAGGGGGGACGGGCGCTCGTCCCCTCCCCCCCCGCTCCTCGGCCACGGAGCCCTTTCTTGACACAGCGGCATCGGCCACGCCCCGGCCACAGAAGCCGATCCCCGTGGAGGGCGTACCTCGTACTCGGGAAGCGTAACCACCCTTGCGGCGGGGGTCGTCGCACGGTGCCATCGATGCATTTCAGCCGACCGCGGCGACGCGCTCGCCCCTCGATCGTCACCCCCGCGAGGGGGGGCGACGC
>NC_140931.1:22553990-22583990 GCF_014529385.1 Adiantum capillus-veneris | reverse complement strand
TTTTAGTGTTTGATGTCCGGAGTATTCAATATGTAAAATTTTCCTATATCATGTGCGTTCACCACAATGGATTGAAAGTAGCCCTTATAGGCCTTACCTACACATGTTTCTGTAACTTTACAAGAATATAAATTCCCTTCTTTTGAACACATGTGCTATGTTACATATACTTTAGTGAGCTCCCAAGGTCAAAGGCCTCACAAATTTTGTGCACTCAGAACATTTAGCACTAGAAATCAACCAAACAAGGAGCCAATTTTTACTTCCTTGTGTTCACCTCGTGTTCTTGGGAATGTTTTGGTTAAGCCATTTCTTTGGTATTTGAAACCACATGTGACCCCTATTGTTATAGTATCCAGCCAAAGGTTTCTTGATTAACATTTATATAGGTTCGAGTGATACATATCTTCTATGTTAACAATGCATGTATCTATAATTTATGTTTACACTTTCTCTATCCAAATGAGCTACATAGTAAAAATCAAATCCACAATTCAACAATTAAGTTCACAAGGTGATAGCTATTGGTATGATCTTTAGCAATACCAAATAAATAGCTACCAATAGCAAATGAATAGGGATATTTAAGAAGGTTTGATACCAAAACTTGTCAACACTACTCAAAAAGGTGGAAAGTCAAAGGATTTATAATATATATGACAAAACAAGAATCAATAATAAGTCACCCCTATATATCTACACCTCCATCTCAAGTTGTCATTTCTCTAAGTCAAGCTTGGCATAAGCATAGTATGGAAACAATAACATTTTGGAAAGCAAAATTTAGCTTTCTCAACTTTTGAAATGTTGCTATTGATATATATTCAACATCCCCGAATGAGGACATCTTGACAAAGGTTATGATCCACTTAATAAGAATAACCATTAGTGATTAAACTGAAATAAAAATACTGCATGAATTTCTTCATGGTGGAATGATTAAGACTTGAAACTTCAAACATCTTATAGGCAAATCAGAATATCCATAAAAATCAACAATATTTCTCAAATCTGTATGAAACTCCAGTAATCTAAATTAAATACTCTCACTCAGTGCGACACCATTTAACAAAAAGAAATATTTATATTGCATTTATAGAGGAATCCAGCCTCATAAAAATAATTACAAATGGAGACAATGTTGTTGCTGTTAGGCTTCTCTTACAAGTATTTGTCTTTCTCATCTAGAGATTCATATATACGAGTATTTGTGTGTCTATGACACTAGGGAAGATAGTAGTACTATAGGGATGGCTTTTCTAAGAGCTCCTAGAGAGTACCTATTGGTTCAAAATTCTACAAAAATCCTACTATTCTTATCAAAATCTTGTAACACGGTAGTGAAAGGTTCCTCACAGAACAAAAACAGGGTGATTTCCATCTCTGCACATGGTTGCTTGCTCATGTCCTCTCAAAACAAGTTGACTCTGTAAGTAAACAACAGATTACGTGAGCACAAAGTTTTAAAGTACAAAATGATATCATTCTAATAATCTAATGACAACTATAAAAAGAATAAATTATAAGAAAAATCTTTGCTGACTCTCCATAGATAACACAACTTACTTACATTGTGAGACTCAATCACATGCTACAAAACTATAGATGGCGCACCAAAGCCATCAACAAAATAGCACCACCCAATGTTATGAGGTGTGAAGCCTAAACATTGAAAGCCATAAAGAGGTTAATTCCCTCCAGCATGATAAACTTAAAGACGGAGATGATCTTAAGCTCTGAATGTAAGCTACAAGGGTAGTTTTCTCACCATTCTATCTTTATGTTGGAGATGAATCCTTGATATGCCCAACACTATTCACACTTCCTGTTCTTGTGGTATGCAAGTCATGTGAGTTGATGCTTTTTCCACCTTCGGGAGTAGAGGTTTCTATGTAGTTTCATGGAGGAGAATCTTGTTTCATGCTCTAATGGAGGTGAGAGAAGGGAGAGGAGCTAGCTTGGTGTGGAACTATGTGGTGGACAAGGGGAAGAGATGGAGGAGAAGCTTGCTTGGTGCTACAATGGAGATGGGAGAAAGCTAGTAGAGAGATAATGCTGGACTATAGGGCGTGCATGTGGTTGTTGCAGCCATGGAGAGCTTGGAAAAGGGTTTGTAGAGAGAGAAAATCACTTTTTAGCTATAGAATAGGTTTGGAAAGACTTTGGAGGGTGGAAAATGATGTTTTAAATTTTTTTGGGAAAATTTATTTTTTTAGAAATTTTTAGTACACGTTTTTGACTTTTGGAGGTCAAAAATACTTTTTTGACCATGAAATAGGTTAGGGGACCTTTTAAGGAGGGAAAACTTGAAATTTGATTTTTTTTGAAAATTTAAAATTTTTAGTGTATTTTTAAATCCGGGCCAAAAAGTGGGGGAAAAAAGGTCAAAGTGGTCCCCCCCCCTCCCTTTCCCTTAGCCACCTCCCTTACCTTCTCACTAGGTAAGAGGCCATTAAGAGGTGTAAGGCTACCTTGTCCCCCTACTTTTTTGAGGGTATAGAGTGTGTCCACCACCCTCTTCCTATTGGCTAGCCTCTAATTAACCTTAATCCCAAAGGGCCCCTAGAGGGTTCATATTTTTCCTAATGAATTGAAGTAGCTATCCAAAGATGCCATCTTGGAATTGGGTAGTAGGTGGGGCCAGTCATGAGGTGTTGAGATGCATTTATGTACATAGTGATGGGAGAGGGATCGTGCTAGCTAAGGTGGGTGATATACAAACATTGTGCACACAAGTGAGTGTGTGTAGGCTAGATTGTTACTCAAGAGAATTAGGTTCCAAGATAGATTAGCTTGGACTCATAAACACGATCTTGAGTAGTTGGCTAACCCATCACAAGCTCACCATAGACAAGAGACATGTAATACAAACTTGTAATGATTTTTTATTCATGAAAGGAGATTTAAGTAGCTTTTTCTGAAAGGAGATTTAAGTAGCTTTATAGCCTCACACCTTTACATGTGGGATAATTCCACCTCTTCTCTCATTCAATCATACTCTAGTGACTTTAGGACAAAGCCCATAACCTTACTATTCTCCCCTTGGGGTTTGGACTAGGACAAAACACTGAAGATTCTATATCCACTAAGGATGACACATGGTATCCACACAAGATGTCAATACATATAAACAAAAAATGATCGACCCACAAAGGATGACAAAAAATCCTCTCCTTGAAGTAAAGAGGTATTGGGGTAAAGGGATTACGCCTTTGCTCGGGGCCAGATGTCCAATGTCAGGCCGCCCATTGCATGTACATATACATTCCTTATTCCTTATATACACAAATAATAAGGAACTCCTGACCACATTCTTGGAGTTTTATCCACCCACACAGTGTTTCCTCTACTCTTCTCCTCCCTCACACTCCACACTCACCACGCAACGCTTCCATGCTACCTAGCGCTCTCACAAGTGGTATCATAGCTTCGGTTTTGCATGAGTGTAGTACGATCGATGAGTTGATGGCTTTGCAACGATAAGCATATTGATGGAAATAGATCAAGAGAAGGAAGAAGGGAGCATGTTGGTAATATGTGCACATCATAGGTTTGCGAGTGGTTTTGCTCGTGTATACGGAAGCTTCTACACCGGCATTGTGTGCACATAGATTGTAGTGCAAGATAGATAAGTCCATATTGAAGATCTAAGATTAGGCATGTATATCAAGATTGTATAGAGCTCGTGTAGCAATCCGTTCTTGAATTATGCAGAGAAGAAGCAAGAGCATGAAGTGCTGCAGCTCGTTTTTGCTGTTTTTGGCTCTCGAAACAACATGTTTTGCATATTTGCGCCATATGGTGTCAGATATATATGATCCAAGAGTCTAGGTTGGGGTTTTGGCACATTCCAAAAATGATGGTATTTTCCATTTTTTAAAATTCTGAGTGCTAAACTTTTTGCAGCAGCCTGCATCAACCTCAACATATCGAAGCTTGGTAATTTGATTCCTACATTGCAGAGCATTGTGCAATTTGCATCTATGGCTTTGTATGACACATTGTGGTGCTATTTGAGAGGTAATTCACCTTGATTTTGTGTATACAAGTGAATATTTTGGGATGTGACTTTTGGAGTGTTACATATCCGGATGCGGTTTTGTACACATTGCATGACTGTGTGGGGCATTCTAGAGAGTGGTTCTAGCACGATTTTGTGCAATTTATGCTATGTATGCATATGTAGATATAGCTTAAGCTAGGTATAGCTTGCATGTGCTAGGTTCACGAATATACAGGTGTTTTGGACAAGTGGAGTTGTCCATAGAGCTACTCGTGCAGGATTGAGCTCGATTGCCATGCTTATGGTACATGTTTGCCATATCTGGATTTGTGATTGAGATAAATTGGTCTTGAAAAGGTTTATGTGCTTTTTGATTACGGTCCACAGGTTTTGTCTTGCTTTTCTCCGTCATGCTTGGAGAGTGTTTAGTCACTTATGACTTGGTGTATGACATCTGTGGGGATGAGAGATCGATTCTCTGTTTTGCCCATTACCCAAATAACTTCATTGATGCATTGTTTGTGTTGTCGATTGTTTATGGCCGTGATGGTTTCAATTTTTACTCAATTTCTAGGGAAAAATTTATTGGATTTTCCCCAAATTCTTGCCACGTTTTATGCATATCTATAATTTTTCTCTCTGATGGTTTAGTGGTCGAATGTTTGACTCCCATTTTGACAGGTTTTGTAAGCCTTGTACAGACTCTCGCAAGAGTGAGAGCTGCATATGCTTGCGTGGCTATAGCCTTTTCTAGTCACATGTTTCATAGGTTCTTGTAGATTTTAATAGGCAATTTTTCTTGTGGGATGCGTTTTGAGCTAGTTTGCTCACTACTTGCATATATGGTTATGTGCTTTATGCTCGGTTGAGCTGTTTGTCCTAGATTGTATGCTTGTAGATATAGAACATTTTGGACCTGATTTTATGCATATGTGAGTATTGGTTTTGATTCGTTTTGATCATGATTTCCATGATTGTGTAGTGGTCAAGCTATCTCCCACTTTGTTACCAATTTGGCATGGTCTATGGTTGAGCTTTTGCTGGAGTTCTTTACTAAGTTTATAGTGGAGAGTCTGTGAGATTTCTCATGGCTGACAATCTTTACTTTTTAATTCTTGAGTATTTCTCTCGACTTGGGCAGCTAGGTTAGCCTAGGATTTAGCTAGCTGAGCCTTCAACTGCTGGATCTCTTGATCCCTCTAAGCTTGAATAGCCATATGACCAGCCATCATAATCTCTCTATCATACTTTTCTTAGGCTAGCTCAACTTTCACTACCTTCAACTCCCTCTTACATGGCCAATAGCTAAGACAGAGTATGTTTGACTACACCATATGACTCTCTCACCTTTGTATACTTTTGCTGCTCTTTCTTCATTTATTTCTTAGGTGCTTGCTTTTCCACTTGTGTCTGGATGTTAGCTACAATGTGTTCTTAGAGCATTTTATAGTAACTAATAGCTTCTTTCTTTTCTTCTTACAGCTCATACTATAACGTGCTATGACTTTCTATTAGACTCTCAATCTGCTACTGTAGTCTTTTGTTCTCCTCTTTTTCCACTTGAAATTTCACCTTGGCATCTCTAACATCCAGCTCTTATAGGTTGGATATTTCTCTTTGGTATTGAAACTGTAGCTTGATAGCATCAAGATGCTCATTCATATTAAATTATTTGATGAGCTGATCAACATCTTCTATAACTACTCAAGAGCATGGTGATATTGGGCCTCATTCTTGAGTGATTGGTTGTTGCAAAGTCCCAACCTCTCGGTCTTTCTTTTCTTATTTCTCTTTGGATTCACCTTGATCTTTGTCTTCTAGTTGAGATGATTGATCAATCTTTCAAGCCTCTTTTTTCTCTTGATTCTCTTCAGTGGTCTACTTCTTCTCTTGATTAGCTCGATTTTCTTCAAGGTGCTTTGGCTCTAAAAAATCCTTCTCTTGATTTACTTCTTTATTTTTAGGATTTTTTTTTTGTCTTCAGTAGGTGGAGGTGTTCTAGGCTTGGGAGAGAATCTTTGCTCTGTATATGTATCATGTATTCCATCAACAGTTTCACCCCCTTGTTGTTGCTCTTGTGTTGTATCCGGCCTCTTTCGAGATTCCGCTAGAGACTCTTAGACATTTGTCTTTTGCTTCTTAGAATCTTCTTCTCACTGCTCATCCTTTCTCTTGAGGACCCTATGGATTTTTTGGCATATAGATATGGCAAACTCTACTTCTTTGGCCACTCCATTGCTGTGTAGATGAGGTCCTTATATGTGAATTTGTGGCCTTGTTTCTTGATAAATGCCTTATCATTATCAATTGACTTTGTATTTAGTAGGAGTTTGTGGTTTCCTGGTGGTATATGGAGGGCTTGGTTGATAAGATCACTTGTGACTCTGACTTTCACCGTAGCTCCATCTTTGTCTATTAAGGTTGCCTCTCCGTTGTACCAAATGGAACTCATTAACTCATGGGCTCTCTAAATTCTGTTCCCCAGGGAGGTAGCCTGAAGAAGGTGTCCAACTATAAGCATCTTGACCCTTCAATCATGTCCCATTGCCGATGTAGAGTTCACAATTCCTTTGGAAAGATAGTGGTCTTTACTTTAGGTCATATTTGGTTTAGGTCATGTGGTTACAAGTCAAATTTGACTTTGATGTACATGGATCACAATCCATGTTGGAGCACATCTTGAAGATATGATGACATGTGCATGGTTGACCCCGAATACTATGTGGTTACTTACCTCGTTTGCTCACATTTCCCATGACATACCACTTGAGGCTCAGACGGCTCATCATCTGGATGCCTGGTCATTAATTGCTCTTGATTTTACAATTTTGGTCCGAGTAAGTTGGCCCGAATTTCTCCATGTGCCAAATGCTTCCACATTTGTCATGCTCGAAGCTCTTGCTTTTTGTAGATTTGGTGTTTCTTTTAGAACTTGAATCCGACTTTCTTGGTTGTGTTTATTAACTTTTGATCCTTATCAGGTTAGAAAAGAAAGAAAATTATTGAAAATTATTATTACTTGGCCAAAAATTTAACCAAAATTATTCCTCACACTTTTATATACATATCTCACTCTAGGCATGTCACCCATCAAAACTTGTCAATATGGCTCATTATTATGTCTGTAAGAGTCACATCCTACTAAAAGGCAATAAAAAAGAAAAAGTTTTAGAAGAAAAATACACTTTATACAATATACACATGGTCTTTCACCCCCTTCTAGCTTAAGATCTTGCAATATACTGCTCCAGCTTGTGTTACTCCCCCATTCCTATTCTGAGTCACATCGAACAAAGTTTTGTGCAATGTACATGCACTCAAAAAACGTGTCTATGAAAGGTCGTGGAATGTGGCCATACAATGCTTATGGAAGAGACACAATGGGTAACACTATGCTATACAAGATGTGGGTACTTAACGGATTGTTTAGTGGTTTTTGCTAAAGTGAGTTTTCCAAACAAAAGTCTTTGAAGACGATTCACCTGTTCCTTAATGGTTGGTTTAATGAGTACGATTGTCGGGTTGTTGATTTCATTTGGCTTAACATTGGATACCCACTTAAAGATCCGTGTTAGAGACTTTGAAGATGTTGTTTGTTTGGGTCTCCATTGCCATGTTGGTTGTTGTATGGTTATTGGATTCTTCAAATTGAATTTGGGAATCTATTTGTACTTGACTTGATGAAGCATTTGGTTATTGTTTGAATTTCGTCACCATTTTGGCTCGCATTGAGGGGTTTTGGCTCCTTGGAAGCTTGTCTTGGCTAATGTTTGATTTGAAATAATGATTTGGGTTGGTTTCTAATATGTATATGTTTACCCAATCTTGTTTGACCTATCTCCTTCGGATGTTTTGAGATTATTGCGGCTTGTTGATGGGATGTGGCTCCTCTAGATCAGACTATACATTCTGAATATGATTTGTTTGTGCCAAGGGTATGCCATATGATGTGCCCTTGAGGTTGTATTTCAGAGTGTCATCCTACCAATGTGGAATTTCTTTCTAAGTGCACATCCATGAAACTCCCATGATGATTTCTTCATTCAGATCCGTGTTAACCATGATGTGGAATCAATGAGGGTAGTGGTTATGGTTGATGTTGATTGAGACATTGGCTTGTCCCAAACTAGCCATTGTTCCTCTGTTAGCTGCCTTGAGCTCAATCTTTGTTGGTTCTATTATGGAGTTCAATAGTTTGAGGTATGTAGAATACCACATTGCATTAACACGAACTCCAATATCGACAAGTGATCTTTTCTATTGTTCCATCGGCAAGCTGGACATTGATGCATACATCTATACCTCCAAGACAACTCTGATAATTTGGACTTCTTTAATAGGAGGAGATGGTGTTTCTATTTTCCAAATTGGAGCGATGTTCAGTCGCTCTTTTCACTTTAGAGTCTGCAACTTTGTTTCCTCCTTCGCTTGGTCTTGAATGGCTTTAGCCTTCTTCTTCCTTTCCTTTGCTTCAAGAATCAATAGTGAGAGGTAGATAGTATTTCTTTAATTTGCAACCATTGATCTAGTTAGACATCTCGTCTCCCTCCAATGTTGTAAGTAGTACAACACCACTAAGTGATATGTCATTGCTCATAAATGGACCATCACCTCGCCTTTTCAATTTCTTGCAGTGTTGCTTCATGGTATATATTACTACATAGTCTCCTTTTTGAAACTCCTTTTTTATCACGTGTTGGTCATGAACTTTCTTCATTTGTCATTTCTGTGCATAGATTGTTGCAATAGCCTTTGGTCGCAATTCATTTATCCTAGGTAGTTGTTCAAGTCTGCCAGATAACTCGTGTCCAGTCCATCCTACTTTCTCTGCAACTTGTAGTGTAAAAATGAAGAATTTTAAAAGCAGTGTGTCATTGATCCCAAACACCAAATTGAAAGGTGTCGTATTTAGTGTCGCTATATATGCTACCATAGAGATGAGTGTAGTTTTTGATCCCAATTGGCCCGTGATTCGTTTGTAATTTTGGTGATAATGGTGCATAGAATTTTGTTTGTGTGATATGGTGCTGACTTTGAATGAAGTACCATAAATTCTCTCCGTAAGTAGTTGACCATATCATTTATGAAGTGAGTTTCTCAATCACTCACTGTCTCTATGAAAAGCCCATATTGAGTGAAATTGTTCTTGTACAAGATCTACGCTATCGTTCTAGCGTCATTCTTTTGCCTCGCTTTGGCCTCTACCTATTTGGTCAAATAATTTGTTGCCATTATGATGTATTGAGCATGCATTCAATAGGCCGGTGGCAAGATAGGTCTAATAAAGTCTATCCATAATTTGGAAAAAGCACCTGCACCCATCATTGGCCTAAATTGCATTTCAACTCATCGCATATGCACTTTTGTTTGTTGGCAATCGTCATGGTTATAAAGTTGTGTTAAATTCTCCACGTAAACTTGCATCTATACAAAATCTTTATAGCTTTCATCCCTTAACAAAGGAACTATAATCACAAAACAAGCAATTGATACAAAGCAATGTTAGTTCTTTTTGTAGTTATTGATTCACAAGTTCAAGGGAAAACTCTCTTTTGGGAAGCATTATTCTGAAACACAAAAAATTTTCCCCTTTTCTCACTTCTTCTCCCCCCATAAATATGATATCCCCTCCCTTATTTTTAAGCTTGGGAGATAAATTGTTGGGGGCTTTCCCCTAACTTATATGCTTATGTAACTTGTAAAAAAAAACCCCTCCATTGCACTTACATGGTGAAGTAAGTTTTCCATGGTGAATCCCCCGCGTTAACAACTAGCATTCAATACATACACAAGAATTAGGAATCTGTCAAGTGATTGGATCCAAACTGAAAACTGAATACGCAAGAAAACAGGAATTTGACATTGCACAAGGCATCAATCCTCTCCTTCTTATTCATTCCACATGTCCAAAACGTTACAACTACCAAGGAATAACCCATTTTCTGATATGAAGAGGTTTTTTCCCTTTCACACTACAAATCCTGACTACTTCTTGGATAACTATAAACTTTGAACTGAAATTATAAAACTACACTCATTTTGGGTTTAACACCTGGCACAGCTCGGTGGTAGAAAATTTTTCCCAACAAAAACTGTCAACTCAATTCGCACAAATCTCTTGTTCAAGAAATTTAGTGCTAATAACTATATAGAGTACAAAGTGAAGTGCCTAGAACTTAATCCAAGATCCACAAACTACACATAATCACAAAACACTACCCATTGTTCCGCCAAAGGATTACATTGATATCCCAATTTGTGCACCACCTCACCATCAAGAGTGATTTACAAAGGCACCATTTATCGGCAACATGCCAAGGCTCAGAACCCATCAAGTAAATCATCATCCATGAGAGCTCATACAAAACAAACTTGTAGAACCAATGTTCTATGATCAAGATTTTACTCCACCAAAAGCTAGTAAAAATAGACAAAGTCAAGTTAAAGATCTTCTGCATCCTTGAAATTTGCCTAACTGACAACTGCATTCCTACAAACTGCATCTCTTTGCAAATCTGAAATTCATCAAACATATCCTCAAAACATCTTCTCAAGTAGACAAATTGATTCCAAAAACCATAAAAGAAATTGATCCAAATTCTCCACAAACATCTGCTCTTCAATATCCATCATTCTCGGCAAATCAAACTCAAAACAATTCCCTCTTTGCAATTCAACCATTCCATTCATCAAAGTTTGCAACGTTTGCAAGAAAAACATCCAAAACATCAGATCCCTTTGAACTCCACAAAAAATTTCCAAAATCAGGTTCAAAACCTTAATCTCCTTATCATCATTTTGCAAAATCTGATCCAAACAATATGAGAGTGATAATATTGAATCATCAAAATCAACATCTCCCATCTACAAAATCTAATTTGCACACTCAAAATTCAAGAAACTAAAAACGAGTTTGGGTTCAGATTTAGGTTCAATTTCAGATTCCTCAAAAAAGTTGAAGAAATATTCAAGATAGGATGCAAAATTTGCAACTATTAGACACTTCCTCTTGAGAATATCCAACATCTCTGCATGTAGATGAAACACTTCAAAACCTAAATTAGACTTAGTATGTCTAAAACAATTGATTATCCTAAAAATCTTGATTTAAGAAACACTAAAACTGATCTGCTTCTTCATCAAATTGATCTGATTCAAAGCATAACAATAACCAGTTGGACTCTCCTGCACACATAAAAAGCACCACCAAGATGGCTTGCTCATATGCCCCCTCAAAAACATAAAGAAATCCACTTTTTGTCTGCAAAACACTCCAATCACTAATATCTTCCTGAAATTGGAAACTTTTCACTTTTGCTCCTTGAAACTCTTCCCTTATGTCATCAAGCATGAAGACATAAAACCAGTGAGATATAAGAATATCAACATCATCTCCTCCATCAGCAACATCACATACAAATATAGAACCATCTTCAGGAAAACCCACTTCACCATAATCAAGAACTTGCAAAAGGCTTGCATAATCATCAGTCAGAACCATCTCCTCAGTATCAACAAAACATTGACATCAAGAACTTGGTATACATAATCAAGAATATCATCAGGAAATTGATCTTCCTTAGAAAAAGATGCACTTCCAATCTCCATGAATGAATTCTCAAAAGAACCAACATCATAAAGATCACTCAAGGCAACATCATCGTTCAAGAAACCTTCCATAATATCAAGGTTTGAATAAGACTCCATATTCACGATTCTAGTAAGTTAAACATTCAAATCCTCAATTTGATTATTTTTGTCCAAAACAACTTGCTTAAGAGAATCATTAGCTTCACAACAATAAGAAATATGCAAATTGCTTTAACTTGAACCTGGGAAAACTCCACCATCAATGAAGCCTTCTCTTCTTGAAGTTGGTTGATTTTGGAAACCGTGTCATTTGCTGCAACCATACTTGAATGTCTCTCACACTTCAACTCTAATGAGAGATTGTTGATCATCTCCACTTGAGAAACAACAAGATTTTGAAATTCAGTAAATTCAGGTACATAACTTCTTTGCAAATCAATATTCTCACGATCAGGGATCTAAATTGTGGAACTCTGTAAATTAGGAACCTTCGACATCAAAACTTACAATTTAGGGACCTGAAATTCAAGATCCTTGTCTTCCCAACTCATATCCACTCTTGGAAATTGGTTTTCAGTCTTCAAGACTCCACAAACACTTCTCCATCAACAGAAACACCTTCCTGAGTGTCACTTGCAAGATACTCCTCATCAAGATACATCAAAAACAGATTCATCACATCATCCTCATCATAAACATACCTTATTTCTTCGTCTATCTTCATATCTTCCACTTCATTACACTGTAATATGATCTTTCCGTGAATATCAACCTCTTCAAGATTGATGTCCAATGTTGGTATATGGGTTTGTATGGGATATTGGTGGCTTCTTTGGCTCACCCCCCACTTGGATTACCTTCTCTTCAATCATCAATTCTTCTTTTGGGTAACTTTCATTCTCTTCCTTCAAAGAGGTGAGTCTCTTTGATGTGAGGTTTGGGGATAGTTGGCAAGCCTCTTGGCTCTCTTGGCTCTTGAATTGATCCAATCTTCCTCCTCCTTCCTCCATCATCTTTTGGACTTCATCTCCCTTGCTTTGAACAATATCTCCTTCTTGAACAAACTCCTTTTCTTTAGTAATATTTATATCTACAGCTTCGATCCCATATTCATCAAGAACATCAAAATTAGGTTGAAAAACTTTAGGTGCTAAAAAATCAGATTCAGGCTTTGAAAACTCAGGTTTTGAAATTGCAAGTGCTTGAAAAACTATTGGTAATTGAAAACTGACAACTTGAGGATGTTTTATGTTGGAAACAATAACAGGTTGTTGAAAACAACATTCAGAATCATCATCACTGAGACAATCATTAAACTCATCTTTATACTGCTATGAAAGACATTCACACACTTCTTGCAACCTTGATATTCACTGTTAGCGGCTGGACACACCCACCGGGAGATGATTGCCCGACGGGATACTAATTTCCTTTGTAATCATTCCTTAATTGAGAAGAAACCGTCATTTCACCTTTGTAATAGTGGGGCTTGCAGAAGCTTTCAAATTGTATCCCATTTTTGACATTTAGACTTAGTAAATGGTTAAATTGGAACATTAGGGTTTGAGATTGTAAGGTATTTATACCACTTTTGACCTTAGCGCAAAAAACCTTTTGTCATTTTTATAAGTTTTGTCTGTGTGAGTTGAGCGTACTCTGTGTACGAGAAAGAGTGAGAGTTTATCTTGATGCTATGCGGGCACTGGTGGTCGGAATCAAGTGTGAAGAAGTGCAGTGTGTTGCCCCTGAAGAGAGCTACGCGCCAACACTTACATTGCAGGTGTACGACCCGATTTTGCGAGATCAATCCATGAGCTATATCTGGTGATTCGGTGAGCATACGTTGTCTGTTTTTGCATTTCAACATATCCACGCGTTTGCAATGAGTAGAGCTACACATTAGGCACTTTAGTTTTCAAAAATGACGACTTGAAAAAACCTGTTAGACATCCTACGTGATTTTGCACCGGGTGTTTAGGGTTTGGGTTTTGGGTCACGGCCCTTAGAGAGAGCGACCTATTGGTGTTAATAGGGTTTCCTTTAAGTTCCATAGCGTTTCGAGAACGTTTGATGGGTATTTGGCTCTTGAAAGCATTGTAGGAAATCTCCTCTTGTGTACTCTTGAAGGCTGTAACTTAAACATTGGGTGGAGACCTCTGTAGGAATTATTCAATAGCCAGTTGAGTGTAGGTTGACACCCTATGCTTGCTTCCACGCGCCTGCGGGTCGAGCTTCGTCCTTAGCTGACAAATCTTGTTAGGTGAGTTCTCGGTGTGCTGACGTGTGTCGCGGTGTATCCGACAACATTGGCACCGTTGTCGGAGATGAAAACCCTAGGTAGGTGACCGAGACTAGTCCTTGAGGATAGGGATTCTTTGGTTATTTTACATTTAGATAGGATCAAAGGGTGGGGGACTCTCTCGGTCTTAGGAGGAGTCTAGGGAGCGAGTGTCTGGCCTAGATCCTTCGACTTACGTACTATTAGGTAGGAGAGTAGGAGTTGGAGTGGTAAAGGCGGTGAAAGGATAGCTTGAGAGTCCAGGGAGGCTAGGAAGCAACCGAGACACCAAAATCACCATCTCACATGATGAGTAGGAGTAGGGTAAGTAGGACATCATGATTTATGATTTGGAGCACTTCATGCATGTTATATTTGCTGTTAGGCTCATCAAAGAGTTGTAAAAGACGAAAAAGAGTGTTTAGAAGCTTAATTGAAGTTCAAAAGTTTCTGTGAGTATTTCTGAGAGAGATGTAGAGCATAGGAAGTACTTCTGTCAGAAAAAATTTAAACTTTAAGATAGTAGACATCCTACGCGTAGCATGTCTCCAGGGGGATTTTAGCAGGGAACTTGGGGAAACTGAGGTCACCTGCGTGTTCAAAGGGTGGGTTTCAATCTAGTAACATATAGACTTGAGTGTTTTCCCTTATTGGATTGCCCAAAAGCTAAAAGGCGGACTCAGAAAACGTAAAAGTTCAGAAAAGGTTTAAATTGAGAGAAATTTGCATATTTTTGCACTTGTAAGGCATATTGGCACTTTCGGAGAGCATAGGGAAGGCAAAGTAGCACTTTAGTCTGAGAAAAGGAGCAGTAGACATCCTACGCGTAGGATGTCTACAGGGTGTTCTGGTGAGAGTTTTGAAAATCTGAGTTGACCAGTGTGTTTAGAAGGTAGCAATTACCCTATATTCACCTGGAAGGGGGAACTTGACCATATCTTGACAGGATAAGGCCAAAAGACGGAAATTGCCACACATCTTATCCAAAATTGTGCCAAGGCATTATTTTAAGTCCAAAACCATAGGATGTCTTCATGAGCATGATCTACATGATTTATTGAGTGCATGAGAAAGTTTTTATCTCAATTGGGTGAGAAAATTGGGTTTTAAGCAGACTTTAACATTTTTGACCGAAAAAGGCTAGAATAGCTAAATTTGGGGTCTTTTGAAATCCAAACTAAAATCTAAGTATAGCATTGGGTTGCTGACATCAAGGGGAAGCTGTGGCTCAAGTTTGGAGTGAAACAGAGCACTTAGACATCCTACGTGTAGGATGTGTTAACAATGATTTAGCACTCCAAATCCAACTATGAGCATACCAGAGTGATCAACACCTAAGGGGAGTCTCTGGTTGAATTTGGAGCAGTTAGACATGCTACGCGGAGTATATCTAAGGCATGATATTAAAGTCAAAATCTGACTTTGGACATAGTAGGGTGTTGTATAGCCTTAGGCAAGCCTCCTAGTCAGTTTTAGTCCAAATTGGAGTTGATTTGGCTGGTCAGATCAACATCAGGCTGTTGGAACAGATTTCTAATCAATTGGACAACTTATAGGTGTCCAAATCAAAAAGTGAGAACAACTGTGGACTCAGCACATCAAGGGGAATCTATAGTGAAAATTTCAGCCAAAACAGAGTAGGTAGACATGCTACGCGTAGGATGTTTACAGGGGCTTATTGAAGTCAAAATCTGACTGTGGACATAGAGTGATGTTCCAATCGACTTAAGAGTTCCATAACTTCTTTCAGAAGTGAAATTGGACCTTGTTTGACCTTTTGACGGAGCAAAGATGGAATTAATACTTTCCCTCTAGAGTGATAAACACTTAGGTGGTGTACAGTTCCAGATTAGCAGACCTAATCAAGAACATCCGAAGTGTATAGAGTATAGTAGTGGTTGGGGTTAACCCTCCAATTATACCAATCATTACTAAGACCACCTCTAGCGGTTAAATGATTTGATTCGATTGCCAAAATTAAACGCTTGTGTACAGGTATATTCAACAGCAAGACAAGAAGTTGTGCGGAAACTGATCCCTTGCCAGGTGAGTGGTTGGATTTGTGATAAATTGATGAATTTAAGATAAGGAAGACACATTCTTAGAGACCAAAAAGTGGCAGGTGATCAAGGTAGCTTAGTGTCCACTGAGGAGAGCGTAACTCAGGCAAGGCTAGATCCATTAGCAGTGATCATTGAGGAGGGTAGTGATACTGACACTTCATCAGATAAGTCCTTCTTCATGATGGGTAGTCAACAGCCAGGAGGTTTCTCCGGTGAAGGACCAATGCTAGGAGGAAGTACCTCCCAAAACCCTTTGAACGATGCCAAGTTCACTATAATCTTCTTAGAAGGAACAAACTCTAGGGGAGCCCTAGTTTATTCTGACTATTAGGGACGCAAGTGTATTTGTATAGAAGAAAGACCTTCTCAGAGACCGGAGATAATTCGAGTCTATGATGATGGAGATAGATTCCGAGAAGAAAAGGGGAACCACTATTTGATAGTTAGTAACCCTAAGGATTACAACATATATGAAGATAATGTGGCAAAAGGAAAAATGGTCTCAGAGGCTCAAGAGCCGCCTCCAAAAATTGATCGACCTGGAGCTCTTTTTATGCATGATAAAAAAACAACCAGGATCTCTACCTATAATGAGAATGTGGGAATTTACAAGCATGAGAGCGAGGGAGTAGTCTCTTATTTTCGATGCAAAGAACCCTACCCAAATGAATTAAGCAAAGACAAGGTTCTTTACTTATTCTCTTATGAAATTGCTATGGGGAAGGATATCATTTTTGTTGACAGGTACGGGTGAGAATACAAACGAATTCTCCCAGAGGAGGTAGAAAAGGCAACAGTTCCAGAAACATCAACATATGCCCCCGAAGAAGTACCAAGGTCCACCTATACCCCTAGCAAGTCAACAAATCCATTTTCAGAAGAGTACGAGACAACATCACATTCTAATCGACAACAGACATTCAACGACCAGAACTAACAAGCAACCCAACCATCATTGCAGGCATGGATTCAACAAAGTGCGACATTAGAACAAGACCAAAATAGAGATGGTTATCCAGCCGCAAGAGGGCTAAGAGATTTACAAGAACCACCACTCTATTCACAGTATCAAAGCGAGAGTAAGCCAAGAACTCAAGAGTCGGCAGAGCCTGGAAGACAACCCTTAGAACGAGTTCGAAGAGATGAACCACCTCTTGCAAGAACCATTAGAAATTATGGTTTAGGGGCACCTGTAGGAGAGGAACCCTCCCACTAGCGAAGGCCAGGGGAGGTATATCGAGTAGGACGAGGAGAACCAATGATGAGATTTGTAGACCATCGTAGAACTAGACCTTCCCAGGTGCAAAAATGGGTAAACGAAAAATACACAGGAAACAGAGATCCTAGGGATCATGTAGCAACCTTTTGTTAAAGAATATGATGTTAAAGAATATGTCCATTGTGCTATGTGCGGCCGGACACTGACTATACTATGTTGTAAATATACTTTGGATAATAGTTAAAAAGAGAAGAAGAGTGAGAGCAGCACGTTGAATGGCTGCTGTGCAAGGTAACGATTGTGTGTGTGTGTGTCTCGATCTGTGTTGGTGTATGTAAGTAGTCTTCTTTTCTACCTTATCCATCACCTGCGCACTCTACAAAGTGGTATCAGAGCTCATTTTAAGGAGCTACAGTCAATACACAGGTTTCCGCAGCTCTGAAAAACAGCAAAAAAGAGAGGTTTTTTTTGTCATAACTCCCTCACCCGCACTCGGAATACAGTGATCCAGGAGTCTATCTTTATGTTTTTGGGCATTCCGGACGCATTGGCATACTCAGATTTGCCAAAATTTGTAATTTTCTGCTGCAAACAGCCAGCTCACACAAGCATAGGAGATGTCCAGTTTTGCACTCGGAAGTAGATTTATAGGTTACAGGTGAAGAATTCAGCATTTACACAGGTATTGGAGAGCGACATAGAGCTTTTGCATCATGATATTGTGTTATCGAAGATTATGTTTGGTTGTTGTGGGTCTGTTATGGACAACCGAATATGTAAGAAAGGTTGTGGGAAGAAGTTGAGGCGGTTATATTGTTAGATTGAGTACTTTGTGGTTATGTATGGATATGCGGTTAATGTATTTTGGAAAACTGCAGCCTTTGTGAGGGTCTAGTGAGGTTTTTTGAAGCCTTGCCTTGGGAGCTTTGGTACCTTGGCAAGGTGGATTGGGTACTAGAGCGAACCCGCGACTGGCCCCGCGAAAGACCTCATATGTCGTTTACGACTATGGGAAGAAGGTGGATGTATGGATATGTGGTACAGGACAGCGTATGGATTGCATTTGCATACAGGTCCATGTGGACATTGTTTTAGAGTATTTATGTATAGTACTGAGTCAGTCTCTCGCAAAGTGAGTCAGTGGATTTTCCCTTGGCAGTGAGAGATTTTCTGTCAGTGTTTATGAGCACTTTGGTTGAGATTGTCACTTGAGATATTGTCCAAATACAAACGAAATTCTGTCGAAATTTTGTCAAAATCCTTTGGAAGAAATTGAGAGAGTGAAGATGGCAGAAAGCTCAACTCAAGTCACACAGATTGTTGGAGAGAAGCTTACCAGAGAGAAATACAACATATGGTCTTACAGGATGGAGAACTTTATATTACAGGTGAACAAGAGTTTCCCGAGGTTGGTTTGGAA
Source organism: Adiantum capillus-veneris (assembly GCF_014529385.1). Lineage (NCBI taxonomy): Eukaryota > Viridiplantae > Streptophyta > Polypodiopsida > Polypodiales > Pteridaceae > Adiantum > Adiantum capillus-veneris. Next base: position 22,565,417 of record NC_140931.1, on the reverse strand, counting down.
CCAAATAGAGAGAATGTTGAAGCACATAAAACATGGCAAGCAGGAGTAGAAGCTTACAAGAAGTGGATCGAGAATTCAAGGAAAGTGATGCATTGGATTTCACTATGCATTAGTGACTTCTTTATACCACATGTGAAAAATGCTCAATCTCCAAAGGAAGCATGGGAGATACTAGCAAGAATGAACAGCTCCAATACAGAACCACGAAAAGTTCACTTGTAGCAAAGGTTACATTGTGTATGGCGAGGAAATAGATCCATATCAGATTATATGACAGAGATAAAGCAAATACAGGAAGATCTTGCGAGCATTAATGTTGAAGTTCCAGATGATGACTTAGTTTCAGTGACATTGAATGGTTTGGGACCGGAATACAAGTCATTGGATACATCTATATCTGTTCGAGGACACATGCCTAATTTTGAAGAGTTAGTAAACCTTTGTTTGCAAGAAGAGGTGAAGTTAGGCAAGTCAGGTCCTTCTACATCAAATAACAATACCAGAGATCAAGTTTTTTACTCTAGAGATCATGGAAACAATAGAGGTAGAAGAGGAAACTATGGTCATGGAAACAATGCTGGAAGAGGTTAATGGAAAAACCAACAAAGTCAAAGTTACAATGATTATAGCCAAAGAGGCAAGGGAAGAGCCCGACTTCGTGGACATGGAGGTGGACGATTTGTACATCCTCAAAGAGATGGATATTGTAACATATGTGGCATTTATGGTCACTTTGAAAGAGAATGTTATACGAGGCTAAATCAAAATCGTGATCATAGTGAAAGAGGCCGAGGTTATGACAGACATGGAGGAAACTTTGCTGGATACAATCCTCATGATCAAAATATATATGACAATAGATCGAGTGGACATTTATTTCCTATGGAGCATGTTGTTGGAAGCATGGTGGAGCCACATCATACAGATGATTGGTATTTAGATAGTGGTGCCACAAATCATATGACATGGTGAATGGTTTGATAGAAAAGAGAAATTAGAAGAGGATGAGTTTGTCACTACAGGTGATGATACTATGCATCGGATTACACATGTTGGTTCAGTTCCATTGCTAGAAAAAGACGGGACATACAACACATTGGGAGATGTTCTATATGTGCCTTCAATCACAAAGAATTTAGCATCAGTTGGACAAATGACAGATCAAGGGTTGCAAGTCCGTTTTAATCGTTATGGATGCTTCATAGACAAAGGCAGACCGGGCAAGATATTGGCACGTGGAAGAAAGAAAGGTCGCTTGTTCTCATTGGAAGCTGGAGATCCATGTTTACACAGTGGTATGTATGCAAACAAATCAGCCACTCAAGATAATTGGACAGAGTTATGGCATAAGAGGATTGGTCATGTCAATTTTAGAAGACTAAAGCATATGCAATCAAATCAAATTGTACGTGGATTACCAAAGTTTGGCAGATTGAATTTTGATCATGTTTGTGAAGCTTGTCAATTTGGAAAGAAATCTTGTTTACCATTTCCAAAGAGGGGGAGAATTAGCCAAAGTCCTTTGGAAATTGTTCATTCAGATATTTGGGGACCTTGTGATCATGCTACACCAAATGGTTGTCAATATTTTATCACATTTACGGATGATTACAACAGAATGGCATGGGTTTACTTTCTAAAGGCAAAGTCAGAGGCATTTGAGGTATTCTTGGAGTTCAAAGTTATGGTTGAGAAAGAGAATGGTTGTCAAATTAAATGCCTACGTACAGATGGAGGGGGAGAGTACATGTCACACAGCTTTGATGATTACTTACGTGAACAAGGCATAAGAAGACAGATTACTTGCAGATACACACCACAACAAAATGGAGTTGCTGAGAGAAAGAATAGAGTCATAGCAGAGATTGCAAGAGCCATGATGAATGAGATGAATATGCAATTAACATATTGGGCTGAAGCAATTCATACAACAGTACACATTATGAATCAAACACCAACAGCTATCATTCATGAAATTTCACCTTATGAGAGACTTTATGGGATCAAGCCAACAGTTTCCTACATGAAAGTTTTTGGATGTGTTTGCTATGTTCATGTGCCAAATGAAGCAAGGAGAAGATGGAGCCAAAGGCAGTGAAGTGTATATTCTTGGGCTACCCAGTTGAAAAGAAAGGTTACAAGTGCTATGATCCTACGACAAGACAAGTTTATGTCAGTAGAGATGTCAGATTTTGTGAGCATGAACCATGGTATAAACCAAAGCCAGTGATGATAGAAGATGAGTATGAAGAGCAAGAGAATGTGTGTCATGTTGTTGATAAGCCAGGACCATCAACAAGAACTATTTTAGGACCACATATGGCAGAGAGGGTACATGACGTGTCAACCCATGGAGCGGTCGTTTGCGAGATAAGAAGCAAGACGAGAAAGACAAGAAGAAAATGGCTGAAGAGAGTTCTGGAGATGAAAGCCTCGATGAAGAGCATGGTTTACCACATTTGAGGACACCTGGCAGTAATCATATTGAGAAATATGTACCCCCATATGCAAGAGTTGAAGAGAAGAGTGCACCACAGTTGAGAAGATCAGAGAGGGTGCGTTATCCAGTTTTGATAGATTGACATACAACGGTTACATGGGTACACATTATGCATACATGGTTTCACGTGTGCAACATAAAGAGCCTACATGTTTTCAAGAGGCAATTGGAAAATCAGAATGGGAGTCAGCTATGGATGATGAGATGGATGCTCTTGTGAAGAATGACACTTGGGATTTGGTTCGCTTGCCAAGTGGAGAGAAAGCAATTGGTTCAACATGGGTATACAAAGTCAAGTGCAAGTCAGATGGTAGTGTGGAAAGATACAAAGAGAGTCTTGTTGCTAAAGGTTACACACAAACAAAAGGTCTTGATTATGATGAGACATTTAGTCCAGTTACAAAGATGACAACAGTCAGATTGGTGATAGCAATGGCAAGTATGTTTGGTTGGAAGTTACGACAAATGGATGTCGATAATGCATTCTTGAATGGTGACTTGAAAGAAGAAGTTTATATGATACAGCCAGAGGGTTATCAACATCCAGAGTTTCTATATTATTTGTGTAAGTTAAAGAAAGCATTGTATGGTTTGAAGCAAGCATCAAGCATCTAGAGCTTGGTGTGAAAAGATAACCAGATTCTAGATCTTTTCACACCAAGCATCCAGAGCTTGGTGTGAAAAGATAACCAGATTCTTGAAGAAGATTGGATTTAAACAGTTTACTGCTGATCACTCATTGTTTTTGAAGCATGTTGATGGAGAGATCTTCGTTATTGTTATCTATGTTGATGACTTGATTCTCACTGGAAGTCATGATGAGCAAATTTTGCATGTCAAGAAGAGTTTGTTGAGAGAATTAAACATGAAGGACCTTGGTGAGTTGAGATATTTCTTGGGAATTGAAATTGTCAATACATTATCAGGAATTTGGATGATACAAAGACAATACGCGTTGGAGATGCTTGAGAAGTATGGAATGACAGCGTGCAAACCAGTTGATACACCTCTTGATCAAAATGTGAAGTTATTTGATGATGGACATTACATTGAGGATGTCACTATGTACCGCAAGATGGTTGGAAGCCTTGTTTACTTGACAATAAGAAGGCCAGATTTGAGTTATGCAGTGGGTGTTGTGAGTCAATTCATGCAAAAGCCATGTAAAAGTCATCTTGATGCAGTGAGACGGATTATGAGATATGTGAAAGCCACTGTAAGTTATGGAATGTTTTATGAAAAGAATGGGAAACTTTGTCTTTATGGTTACACAGATGCAGATTGGGCAGGAGATTTTATGGATAGAAGATCTACAAGTGGTTATGCATTTTCCATTGGCAATGATATGATAAGTTGGAGTAGCAAGAAGAAATCAACTGTAGCATTATCAAGTACAGAAGCTGAATATCGTGGAGCAGCTTTGGTAGCATGTGAAGAGTCATGGTTGAGAGTACTTATGGTAGACTTTGGTTTTGACTATCTTGACAGTGTCATTATATATTGGGACAATATTAGCAGCATCATGTTGGCAAAGAATCCAGTCTACCATGCTCGCACTAAACACATTGAAGTACATTATCACTTCATTAGAGAAAAATTTTTGGAAGGTGAGATTGATTTGGTGTATGTGAAGACAAATGATGAAGTTGCGGATATATTCACAAAAGCTCTCGGAAGGAGAAGTTTTGTTACTTTCGTGAAGCATTGGGAATCCATCATATGCAAGCTCACTCTGAGCTTGAGGGGGAGTGTTAAAGAATATGTCCATTGTGCTATGGGTGGCCGGACACTGACTATACTATGTTGTAAATATACTTTGGATGATAGTTAAAAAGAGAAGAAGAGTGAGAGAAGCACGTTGAATGGTTGCTTGAGGGTAACGATTGTGTGTGTGTGTGTGTGTCTCGATGTGTGTTGGTGTGTGTACGTAGTCTTCTTTTCTACCTTCTCTATCACCTGCGCACTCTACACCTTTGTGCGTGTAATTAGAGCTGAAGAAGTGTTGGACTTCCCTACTCAGTTTGCAGGGTTTGGACTTACCCTAGAAGAGGATGCCGCTACTTGGTTTGACTCTTTGAAGCGTAGAGATTTCGGGTCTATGGAGGAGGTTTTTGACAAGTTTATTGAGGAATTCTCACAAAGGGGGATAGCTCATAATACACTCTCACAAATCCATAAATTCAAACAGAAAGAAGGGGAATCTGTGCGAAAGGCAGCCCTACGACTAAAAGGATATGTGAAGTTCTGCCCTGTGGAAGAACTGCCAACTCAGTCCAGACTTATGCTTATACTTATTCAAGGACTAAGGAATGCAAATCTCAAGAAGGACTTACATATGAAGAGGAGCACAACGTTAAATGAGTTAACTAAGGAGGCTCTTTACCTTGTAGACAATTGTGCGGTCTACAAAGAGGGTGAATTCAAGGATCTTGATGACGATTTATCCTCACAACAAAGTGGAAGCAAGTCTGCTAAGACAACACCAAAAGGAGAAGTAGCTGTAAGCCAAGAGCAGCTTGTGGAGGAAGTGCTAAAAAAAATTAATATGTATGCCAAGTTTCAGGCTAAGCAGCCGAAGTGGTGTGCTATTGAACAAAAATGGACAAACCATGTGACAGAGGAATGTTATTATAACAAGGGATATGTGAGAGAGCAACCTTATGCTCCCCAAGCTCAGGTAGCATCTCCTCAACTTCCACCGATGCCTAGGTATCAAGCAGGCAACCTACTAGGACCTGTAGGTGACCACAACCAGTATTGGGGCAACAACCACCCCTACCAGGATTACGACTGGTCGGCATAAGATATACACCAACGGTAAACAAACCAGAAGAGAAGGCTTTGGTACCTATGCATGCATATTACGAAGATTCCAATGGATATGCAGAAAATCCTGTCTATTATCCACCGGAAGGACCCCCAACGCCAGAATCTTGGAGCATGATTGGAAGTATAGGACCACCAACAGCTGCACACACAGCAGGAGAAGGACGATACAACTTGGATGAACAAACACTGTTTTTCATAGCCAACGGAGGCATGGGCGGGCAGAGGCATGCATACTAACAAAAAGGAGCTCAAGGAGCACCTCAAGAGCCTAAGGGAACCTGCTACAAGTGTGGCGGAGATCATTGGCTAAGAGACTGTCCTCATGATGAAATCATTAGAGTCAATGCGTATTGCACCGAGTTAGAATTACTCACTTGATTCCTGATTGCCCTAAGAATCCAAGCAAAGGAGCAAAAACTACTTTGAACATGCTGGAAGCAGTGCCTTCCAGTGGGGGGTCAGAAAACGAGACAGTAATACCTATTCAGGCAGTGACACAAGCACAAGCTCAACAAATGACAAACGGACCCATAATTGAAGAGCCAAAGACCGATGCCCAAGTGCAGAAATGAAAAATCAGAGAAGCACTTGGAAAGCTAGAAAGGCGTGTATAAAAGCCAAGAGAGAACGAGAGCAAACGGCTCTAAGGAGTTAAAACACACAAAGGATAGATTAGAGAGGTTAGAGGATCTAACTAGTTTAAGCTCACACACTGCGCCAACAATAGGGCCCAAGGAAGTAAAGGCACCCCGAAGTGCAGGATCAAGAGGATCAGTGCTGGTAGAAAAAGTAAATGAGCAGTTGGACGCACTTTTAAAAGCATACGAAGCCAGACTCAAAGACAAACGAACCCAAGAGCAAGTCACCCAAATGCTACCAAAACTCATAGGTAGGAGCATCTCGAAATGCTCTACAAGGCTATATAGCCCACATGGCCATAAGGCGACCCGAAGCGGGACTAAGCTTCAAAAACGGCATCGGACACACAAAGCGTCAACTGGCTCTCACGGCCAAACCGGATGTCCGTTTGCCACCAAACGTCACGAGCGGCTTGCCTAGACCATCAACAACCAAATCCTATGGTGGTAGACCACCACAATTCATCGATGGTATGCAAACGCAACCACAGGCACTTCCAGAGCGACAAAATCGCCAAACGGAGCTTTGGTGAAGCCAAAGCCAACAAAAACCAAATGGCACTAAGGTTCCCCAAGGAACCATGAAGCTATGGAGACTAACATCAAGAAGTTTCATCACCGAAAATCATTCCAATAGTCAGAAAATGACTCAGAGGCTCTGAAAGCCAAACAGGGAGTTTCTATCTATCTTTTTGACTTTTTTATTGAAATAAGGCTTAAAGGGGACTCAGGGGGGCTAAGGGCATATACTAGTAGATCTTCTCCATAATAATTCATCAGAAGACATCCTACGTGTAGGATGTCTTACGGCCATGTATGGGCACCAAACTCAATATCTCACCTCATACACAACTTCTACATAGATTATACATGCTAGCCATCAAGTTTCATCACATTTGGACAAGAGTTGACCTCATATGCATCAAAAAACGGAAAGTCAGAGCATAGAAGCAATAAAGGGTCATAGACCTACCAAAACTAGTCCAAATCACATGAAACTTGCACAATATACTCATTATCACATTGCCAAGCTAACTGTGAAGTCAGATATGAAAAATAATGAAATAGACATCCTACACTGTCGTGTTGTGGCACGTATATAGTGGGAACGGGCATTAAACGATTTATCTTGTGACTTTTGACGCATAAGTATACTTCATATAATAACTCATATGCATAAATAAAAGCTTTCTACCATACCTTAGTATTACCTTTGAAGTAATATAAATATACATTACTATTAGAAAGTACTGCAAGAGAAGTATCAATGATTGTGCCTCTTTTTGTCTGGGGGAAAAGCATTTGTATATTTCTTCTAATATCTCAGCTATACCCTACCATATATAAATTCTTTTCTTCGTTTCATATTTATTTAATAATATAACCTTTCAATAATGCATACCTTCTTGGATACATAGAAGAGGGAAGGGCCTACTAGAAGACTTTATGAAAAGGAAGATCCAAAGCTTCTTGGACCATCCCAATTTGAAAATCCCGACCTAAGGGTGTGGAGAAAAGGCCAAAATCAAGTCAAGCTCTTTTAGTAGGCCAATTTTGCCTTTTGAAGCATGTCAATCCGAGTTACAAGCAAAGGAGTGAAAAATCCTGTCACAACTACACTGCAAGAAGAGATGGTAAACAAGTGAATCAAGTGAAAAGAGGTAATCTTGGTCTTTTTCCATAAAATAAGATATTTGGAGGGTAAAAGACATAAGCATGTGAATGTGACACCTCAAAGATGCCTTGAAGGACAAGACACACAAGTTGGGACCCCCTGCTGGAGCCACACAGAAGATGCCTAGGTGGGGCCCACATACATCATGCACCCACATGGAGCCTCAACGACCAAAATTGCTGAATTTCATGATATTTTGAGTCCTAATATTGCCCATTTTAAGAAATATCCAAAGAACATTTGATTGGGCTAACTCTTTAGCCTAATCAAGTGATCATTAGGAAATTTCGGAGGTCATTTGGAGGGCCTTCTAAGAAAATGTATTTTTTGCACTCTCTCTCTAGAAAAAATGGCAAATAAAAGAGCTGGGTCTTTCATAGTAAAAGTTCAAAAAGTGTACTTTAAGTAGATTCCTTACTCTTCTGAACATTCGTTCGTAGTGATTGAGGGATAATCCTCTTTTCAGTTGCATTGAATGAACCTCGTCAATATGGAGGGAATGAGGCTAACATGGAGGGACGAATCCGCAGCCGCTACTCACTTTCCATTAAACCTGCACATTTGGCTAATGGCGCACTCCTCAAATGGCACAAATGTTACCCAGAAACGAGCCAAATATCACCTTCACATTGATTTGGACAATGAGTACCAACCATTGATTAAGCGCAGTAAAACAAACACACATATACCTCCCGCTTCCATAGACACGCTCAGAGCTCAAGGAGCTAAACACATAGATATCTGGATGAGAGGCTCTCTCTACCCTAAGAATCCAATGACTAATGCGTCTCCACCGTTTGTCAATCCTACAAGCTTATTGACCTTTGCTGGTGATGGAGAAAAGGGCCTTCTGGGTTATTGTAAATCACTTACAAGAGAAGCTGAAACTTACAAGAGCATTCTCCAAGCTCAACAATGTGAGATTGTTCGCCTTTCACATTTACATTCTATAGATCAGGTTACCATTTTGCAACATAAAACAGAGGTACAAGAACTGAAAGGAAAGGTGCGAAGTTGTCAAATGAAGGACACCATCTTGGGTGGTCGTATCCGAAAGAAGAAATTGCGCAATCTTGAAACATTAAAGGTTGCATCAGGAGGTCTCAAGAAAAGAATCCGAGCATTAAGGTGATGCTTCTTGGTTGGCTACATTGTCTTAGTTAAGTAATCTTTTTGTTTTTTCTTGTTATGCATTGTTTTCATGTGCCTAAATAGTGTTAGTGAAGCAAATTTTCTGTTATTTACTTATGCATTGTCTTCATGTAGAGATTCAATCTATCCTGACAAGGAAAACATTGACCCCAAAGCCAATATAGGAAAGAGATTGAAGCCACTTATAAGTAGAAGCCTGGCAGCAGATATAGTACATGACAAGAAGTTTAAGGTCCTACAACGAAATGTAGTGGACCGCTTTATTTCAGAGAACTCAGTGCCTACAAAAGAGATACAAGGCACACTTGATTCACTTGGTGTAAGCAAAAGAGGATATTCGGCTATCCAAAAGTCTGTCTCATCCATCTTTGTTAGGAAGGGTATAAAATCCAAACTTCTACCATCAGACTCAAGTGTTTGGAAAGAGAGGCTTCAGCTTAACGAGGCACAGGGAGACTATCTTGGACAACCCTTTCATATTAAAGCAACTTACAGTGGCCATGGAGCAAACATGGCATATGATGAGTTCAACAATATTTTTATGGACCTGCAGATATTACAGAAGAGAATGGTGTAGTTTTACAACATCACATTTGAAGAGTCACGTGGGGTATTACATTTTGTGTTAAAACTGGATGAGTGTGAGCTTGTTAAAGAGAAAAAGCTAGAGCGTGTTACTATTACTTTAATGAATAGAGCCCTCTCAAAGTGTCCCAGTGATGATCCTTTATATTTTAGTGTTCAATCAGAATCTAACATATGGTGGCTTGGTGCGTTTGAGGTAAGCGAGATTCTCAAGTAAGCTCAAATGTTCAGATCTACTTAAGTCTCATTTATTTTGTGTTGCAGTTAAAGAAAGAAGATCATGAGATTCTATATTGGGTGTTCCATCGAACTAATATTCCGGAGGTGATTGATCGACAGACTAACCAGGGATAGGTACTACGTCTAGATGGAAGGGGAGACTTTCAAGTTCAATGGCATCTTGCAGGTGACCTCAAAACATTAAAGTGCATGTATAATTGTGGAATGGGTGCAATGGCAAAGTCACCGTGTTTGTTCTGCATGGAGCCTGCAAAGGTCATGGACCCAAAGTGGTGGAGAAAAGCTCCAACACGTCACATTGAGGATCCTGCTTTTCGATCGGTTTTGAAAATACCACTTGTGAATGTCCACATTTGTACAATGCATTCCCTTTGTAGAATTGTGGAGAAATTGGTCTACTTATACATCGGGTTTGCTTGGAGGATTAAGAACTCCGCAGAACGACAAGTAGCCCTGCAATGCTTAGAAATGGTACTGTCGGATATGGGGCTTCATGGTGGCAATGTGAAAATCCAGCGGGATGAAAAGAGATCAACTGCTGAGAAGGATGTCCCATGCAAACCATCCATCGGTGGGGTGAAGGCACGGAGGTTTTTATCTAAGCTCCAAGGTACAAGAGATCCAAAGCTAACAAAACATGGAAAAATATATAACACATCTTATGTTAGCAAGGTAGAGTATCAGAGCTGGAAAAAGCTACATATTGCAGTCAAAGACCACGAACCAACTACTCGTAACGCGAAGGCTGAGGTTTGGCGATCAATAGACATCCTATTTTTGATGTGCGACAAAGATGACTGGTCACAAGGTGATATGAACAAGTTCAAGGAAAATCTCAACCTTCTGAAAAAATCATTCAAGACAGCATGGACAGACACCCAGATTACTCACTACATGGTATTATCATGTATTTCTTTCTCTCTTATGTGCAAATATGTGACTGTAAAACATTCTAACTAATCTGTTTTCATATCTAGCACATCATATTCAATCATTTGCCATATTTTATACAGAAGTATGGGAACCCGGCAATATGGAATACCCAAGGGATGGAAAAGTCTCATTACATGGCGAGAAATGCTTATTTCAGGCACACACGACATGGTGGCTCTCGAATCAAGGCTAACAGTTTGAGAGAACTATTTGAATGGTTCTATCGTAGAATCATTCATCGAATGCAGGCAAAAGAGTCTTGGCAAATTCAGCAACAGCACAAGCCATCAGACATTTACAACAACAAAAAGTTAAAAGATCAATGGCATACAACAACTTCGGAGCTCGTGAAAGTAAACGAAGGTGGAGAGAGACAATGGTGTATGTGAATCACAAGTGGAGAAAGATACTCTGAGTGGATGACATTGTACAAAATTTATGTAATACATGATCTTATACAATTGCTACTTGAAGGTTCAATTTTGTTTTTTGGCACGTCACCCTTGTAACGAATCATGAGATGTTTGCCATACTCTAAAAGTTCATCTGGGTTTTGTCTACCAAGAGCTAGTGCCATTGTTGTGTAGGTGTAGTAATACGCTGCCCGACCACCTGTATAGCCTGGGCAGTAACCAAAACAATCTCTAGCAAACACTTTGTCCACAAGAATGACTTTATCTGCACTTTTGGGCAGCACCGGTCCACCCAAGAAGCGTGATAGTGTCTTGAATGTGTAAGTTGCTATTGAACCCTCTTGTGACATGGAATTGTGAAAAACTACTATCGGCGACTCGCAAAGCTTTGAAAGGTACTGTGCTAGGGCCGCATCCCTTCCTCGATACTCTCTTGTCCGGCGCCGAAGGAAGTCATCCTTG